>NW_027103728.1:793210-1393210 GCF_902728285.1 Clytia hemisphaerica | reverse complement strand
CAATGGAAAAAATGTTGAAGAAGTTATAGAACTGTTCAGGAGAAGGGATTTACCTGTTAAAGAGAAGTCAAATCAATATCCCAAAGGTGAAATCGTACAATATTTGGTTTTACAAATTCTAAACCATGTGAACACTCATTATCGTCAACATGAAAAATTAATGAGCAATCTGATTGGCTATAAATGCTGTATTTCATATTGTACCGTACAAATACAGGACCACGTTCAAAAAAGGGGTCTGGTAAGCCAGAGATCGTATTTTGTACTTTCTTTTTGTATCTTATACCGAAATTTATTCTCAGAGATGTTTTCGTTTTCCTCTCAAAGCACAAAAAGTTGTCAATTAAAAATGAACTTTTTAATAACCATTCGAAACAAATGATTTTCGAATCTTTTGATGCTGATTTCACCAAAATACAGGGAGAGAAAAAAAAAAACATAGAGAAGGACAAATGGAGCGCGAAAGTTTGTTGATATTTTTCAAGTTGACGATAAACCAGCTATCACACTTTGTCATATCATATCTATCATATATTGGATATATTTTTCGAGTTCAGAATTTTCGTCATATTTTCCGAGCTTGCCCGGCTTAACAATTAACTCAAAACTCGTTTTCTTTACTCAAACTAGTTTTACATTGGTACTAGACTTTTTCAGAGTTTGCAACCTCTATCATCTTGGCTAGTTCACCCCCTGTCAAAAATATATCACCCAATTGAACTAGTCTGAATCGCAGACCTCTACAAAATCCCAGGTAGTATAAGGAGCACGAATCCGTTAGTGGATGGAAGCAGCCTACAATTGAACATATGCAAACTCACACGATAAGAAATTTAGCTCGCTGATTCCCCGAACTACATGACAGCACTCGTTAATCAAAAAGTTTGGACCTTATTTATCGATTACAAAAACTGTTTAGAAGGATGTCTAACCTGACCACAGACATCAATACAAACCACAAAACAAGAAGTTGATTCACGGAAGAAAAACAAAAACAGTTATCATTATCCTTGGCAAGAACTGGTAGTGCTATTTTCTTAAGCCCAGATTATTTCACGCACGCCTTTCCGCGAGGCGAGCAGTGAAATACCTTCACGTATCATGACATAGACGTACAAACATCAAATAAACAACGACAGGGAAGCTTATGGAATCGCTTTTAAAAACAAAATATATTCAGTAGGATGACACCGAGTACAGAGGTTGCTTTTTACAAATCATCGATGCAAAAACTGTACCCTTTAGTGCAAGAATGCTATACAGAGTCCCCGCCTTTAAGATGATTTGTTATGAGGACTTGACCACTTGTTATTGACACTTTGAGATTGATTTTACTGTAGCAACTGTGTGTAATCCCTTTAAACAATCCAAACTTGTCAAAAGTGTTGAAATTTAACGGGCACAAAAAAGTGGTACACCGTGACCGCAATATCCTGAACCAAAAAATCCTACCTTTTAAAAAGTAATTACATGTCCAAACCAATGAGAACCTCCATCACTTAAGTGACCAAGTTATAGACAAGATCTGATAAACATCATATTTTCATGTTTTCGTATATAAACAGGGGTTTCTTTTTGAGGAGATCAACAGTTAAGGAGAGACGAAACAAAACATTAAACCGAAAGAAAATTCCGAGGTTCAAGATATGAATGAAAACATAAGATCTAGTTAAAATCCGTAAAATCAATAATAGCAAAACAATTTTTGATGACGATGGGTGGATAGACCACGAACCAGGTTGTTTTGCTTATGAAACGTTTTCAACTGAGCGGAGATCTTAAGAAGACATTTCGAAAACTAAATCAAAACACAATGTAAAATTTTAACCAAGGTCATAATATTGAATTTAATAATGTCGAGGCCCTACCTGTCCTATCCTTATATAATCTAATTATTCCATTGGAGCAAAGAAAATATGAAAAGGGGTTTTGGATAATTGGTCGAAATGATCTAAAAACTCAAAGAAGGTTTTTAAAATGTTGACAGTGTTGAAACAGTCGAATATAAAGAATTTTTATTCAAGACAAAAACTTGGTTCAATAAAGATGGTGTACGAATGGACTTACGAAACTCAAATATGGAGGATTAAAAAATAAAGAGTCCTTTGCGGGAAAAAATCTGAGCTGAGATATCTTGAAATGATCGATATGTATTGCTCGAGGTGTATTGCTAATTTTTCGGCTACCAACTGGACGACAATTTATGACGGTTACAGGGGAACCAGTACCGAGTTTATGTATTTGCACTTTTGAGGACGGTAGAGTGACTGAAGCGATTTGGAAAAACCCGCAATTCCGCCCCGCAAAATCGAGGACGGTAAAAGTGCTGATTTACCGTCGTCCTCAGCTGGTCAGGATCTAATCAAATTAGAACCTTACCGTCTCCGTCGCTGAAAAACACACATACATAAACTCGCTAGTATTTGATTCAAAATCAAGAAGCTCAGTTTGTATCACGCCTTATCCTTCTGCCTGTCTAATGCATTTGGTTGGCTAAAAAAACACACTGCTTGCCAAAAAAGATAGAGATTTGTTGGGTGACGAGAGTAGTTTTGTCACTTTTTTCCTTTAAATTTTCATCGATTTCATCATTGATTTATGATATTTTTTGGAAGAATTAAGACTTTAAAACATGATTTGATTTGAAAATGTTTGCTTTATTTTTTGACTCATCCTTGACCTTGTTGGGCTTTTTGTTTGGTTTTCCTCCTGCCGTTTACCCAGTCCCCAAATGTCAATGCGGTCATATTTCCATACTAGAAAAATATGAAATATCGCAAATATTTCGATGTTCTCAACCAATCAAAACGCTTATATTTTTTGGGGTCGGCAATAATCGCAAATAATGGGTATGGTACTCTAAAATTTTTATTTTTCTATTACATGTTTGACTTCTACATGTACAAAATTTCAAAAGGGGTTTCTTCTTTTATTAATACTAAAAACTTTGAAAGGGATTTTTTCTTTAATTAGTAAAAATTTCTACTGCCTACGTCATAGGCTAATAGGTTAATTGAGACAAGTTCAAGTTCAATATAATCAATATAACTAAATCCAGTTTGAAGTTTTAGAGCGTGAGATAATACTTCGTCTTGATGATTGTAAAGAGAGGGAAAAGGTTGAGAAATCTCTTGTTTGAAATTCTTATGTCAATTAAAAAGTTGTATTTGGGATTTCAGAGCCCTCCATCTGAACTTACTAAATTTCATGATCAGATAGAGTAAATAAAACAAAGGGGAGACGAGTGCAGAATGAACTTTGACAAAGTTAGTTCCCTTTAAAAATAATCTTTAACCCATAACCAGCTCCTAGAATTACAAGAAAAAGAGTTGCACTTACATTGTGAGAATAAATTGATGAAAATTGAAATAGCTTCACTTGCCTACTCGTCTGATAACATAATATGGGTTGGGGGTTAATGGCGTTAGCTTTATCATTTCAAAATAACAAAGTCGTAAAATAAAACATAAGGAAGACTTAACAGGAAGATAATTAAACAAGGGATCTGAAATTAGTTAAAGGGGTCAAACAAAAGGGGTAATGGCAAATAGCCTTCTCAGGTGCAAATATAATTTGATATTGACTTCAATCATTCAAATGAGGAAATGGGGATAAATGACTTCCTGAGATTATGTAGCCTCGGGTGTCTGCACGAATCCAAGTATTAATTTGGTCGTGTGTTCAGAATTTCAACGAAACATGACAATAATATCGAATGTAATATACAACTTGTACCATATAGAAAATATGGTGCCATGATTTCAATTTTATACGTGGTGCCTAAAAACCGATCACTTCTATTCCTTTTTCGAGAGGTACACCTTCCGTCCATTAGGTAACGGAGAGCATGAGAACTTTTGAATTAAAGAAGAACTTCTTTCTTGGAAAATCATCGAATACAAGTAACCTCAATTTCTTCCTTTTTCACTTCTCACAAATCTTATAGACATGAATCTATGTTTTCTCACATATAGACATGCAACTGTGTTAAAAGCTTCCTGAAGGATCATAATTTCGGACAAATAAGCAAAGAATGTCTCGACGTCTCTCCAAGCAGAATTCAAATTCGAATCAAATATTCGAGTATACATTTTTCTCAACTGTAGTAATAAGATCAAAACATTTTACAGAAAAGGTTTTTTAAAAGTCGCTGATTTATTTTCTCTCTCAAAATGATTTTTTTGGGCAAAGAGATTCTTTCCGACAATCAATTTTGACAAAAATTTATAAAAAAATGTGATAGGAAAAACAATTGAGGCGGGAGAACCAAGCTCATAGATTTTCAAAATCAATTGAACTTACCAACATTGATCACTGAAGAGGGGCCAGTTCTGTGATTTCATGAAACAGTGACCGCACGTTCAATGTCTCTGCGATGTCCAATATATAACGCAATGAAACTTTACTTTCAACAATCTCTGTTGGAAGGGTCGGGATACACGTCGGCAAATGCTAGTGAACAAAAGTTAAACCATAATACGCGATTCTTACACAACCGAACCTTTACACGTTTTCATTATTGGCAAAATTTCCCAATTACGGACATGCCACTAGATCCAGTCCCTTTTTAGAGAAAAACAAACAGAAAACAATGGCCAATAGACCAATTTGTTTTCAAATTTTCGAGGTATTTTCTTGTCTTTATTATAGTTTCATAAAGTTTGATCCATCAAACCCCCATGGAGTTTTAGAATATATTTTATGCTTTTGTAGTTTCTTATGATTTTTGAAAACGAAAGTGAAAAAATCCAAGATGGCGATTCCCTATTAAGAGGTATACTTACATCGATTACTTTGAGCATGCGCAGAACGAACCAAGTGATGACGAAATTCCCAATGATATTACGTAATATACTGTCGCCAAGGAAACGAACCAAACACGTTCCTGAGTAAAGGTTAAAGTGTAACAGATAAAAATCATGAAGTCAAAGAGAGTGACAAGCTTTGAACTATTCTCGTGAGGTTCGTTCGATAAAACGGCCTCAAAGGGGTAGAATTTGGTTTTGGCCGGATTAATGATAGACACTCTTGTTGACACATAAACTTTCATACAAGGAAAACACCATTCATATACAAGATATTTCGCTCATATCTTTGAGCGTTATCTACAATCAGTGCCATAACATATTGGAAATTTTGGCTATTTTACCATTTTTCGAAAATTGAAGTTTGAGCGAGAATGTCAATTTCGGGCCTTATTGGTTTCTACAATCAAGGTCATAATATTTGGGAAAAAAGGGAAATTCACCGGGAAGTTTTGAGACCACAATCGATTTGTAAGTGCTCTAAAGTAGGTTCGAAGGGTAGAGTTTTAACTCTGAGTTTTAACGCTAGACTTAATCTGAGGATCCAAAAGTTCAAAAAGTTAAAACTCCACCTTTCCAACCTAATTTGGAGCGTTTAGCGTGATTTGCAGACTTACATAAACAAATTTTAGATTAAGAGCAGAAGCCTACCTGAAATAGTGCTTTGACGTGCTAAACCATCAATAGCTTGTGTATGAATCTTCTTCATGAGCGCCTTGCAGTGTTTCCATCCGTCCTCTGTAGTCTGCGTGAGCTGGCAAAGTTGGCAAAGCGCCAGTAGTGGTTCCATTAAGAACAAGGTGAACAGACTACCCCTTTTTCTGTCTGTAAAAGAATGATACACACAACCTTTTTACAATGTAGGGCCCACTTCAAGGTCACCTTTATGGCACGACTCCGATGAACATTTATGATGTTCTGTATGTAGAAGAGTCAATTGTGATTAGACATCTTACTTAATGCCCTCGAAATAGAATAAGTATTATAAAGACTTGATAACAAAAATATTGATTTTTCATATTTAGGGGGGATCTTAAATTGTCAGGATACCCAGCATTAAACAAGAACAGGTGCTATTTAAGGTAAATAGAGGATGCAAAGATGGATGCAAACCATAACCATTTTGAACGATCAAAAGAATGAAGCTTACTGTGTTCGGGGATGTCAGGTGGAGCCATTAGAATCATCAGGGGTTGGCCGAACATATGCGGAACAGTTGCAAACAGTTGACTGTTGGATGAATCGACGATCAAGAATAATGGTTTGCGTGTAAAGGGAATCAAATCTTCAGGATACAGTCTGAAGTTGGAAAAGGTTGTTATTTTATGAAACAAAGTATTAATTCTATTGGATACTCTCTCGAAGTCACAAATGTTTAGTGGCTTGGTTACTCTATATTAGTAAAGAAGTTAAGAGATAAAATACCTGGAATTCAAAAGAGAAAGTTTATGAAAGCTAAAAAATGTAAAATACTTACAGGAAAGAGTTTTGTTTAGGTTTAGATTTGAAGGGAGCGGGCATGGCAGCTCCTTGAGTGGCCACTCCACAACTGTAAACCTCTCCTAATGAAGACAGAGTCTTATTCTCTATAGCATCACCAGAAATATACAACATCATCACTCGGTTCTCCTGCAAATCCTAAAAAAATCGAAAAAACAATGAAATTAAGTGTTGGCGATACTTGCGAGTTTATGTATGTAACTCTTATGAGAACAAAAAAGTGACTGAAACGATTTGGAACAATTCACATTTTTCGACCCTTAAGAATCGTAATCCATGTGATACAGTTGTTATCTTATAATACATTAATCGTAACGGGATAATATCAGTTTGGAAAATTTATCTCGTCCATTATTTTTCTTGTTCTGCTTATGTCTGAATTATTCGTCTAGTATGCTGGACTACCCATCAGGGGGGACGCTAAAAAGCCCTCGTTCCCTTCACCCAGTCGGGATCTATTGGTGAACAAGTCTCACAATCAAGGCTCTCCTTTGTCTCTAGATCATTGGATAAACTTACCCTAAAAACAGCAGCAAAGTAAGCATACAACTGTTGAAAGGATGGCTTGTATAAAAGAAATTTGGATGGATTCTTCATCGCCACACCGGACTAAAAAAAAGTAGATACAAAAACATACATAACGAGAGTGTCCAAATCCGTAAAAAGTAACGTTCATTTTATAAGCACAAATCTATAAAAAGACGAGGCTCATATTTCGGAAGTTACTTAAAATAATATTGATTCTAGCTGACCATTTTTAGTCTTTGGGTTAATAAAAATAATAAGAACATAATAATAAATAACATTTAGGCCACAAAATTTCTTGAATTAAGAATTGGTAAGGCTCATATACAAAATATACTGGTTCATACAAAAAAAGTAATGTAAAATTTTAAGAGTTTGTTAGACCGATGATTTAGGAAAGGGTATTAAATGATTACCTCCGTTGACGCTTTTTGAGTGGCGATATCATACTCCAACAATAGAAGCATTCGATACATATCAATCGTCAGCTCACTGAATTTCGCCTGAAAAAAGAGACGAGACAAAACACTGTTTTAAATTCTGACGAGGCCTTATTATCCATTTTTTGCTGATTTTCGTGATTGGAGACAAAAAATTGCTTGATATTCATGGCATGGACCAGGGGTTTAGGTACCCCCTGAGAAAATAGGTACCCCCTGAATTTTAGGTACCCCCAAACAACAGACGTTAGTAGGTACCCCCTGGCATTGGTACTCTCTGTGACTTGAGTATATGTCAAGAAATGAAAAAATTGTATATTTTTACAATTAAAAAGAATAATGATAGTTAGATAAAAGCAAGATAAAATATAGTTCCCAAGCCCCCAGACCTTACCGCATAAAAGTTAGATACCCCCAGAGATCATAGGTACCCCTTGAAATTGAAAAAAAAATCCAGCCCCCAGCCTTTTTCAGGAAAATTTTGGTTGTAGCCCCCCCCAGCCCGCATTTCTTTTTAGAATGGGATAATTATATGCTCTCCATTCTTTTTATGTCTTGACAAGTTGAGATTGTTATTCATCTTTAAATTAAGTAAAATTTTTTTACCTGCCTTTCACAGCCACCAATAACAATAGCAGCTTGCAAAAGTAAGTTTTGATCTTTCGAGCACTCCCACGCATCTTCCTGAAAGAAAAGAATTATTACAGGAAGACGTTCTCTGTATTTTGTATAGAAACATCAATATCATGAAACTTGATCTAGGCAAATGGAGGGTACTTGGTTGTACCGGACCTTCAAAATCCCATCAAGAGTCGAAAATATAAATTCAGTCCCCCCATAAAGGGTTACAAAAAGAAATGATCATAAGTCCCAATAAGGCGATACTTTCCAAAAATCGGACGGCAAACAACCGTCACCTGGCAAATTTAGTACCCCGGACTTAATTTTCCGAAATTACAAAATTGATTTTCAGTGATTTGGATTGATAGTATATGACCTCACCTTTTTAATTCTAAATTGAAGTGTTTTCAATGGCTTAGCGTTTGCCAGGACAGAAAAAAAGTTTTCGCACTAAAAGTATAAGAAAGCAAAAAGGCGGATTACTTGCAAGAAATCAAGAAGACAGAGTAGTGACGTGACGGTGCGATCAGGAATGTCACATATTTATTATTATTCGTAATGTCAAGTCGCAATCATTAGGAACCAGCACTGATTAACAAATAAAGATTCCCTGTTAGTAAGTCGTACGCAGAGATTCTCAAAACGTCGTAAGTCAACAGCAACTCAACTTTCTAACATTCAAGCTTCATTTTTACGTACTGCAAGAAAACTTCTAGCTTCTTTGACAACAGCACTCCAATCCTCAGTGCTTCGTTCTTCATCCTGCGTTTGCAAAACCAACAAATCGTGTGCTTGGTCTTGCAATTTCTGAAGAAAAAAGGTAAAATATGTTTCGGTAATTTTCGGGCTAACTTTTTAGATTTAGGACGTCTTTAAAATCTAAAAGGATTCGAAAGGACACAAAAGAATCAGTTATATACAGCTTAGTGATATTGATTGTTGTTAATCGTAACCTCGTCATTTTAACGAACGATGGCCAAGCGGTCAAGGCGTCAGCGCCTCAAACCAGCAATTCAAGGTTTGAATCCCTGCTCCTTTCAATGTTCCGTTCAATTCATAGATAGCCAAGCTGGCTGGCCGTGGACCCCGTGAAAAATATCAAAAGACTGTCTAAAAGTCCTAGATTACTGGGCTATCCACGTAAAATATCGGTATCCACGTATATCTATAACGTTAAAGTTAGGCCACCTGTTATCACATAATGCATAAAGATAGCCACTTACCACGATCACTTCGTTGATCAAAAAATAATCTCGTACTAAAAATGAAACCACCAAAAAGCGCGCCAAGTAGCGAAGATTCTTCACTGCTATATGTGGGCTGAAAGAAAAGAGTTAAAAAGAAATCTATCTAGACACATTGAATAACCCCGAACGGGCTAGAGTTGAAACTCTTGGGTGGGAAACGAGGCAACTTATTTCCCGTCTAAAACAACAGAAACCAACAGGAAGATAGATTTACGATGGTTGGTTGAAGGTTGTTTGCTTGAAAATTTGTGAATAAAAACCTTGACGAAAATACTTACTCAAATTCTTGTCCTGTTTGCTGAGAAAAATATCCTCTGTTGTTGATAGCAGAATAAAATTGCAATGACTCGAATAGATATTTTACATCACTTGTATGTAGGCTGAAAAATTAAAAGAAAGTTAACAAATGTATCATGTTTTACCAACCCTAAACAGAAATGTAGCATTCTATTTTTGTAGCAAAAAAGGTTTTATTGATCGATTCTTCAACTTAATCAGTTCTCAAACGATTGGATTCTTGACTATTATCATCAAGCTATGTTTGACAATTTAGATGTAACAAACTTTTTGTTTCCAAAACGTCAAATTATGGTCGTGTCCGGGCACAGTATCAGACATACTGCAGAGGATAAAAAAATCCAAATTCAGTAATTTCTATTGATAAAACTAACGAAACATGAAAAGTGCTCGTAGTACGTAAGTAAGTCTGCGACCACAGTCGGAGGCGACCCAAAGGCACCTCTTTCGATAGATATCTACCCGAAGATAGGGGAGGGCGCCACTCTTCCCTTGATTGCTCAACTCACCCTTGATCGTTTTCTTAATTGCTGGGCATCAAACAAAGAGGCTTCAAGTACCATTTTGAGAATCTATTGTATGACCCAGCTGGGAGTTGAACCCACAACCTTGCGCATCGTAGCCGATGCTCTACCCCTGCACTACGGTCGCTCATACTCAGGGGAAATGAAGAAATAAAAAACTATTTATTAACCATACTAGTAATGATAATATAGTTGTCCAACTTTGCTTGCTATTTCTCCAATTTGATGTCGCTTGAGACCAACATGTTCTTCCAGGATAAACCTTTAAATAATGAAAAAATAAATCATCTTGTTTATCAAATCCAGTCTGTGAGCAAAGATTTTTTACATACAGTTGATGCTCTCTAATTCGACGTTCTACTATTAGATACACTTCATTATTCGATAATATTGAAAGTCACCGTCAACAAGCAACTCTCGTAAACGACGCACTACTATTCGATACTCTCCCTTATTCAATGAAAATCCTTTGATCCTTGAAAATCGAATTAGAGAGCGCCAACCAGGGGGGGGTCAAGCAGTTAGTACAAGACATCATGCCTACTAAGTGATTCTTTGGAGGAAAGAGGCCACCACCCTTTGACAGTTAGTATGAAATATACTAAGTGATTTCAAAGGAAATTCACTAAGGACCACCCCTTAAAACCTATCAAACGAGAGTGTGATATTTACTTTTTGTCAAACCATGTTCCCAAAATTGTTTTGAAACAGTTATTGATTTGGTATGATGAATTAAAATGAATCAAAAATTTTATTTTAACACAACGCTGTACAGCGATATATGTACAAGAGTTTCAAATAACGAAGTACTTCTCAATTGATACAATAATGAAACACCGTAAACCAAAAACATAAACATAATATGTAGCGTTCAATCAAGGCAGAAAAAAAACTTTTTCATGATTTATAAAGAACAAGATTACGAACTTTTACAATTGCAAAATCGATCTGACTTTTTTCTTTTATTTATCAATCTATAGTTAGGGAATTCCCCTGATATAGTGTTTAACTAAAGGGTAATACCAAACAAACTCCAAAGGGGAAGACTTAAATGTCTTAGGTTCTTTGATTTCTCTTATGGAGGGGGGTTTCCCTGATTGCTTTTAGTATTTATTTTTAATATTTTTCTAGAAAAGGTAAAAAAGAAGCACTTAGTATTCATTTGTACTAACTGTTTTCCTAGATTTTTTACTTGACACCACCCTAGCAGTCACTTAGTACCATCAAGTACTAACTGATTTTTGAAAATTTTGTAGGTATACCACCACGGTACTAACCGGCATGATGTCTTGTACTAACTGCTTGACCCCCCCTGCGCCAACTGTATTTCCGAATTGAAATGAGCAGAAAAGGTATTTTGTCAAAATGTATATATGCAATGCAGAAAAACCGATGATTTTAATAAAAAATCATTTTGGGCGAGGCAAAGTTAGTCAAAGATTTGTAAACAATGAAAAATAATATACCGTTTGTCTTGTTGAAACTTCCAGAGCTAAAAAGATGAACAAATTAAAGTGACTGATGTTGTTTTATCATAATTTTCATTCTTATGGCAACAGCTTATAACTATTGTAATAACAAAAGCCTTTCGTAAAATTCATATTTTTTGCCATTCTCCTGAAAAATATACAAACATTCTGAATATAACTGGAAAATTGTTTCCATGAAGGGATCGTTTATGTATCACTCATAATATTCATATATATTTGGTATTCTACAAAATCGTGTTTTTATTAGGATCTGTTAGGATTCCAAATTAATAAAAAGCAGCCATTTTTGAGGAATAATATCAGATTAACTTAAAAAGACACTGTAGAAACTGCTCAGCCTTTCAAGAAAATTACCGTCATTTCTTTTCATTTGATTTGTCTGAAAGATTAAAGTAGTAGCTTGGCAGGTGAAAAACAAATTAAACTGGTTTTATCAAGAAAAATCATACCTTTGTATAAACATCAAAGGTTTTTACGAATTGAGATTGCCATTGTTTGACCCCAAAACGAGGAAGATCTCTAAAGAATGTAAAAGAAATAAGGTTTAAAAGGCCTGTTTTGAAAAAATTAAACCAATTAAAATGAAGCATAGGTAAAATTTTGCGAGCTGCATCATTATTTCTTGATGTAATAGAGAAAATTGCTATGATTTTTTTGTAAATTGAGATTAAGGGGAAAAATTGATTGGTAATTATTATTTTAAGAGTACCTTTATTAGTAAAAGACAATTATGACAAAGTCAATTATGCAAACTTGGAATTTGAAAACTTTGAGGTTTTCTCTCACTAATTTTGAGGCACTTTTTTGGGCTTTCTTGGTACTGTATAAAAAGGTTTTAAGGAAAACTTTCGTCATACCTTTTTAAGAAAAATAATCAAAGTTTTTGCAACTTTCTCTGCTGAACAAGACTTGTGAATGATTAATACAAAAACAAACACTTAAAATAACAAGGCTTAATTTTGTGGTTGGTATTCCCCTCCCTCTAAAAAGCAAACTGAGAAAGGGCTTACTAATATATCACAGTATGTGAGAGGTACGTAGTTCTTTATAACAACAGAGCAGGTTTGAGACTTTTGTTCTATAAAAGCTAAAAAAGGCAGAATGAGCTAAAAAATTTGTCTGTGAATACACAAAGTAAGAACAACTCAATAATGAATAGATGTTCAGTTGCGTTTAACTGTAGCATATTAAAGACCTTGTCGTAATCTCAGTATACTAAAACATAACATAATTAGAACATCTTTTTAACATTCAATTCATGACGTTTCAAAAGTTTCCAGAGGCTTCTCAACAATGGAAAATGTTACTCATCAAAAGACGCCAGAATGGGACCATCGTGCAGGTATTGCAGCATAAAGAACAGGTCTATCGAAACAAACTACTATCCGCTCTTGACCCACGGTTTTTCTCTGTTATACTTGCTATTTCCTGTGTGTGAGTGAAGACACAACTTTATTCTTGGGGTAAGAAGCAATTGCATTGGTCTAAAATCACAGATGAAAACTGTTATCGTTTTAAATATGAGCAACTGATCCAGAATAAAAGGTAATTATTTTTACAACTCACACTTTTTAATTACATTAATTGACATCTTGACATTACAGCTATCTTGTTAGCTGTTTTGTTTCGAGAGTTCTTGCAATAGTTTATCGTTCAACTTGGAGAGGGAATGTTTGAGAACATAGAATTTTTTTTCATAATAGTTATTTGGGGGGTCAATATTAGGCAGGGGTGTCAGCTTTAGGACCTCTCACAGTACTAATTAGCCTGGGAATCCAAGCTCATAATCTTAGAAAAAACAAAAAATACCTCACCTCACAAAGTTCTAAAATTAAGACAAAATGAAGGAGTGCTTTTCGATTTCGGCTTCCGTAATTTTTTTTATAACCCGAGATCGTCGGGTAAAAATCCAACGTTTTTCCGACTTTCCGACTCAAAAAAGTCTCTCCAGAACTAACAGATTTTTTGAAATTCTGCAAAAAATTCCAAGCTTCTAATAGTTTAACTAATGCTCTGTGAAAAAATCATAACCATCAGTGAATAATATAAGAAAAACCAATTCTGATAATTTTTTCATTTAAATATAATTTTCTCTAGAACGGCAAAATTACACATAAATATTCTAAAAAAAAACATACAAATTTACATACCTCAATCCAATAAACAGCTCATTAGATCTTGAAACAAGTCGATTAAATTCCTCGCAAACAGCTAAAGAATTTGATGGGGAATTTGAATTTGAATTTGCCTTTGAATTTGAATTTTGCGCCATTTTTATGAAAAAATCTACGGCGCCGACAAAATCATAAACAAAGTTTTTCCGAAATTTCCGAAACTGGGGAAAGTCTCCGATTTGGAAAAATCGGAAACATGAAGCACGCGGCTTCGATTCAGTCGGGTCTGGTTTGAAAATACTACGAACTCAATATCTTAATAATACGTCGAAAAATTCAATTAAGAAAAAACGGTTGGAAAGAAAGATGGCGGATGCAAAATGTAAACAAACGAAAATGAAAGTGAAACTGGTTCTCGTTGCCTGTCAGCGTTAAACGTAAATTAGTACAGACCAAAAGAACTACTTTGCTGTAAACATTTCTTTGCTTGCTTGCTGTGGATTTTGGGGAAACAACAGGAGCTTGAGGTATCCAATCCTCTTGGGACTGCCCCATTATCTGAAGTGATCCTGATTTTCAACATGTTGCAAGTATCACAGTCTTCTCTAATGCTTGGAGGAGACAGTGACCCTACAGCCACATGCAGCCGATGCTACAAAAAATGCAAGAGTATCGCTGGGTTGAAGAACCACCAAAGGGCGTGCAAAGTGATGGTTCAACAAGCACCTCCTATTACGGAACGGAGCCCTCCAGACCCAGACCCACCGGATGGATTATACAAACACCCCCCAGAAAACATCCATCTCAATTGCCTCAATGAAGATGTACCCAACAGAGAATGTGGAATCGACATTCCAGTAGTCAATCCAGCCGAACCAAATGACACCTTTTGTTGGGGAAACTACAAAGGATCAGAATACACGCAGACTCTAGATACCGTTTACGAAAAGATCGTCTTCTGGCGACAAAATCTCTTCCGTCTACCATCAGGAAACAGTGGCAAAAAGTTTATTCGTGAACTCAGCCGACTCGTAAACGCCTGGGTAGAAGAATCATCAATCAAGCCCATTGCCCTCAAAGCGATTATGGTTATGCCTGCCCTCCTCCTGCAGAAACCATCGAGAAAATCGAAATCCAAAGAGCATGCCGACGCGCTTTCCAGACGCCTCACCCTATGGGAGAATGGAGACCTGCTTGAGCTACTGCATGAAGGTGATATCATCCAGAAACATCTCCACTCGTCGAGCCCAAAAAGCCTATCAATCCAAGAGATCTCGAAACAGTTCGTCAAGAAAATGTCAAAGGGGAACGTCAACGGTGCGATAAAACTACTCAGTAAAAACATGAGCAACGGAATCCTTCCCCTCAACTCAGAAACAATAAAGCTTCTTAAGCAAAAGCATCCTCATTCCGAGACCGCCGATCCAGCTATCCTCCTTGAAGACTCTCCGATTAAACTCCACCCTGTCAGATTCGAAGAAATCGACGGAGACATGATTCGGCAATCAGCAATGAAGACAAAAGGAGGAGCTGGACCTTCGGGACTAGATGGAGATGGTTGGCGACGCATCCTTTGTTCGAAAAACTTCAAGACAGAATCAAACGATTTGTGTTCATCGCTCGCACGAATGGCGAAACATCTGTGCACCACAATCGAAACAGACAACTCACTCGAAGCTTTCCTGTCAAGCCGACTAATCCCGTTGAACAAAAATCCCGGGTTACGACCAATCGGCATCGGTGAAACATTGAGACGAATCGTCGGTAAAACCGTAGCGCGATTACTGAAACAAGACATCGCTGATTCCGTTGGTTCTTTGCAAGTTTGCGCCGGCCAAGATGCAGGCTGTGAAGCTGCTATTCACGCGCTGAGAGAAATCTTTCGACAAGATGATACCGAAGCGGTTATGCTGGTTGATGCCTCAAATGCTTTCAACGCGGTCAATCGAAACGCATTCCTGCATAATGTCAATGTAATTTGTCCATCCATCGCCACCTTTACGACGAATTGCTACAGCTCACCATCTAGACTTTTCGTTATCGGCGGAATCGAAATCGCTTCTTCCGAAGGAACCACACAAGGCGACCCGATAGCCGGATTAGTCTACGCGATCGCAACAATCCCACTCATCATGTACACAGTTGGCGAACTGCGCGACCACAACACGAACACAAAAGCAGCTGGATATGCCGATGACGTTTTCGGAGGCGGTACGATTCGTGGACTCAAACGATTGTGGAATACCATCGTCAAGTGGGGACCGAAATACGGCTACTTTCAACAAGCCAGCAAAACGTGGGTAATCGTCAAACCACAACATCTTGAAGAAGCCACCGAAATCTTCAAAGATACTAACATTAAAATCACTACCGAAGGAAAGAAACACCCCGGAGCTGCTATCGGTTCAGAAAACTTCCGTGAAGAATTCATCACCGATAAAGTCAACACGTGGATCAGCGAAATCGAAACGCTCACAGAAATCGCCAAGATTGCCCCACACGAAGCCTACACCTGCTTCACATCAGGGTACAAGCACAAGCTCAACTTTACCCTAAGGACAATCCCCAACATTAAACAACACCTTCAAAGGCTAGACGAAATCATCACAGCGCGGTTTATCCCAGCCATAACCGGTGGAATTCAGCCAAACGAAACCGAACGTGAGCTGTTCACCTTGCCACCAAGCCTTGGCGGTTTAGGTATACCAAAGTTCAGTGACATTTCAGATCAAGAGTTTTCCAATTCGGAAGCGCTGACCAAACAACTCCAAAATAAGATCAAAAGCCAAGACTATGTCAACAACATCGACAAAGACGAGATCACGAAACTGAAATCATCATTCAAGCGTAATCGAATGCAGAGTTACCGCCAAAAGCTTGAGCTCATCAAACAACAGTCGCCAATTGAGATGAAGAAGTTGATTGAAATCAACAGCGAACCAGGAGCATCCCTTTGGTTATCAACGCTTCCAATCAAAGAAGAAGGATTTCAGTTCGACAAAACATCCTTTTGGGATCTTATAAAAATCCGCTATGGTCACCAGCTGAGTCGCTTACCTACCATCTGTCCATGTGGTTCACCTTTTGATCTGGGACACGCACTCTCGTGCAAGAAAGGCGGTTTCATCATTCAGCGTCATAATTCCATCCGTGACACCACAGCATCCCTCCTGACACAAGTATGCAAGGACGTGAAGGTCGAACCGATATTGACCACCTTGTCAGGGGAGACTTTTGAAACTAAATCGACCAACATCCAAGACCATGCCCGTCTCGACATTGCTGCTAGGGGATTTTGGATTCCTGGCCAGAAGGCATTCTTCGACGTAAGGGTTTTCAACCCAATCGCCAAAAAGTTCAGGAATTCCACTGTCTCCAAAGCATGCGATGCAAACGAAAGGGAGAAAAAGAACGTTTACAATTCAAGAATCATGAAAGTCGAGCACGGCTCCTTTACCCCAATTGTTTTCACCGCAATGGGCGGAATGGGGAGAGAAACGAAACATTTTTACAAAAGATTATCAGAACTTTTATCTGAAAAACGAAACGAGTCCCTTGCTATCACGACAACTTGGGTAAGAAGAAAGATTAACTTTGCCCTCTTGAGTTCGGTTCTCCTGTGCCTCCGCGGCAGCAGAACTCCATGGAGCAAAGATAGTCTTTCTTCTTCGCTCTCATATAGTTCTAGTGATTCTGAACTTTTGTGTTCCTTCTAGATTTTTGACAAAACTTATTTTATTTAACATATCTAATATTTGGCGTGCCGGGACTGCCTCCGTGCAAAAATTGTGTAGTATATATTTAATATTTGGCGTGCCGGGACTGCCTCCGTGCGATAGAAAAAAAAAAAAAAAAAAAAAAAAAAAATAATACGTCGATGCAGCATCCTATTTCTCATTTTCCCAAAGCTAGATTATATTACATATTATAATTTACGGTTGTCGTATATTATATTAACATATTAAAGCCGACAATTCAACAAATTTTTTCAAAACTTTTGATTTTGGAGGCATTTAGTCATTTAGGAGGTTGTTGTGAAGAAGGTAACAAAAGATTTCGTTATTTGACATATCATTATGCCATTGTAAGTTTATTTTCAAGTTCACTTCACAAGTTTTTCATGTTTTGTATTCCTGATATAATGGTGGGTTTTTGGTGGTAGCCTGGCCCCTGGGAATTCAAGCTCATAATCTTACAGTCTTAGAAAAAATACCTCACCTCGCATGGTTCTAAGATTATAGAGCTTGGTACATACAGGTAGATTAGTCTGACACAGAATGTTATAAACAGCCTGTGTGTGATGACAGACTTTCTGAACTTTGGAAACCCAGGCAAACAACACATACACATAAACAAACTTACCCATAAAAACTACTCACAAGCTCCTAAAGACTTTCAAAACTACTAAAAGCCAGTTTAAAACATCAGGCACATGTATTTAGTACGTGCGTTTGCGTAGGCCAGACGTAATTAATCGAACAGTTCGATTACCGAACTAATCGAACTTTGTCGAACTTAATCGAACAACAAAAGTTCGATTAAATTCTTTAATCGAACTTTTCAAAAGTTGCTAAGGGGCCGTCGACAAACGATTTTCCTTTTTTTTAACGGCTTCTGGGCTGATCGCCCGTGTAAGAAGCACAACTGACGTCACGTACAGTAAGCCACGTGATCATGGATCTCGCATCTCGGATCTAGGATCGGATCTCGCGGATATCAGATCTTGGATCTCGCGGATCTCGGATCTTGGATCTCGCGGATCTCGGATCTTGGATCTCGGATCTTGGATCTTGGATCTCGAATCTCGGACTCGGATCTTGGATCTTGGATCTCGGATCTCGGATCTTGGATCTTGGATCTCGGATCTTTGATATCGGATCATTGGATCTAAGATCGTTAGATCATTAGATCACTGGGGATCGTTGGATCATTGGATCGTTGGATCATTGGATCACATTGGATCGTTGGCACTAGAAAGTACGAAAACGTTCGAAAAGGACACGCGAACATGCGTATGTTTGTAATGAACACTTCAATGGCTGTTACAAGCATCCAAATGCTCGAAACAAACATATTTAAATCGTTGCGATTAAAAACCAATGGCAACGATTAAAAAATATTCGAGACTATGATTAAAATGCTCGAAGCGAGCAAAATATGCCTGAGGCGATTAAAAAATGTTCCATGGGACTAAAAATTGTTCGAAGCGATAAAAATTTGTTCGAGGCGAATGAGAAATGTTCGAGGCGATTAAAAAATGTTCACAGCGATTAAGAAATGTTCGAGGCGATTAAGAAATGTTTAAGGCGATTAAGAATTGTTTAAGGCGATTAAAAAATGTTCGAGGCGATCAGCTAATGTTCGAGGCAATTAAGAAATGTTCGAGGCGATTAAGAAATGTTTGAGGCGATTAAGAAATGTTCGAGGCGATTAAGAAATGTTCGATGCAATTAAAAGATGTTCGATGCGATTGAAAAATGTCCGAGGCGATTTAAAAATATTTGAGTCGGGCAACATCTTTTAAAGCAATTAAAAAATGCTTCAAATGGTATAAAGATGTTTAATGCGATGTAAAATTTACTCCGTGCTTGCACTTTCATTAGGGCACTTATTATAAGCGACTGATTTTAGTTCGTCCACCCTCACTCACGAAGGCTTCTGAATCGAATTAGTCATGACGACCCCTCTAGCTCTAGGTATTACCTACCTAAAACTATGTCAGCGTGTTTTTTTTTTTTTTTTTTTTTTTTTTTGGCGTCTTTTGATCCAGAAGTGTTGCTATGGTTTTGGTTAATACATAACAGATAATCAAGCAAAAGTAAAGCGTAGACCCTAAAAAAATAATTATGCTTTGAGAGGAAGGGATGTTAGGCTACATTACAAGAATATTAAAGGCTCTCATTTTCAGACAAAACTTAAGTAAAGTAATAAGTATTAATAGAAATAAGCGAGTCAAAAATTTGTTTCAATTTAATTTAAAAACGAGATTTTACTTACACGCTTTTTTATAAAAATAGTCAAAAAGCAATGTTCAGTCAGAAGTAGACTCTAGTCTAATGTATAAACTGTTAAAAACCGCCCTATGGCTGTCGATGATAGAATTTTAATGTATTACGGTATCTTTAATTCGAATTAACATTTGATTCTTATTTTTTTTATTCTTACATCACATCAGAACAAAACTCTAACGAGACATTTTTTTTACTCTATGGAGGTTCTGTCAAGGTCGTCAAGCATGTGAAATTCTATCTCCTAATTTTTAATTTTGAGGCATATATTTTCTATTCGAACACCCCTATGTCACACAGACCCAACTGGAAAATTGCACTGTGACCTGACCCCGTTGGATATTGAATGGAAAAAATTGCACCTAAAAATATCCCCTGGCATTTTTTAGCGGCAAACAATAAATTTCCTATTCCCTTTTGGATTTCGATAGAAATCTTTAAGACTCTTTAACTTTCTTAACTCTTTTTCTTTAGATTTTAAGAGGAGCTGGAGCTGAAGTTAAGACACTTCGACGAAGAAAGTCAATTTGGGAGATCATTTACTCTACTCAGCAGATATCAGTTTTAAACTGGGACAGAACAGTGTGAAAAGTTTTCTTTTAGATATCATGGCAGTTATTTTATAGTCGAAGGTAGCTGTAAAGATTTGGGGTTATCTGGTAAACAAAAGAGTTAAATGGATATGTACATATTTTCACTGTTTTGGTCAGGATAGTCCCTTAAATAAATCGAAATTTTCTCAATCAAGACCTAAGTAACTTTTCCACTTGCTCTGTTCGTTTTTATGTTTTGATATCATCAACCGTCGAAACACATTAGCATCAAAAATAGTCGCTCAAGGAGATACTTGATTGGCATCATCTCAATTAGTCAAGATTTGGTATGAGACATTATGTCCTTCTTGCAGCGCCTCCAGAGGATACAGAGTCTACCTATATACCTGCTACCGAATTTCTATTGTTCTCTTTAATTGGCAAACCAGTTGTAATCCGAATTAAAGCCCCGTCAAGGAGAAACCCAAATGAGACACTTTCTATAGCTCAAGTTTCTTTTCGAAAATTGGTTGCACTTTTATTTATGCAGTGTTCAAGTGTATTTATACAATAGTACTCGTTATTTTATACTTTGTAACTATCTTAGTTTATCTAAGTTTATGGTCTTTACTGGTCGTTTTAAAGCATTGTATACATTTGTTAGAGAAGTGCCAAAAAGAAAGAAGTTTTTTTTCTTTATACTGCACTTTACGGACAGAAACTTTCGCGAATTATGATTTTAGTTTAGCAGATATTTCCAGGATAAAACTTTCGCGAGGTCTTTAAAATGTACCATTTTTTTGGTAACAAAAAAAGCGGAGATAAAGATATAATAAACATAGGTAAATAGAGCAAAGACGTTAGGTTTAATTTCTTACCTTTCTTGCCAAACTTTCGCAAAAGGAAAAGGGGTATCCCGAAAGTTTCTGCCCTTAAAGTATAAGAAAGAATACCTTATCGTGGCGAAAAGGTCGGGGCCGGCCTAGTTTAGCTACTCAGCAATTATGAGAACTTCTTCGGGGAAAGTGTTCGCCAGCCTTTCAAATTTCTAGTCAAAAGTTCGGGTTAAACCTCAAAACTCAAAAACTATAACATAATTTTGAGGATAGATCAATAATATAACTTTTTAAAAAAATAGTAAAATGCAAAAGAAAAAATTAAGATTTTCCTTTTTTTTTCTGAGAAAAGAGCCAAATTGACTCAGTGGTCACTATATCGTCAGAATCGGAGAAAAAGTGCCCAAGCTGAGATGTGTCATCCTGCCCCGGTGGAGGGGGGGGGGTACTAGGGCAAGATGGGTTACGGGGATGCTCCGCTGGTCAGGGTACCTTTTTTAAAGTCCAGGAGTCCCAGGTAGGGTCACAAAAACACCAAAATAGATAAATCAGTCTCTCGTAGGGTGCCTATTTTTGGAAAATTTGGGGAAAAAGTAGAAAATTTGAGAAAATTTTGGAATTTCAGTCCCATTCAGGGTCACTTTTTCGCAAATTTCTTCCCCTAGGGTTCATCTTCTTACATTCTGAAAAAAAGAAAGAAACTTAAACTTAAACTACTAGTATGTCACAGTCTAAAAGTACGAGACTAAGAAATACAATGCCTAAAGCTTATTCGTTATTCCATGGCCAGCCACTTAAAATATTAGTTATTATTATTGTTATTAACCTACTAATGAAGGCGTTCTATTGTCTCTAGGGTTTCCACTTTCTGTTACTCCAAATACCAATACAATTTCAGATTCTTAAATCTAAATGGAACTTTTTCACTGCTCTCCAAAGTGCTGTTCCAATTAATGCTGATGTCGGACGAGGAAGGTAAATTTCCGAATTAACTTTCTCCATCGAATTGCCTAACTCCGGTTTCAAATCTTCTTACATTCTGAAAAAAAAGAAAGATAAACTGAAACTTTAACAGTATGAGACTAAGAAATCCCTGACACTCTTTTTGGCATACGGGAAAATCGGGTCGAGGATAATTATGCTTAGCAAAATTTATTTCAACCTAAAATTATGCTAAGTCATAAGTAATATGCAAAATCTCTTTTTAAAACATTATCTTTTTGACTCGTTTTCATTTTTCATTTTTAATTTTGCATACTTCCGTCCACCCTGAGAAAAGGTGAAAGTATTTGGATAGTAATATTTTTCCGTTTCATCTTATCGGCCTTTTTACGCCGACTCTTATTGGAATTATTTTTTCGTTGCTGGCATAATAAAACTCGTCGTAAGGTGTCAAAATTAAATTAGACCCTGAGTAAAGAGAACCAAAGTTAGAGCTTGAGAGCTATGCTTAGCATTATACTTAATTTTTCGCCCGAGTGTGTTTATTAGGGTTACCTCTATTAAAAAAGTATACAACAAAAATAACTTTGTCTGTGTCTATCAAAATTTACTTCCAAGAATCCTCCTTGCGTCGTTATTCGCTTATTCACGGCACCTTATGTCACAGTCCCTCCACGTTGAAAAAAGGCCGATCATCACCAAGAGAAAAAAACATCTTGACATTTCATAATCAGGGCTATCACAGGTTAGGTTTCTTTGAGTACTAGCGATACGCACGCACGGCTTTTGGTACACCACTTACCCCTGAATGATATGACATACAATCTGAGGATGCAAATCGAATGTCTTTTTCACGCTGACTGTCATCAATAATCAATAATAATTACCATTGACAGTGCAAAAAAAACCTTCAAAGAAACCAAGAATAAGTGGTCTACTTTTTTTGGTTAACAGTGGGCAGTTTTTTCACCGGGGCTGATTTCTTACCTTTATCTTATACTTTATTTATTGTTTACCTAATGGGGTCAAATTAACGTTGGGGATAAAATTTTTCAAGTTTTGACAAATGAACGAATAGGCTAAACAAGGGAATTCTCACACAATGGAAACCGAGAGAGAAGTTTTTCACCATTTGTCAAGTTAAGAAATTTCCACCATTGTAGAAGGAAACCCTCTAGCCCTCCCCTAGTGATGAAAACCTCTCTTGACAAAAAGCTGTGAAATTAATATTAGGAACATAATCTTAAACTGAATTAATAATATCTATCAACTTTGCCGTTAGGAGCCTCAGTGGCTTGTTTTTGCTTTCATATGTATCATTTCGTCAAAGGGTATATATATCGTAGTTTTATAAGCTTATTACTCGGTTCGAATATTTTTCAATTGCCACAAACATCTTTTAATCGCTTCAAACGATTTTTGATCGCCTTGAACATTTTTTATTTGCCTCGAACATTTTTTAAACGCTTCAAACAATTTTTGATCACCTCGAACATTTTTTAATCGCCTCGAACATTTTTCAATCGCTTCAAACAATTTTCGACCGCCTCGAACATTTTTTAATCGCCTCGAACATTTTTCAATCGCTTCAAACAATTTTCAATCGCTTCAAACAATTTTCAATCGCTTCAAACAATTTTCGATCGCCTCGAACATTTTTCAATCGCCTCGAACATTTCTTAATCGCTTCAAACATTTTTTGATCGCCTCAAACAAACTTTAATCGCCCCGGACAATTTTTAGTTGCATGGAACATTTTATAATCGCATCAAACATTTTTCAATCGCTCCGAACATTCTAATAATATTCTCGAATATTTTTTAATCGTTGCGATTCAAATATGTTTGTTTCGAGCATTTGGATGCTTGTAACAGGCATAGAAGTGTTCATTACAAACATACGTGTGTTCGCGTGTCCTTTTCGAACGTTTTCGTACTTTCTAGTGTGCCTGGGTATGTGAAAAATTTAAAAGCGATTTTTATACCGCAATTGCAGTAAAAATTGCTACTGCAATTTAGGGATTTATAAGAATCACTCACTCTGTATCTTGCTGAAGAAGAGCATCGCCATCATATGTTCAGGTTCTAGACCACCAGTGACATCGACAGTCTGTTGTTCGTCATCACTTTCAATAACATCAGCAACAATTATTTCTTCATCTGCTCCGCTTTGTTGGCTGTTTGAGGAATCAGTTTCTGGTTCACTTTCACTCACCAGCAGTCAGATGTGTTACCAGAAAATGTGCAAATGCACTGTGTGTTTTCTGTGTATATCCAAGCTCTTTTTTCTTTTGCATCCAAATTTTAAAGGTAGTTTGATTGAGACTTATAACAGGCATGATTCTATACTTCTAAAATTTCAATATATACAGAGAGGTTGCAATTTTGTAATCCTATTGGCAGTTGGTAACCATTTGCTAGGACACGTTAAATTCACCTTAAAAATTATATCTAAACTGTATCTCCATCATCACTGAAAAATACACCTACAAACTTTATACACGTATAGCTGAATGATGTCAAAAACTAATTCAGTTAATATTAACACTGCTAAACGATAAATAGATCCCTTTAGAATACGAGAATCAGAGAGAAATTTCAAAAAACATTTCTGTTTCGCCATTTTACTCTCCAAGATCGAGTTTTGAGCAAGACTAGTAACCACTCTTTTTTTCTCGCGTTGTAAACGGTGAACTCGCGATTGAGTTTTTTAACATTTTGTCGGAAAAAAAGTAAACGAGTATATTTTGCTAGAAAATTCAACTGCAGTATCCCTTTTAAGACAGCTCGGAACATATACAAATCGTTCCTGGTTTCTGGAAAAGTACCCTACTGGAGTGGAACGGGTCAATTTTTAATAAATCTGCTGAATCAAAACATCAAAATGAGCCGTTCCCCTACAGTAGGGTGCTTTTCCAGGAAACATCTTGATCCGAGCTGGTTTTAAAAAGCTCTGAAAAAATCTACCGGAACGCCTCCAAATTTCCAGCTGGCTAACTCAAGGAACGGCTCAGAAAAAAAGAAAAAGAAGCTAGAAATCGTCCCGGGAATGGCTCCAGATTTCCAGCTAGTTGGTTAAAGGAACAGCTCCAAAATTCTACCAGCTGTGAAAAAGTTCCGTAAAATCAGCCTGGAACACGTGTGAATTTCCAGCTGGAGAATTGTTACAGAACTTTCAAAATTTTTCCAGGGAACGGCTATGCATTTCCAGGAGCAAACTTTTTGAAATTTTCCCGGAACGCCTAGGCCATTTCCAGCTGAGGGGGGTCTCCGGAACGGCTTTTCCATCATTTGCCCTCGGTGGCTGCTTTCGTAATGTTGATGTTGTGATTTTGATATTTTTAAACGTTTATCTGACAGAGCACGATGTTGTGATCTTGATTTCTTTTAACATTTATCTGACAGAGCACGATGTTTTGATGTTGATATTGTTTAACGTTTATCTGACAGAGCATGGTACAATTCTTGGTGTTCAAAACATTACAAAATTTGCTTATGTTGTCGATGTATCATTTTCAACGTGTACTCTTTCTTTTGTGTGTAATTGGAGGGGGTCATTTTGCATTTTTTTAAATTTTTTAACCCCCAAAATCATTTTATAATGACCCTCCTGAAAAAGTGCCAAAACCTTCATTTTCCTAGGGCTTTTTAGAAAAATCACTCCAAAATCACGTTATTTTATTATGACCCCCCCCATATGGATTTTCTCCTGGAGTACCCCTCTCCCCTACAATTACGCACAAAAGTATAGTGTCCGAAAAAAAAGCGGAATAGAATTTATGTACAAAAATCTTTTCATGCGATTTGAACTAATCATTTAATATATAATTACTACGACTAACGATTTACTTTACGTCCGGTAAAAGGTGGGTTTTCGGGCATTTTTCCTTGACCAAAAATTTGCAAAATAGCAAATTACATCACGGAAGGCATGAGTTTAAGGATTTTATTTTATATAAATACTGTTCCGTTTTTTTGTGAATATTTACCATTTTTATAATATCTTCTTCTGAACTTGTTAGTCTTACCGACCGCATATTTTAATCAACTGAACTTTGATCTTTGAAATTGTTTAATTTAATTCAAGCTTTTGCTTGAGATGATTTTGCCAATTTAACGACAAACTGACCTTTTTATCGTATAGGAAGACAATAGTTATAATATAGTTATAATTTTTGGACTTGATGCATTGGCTGAGAAAATGTGGAGAATTCTTCTACTTCTAAAATGCTTAAAGGTTTAATGACATTTTTTTTAGTTCAGCTGGACGCGCTTTTAAAAAGTTCGTTTTTTATTGCGGTATCCCACATTTATTTCTATTCAAATAATTTTCCTTCTCAAAATATAGAGAAAAGTCTAGAAAAATAGCATTCATACAGATTTTACCAAGCTTTTATTTGTAAATTTAAGTCACATTTTTAAAAAACAAACCAGCAAACTTTATATATTTGTAACTAATATAGACAAAAATGAGAAAACATTTCAAAGTTTATTGTCCCTAAATTCTTTTCTTTTAAAAGAATGGTAAATAATCCTAGGTAATCATTACAGAAATTTAGTAAAAAGTTTCCTTAAATAAGCTGCAAAATCTAGATATTGATTACTAAATATAAGTAAAATAACTTAGTAATACGGACAAAAAAAATTAAGTAAAAATTTTCTTGATTTTCTTTTTTTTTTTACTTTAAATAAGATCCGGGTTTTTACAGTGTACTAGCGGGTGGCAGTTAGTGAAAGCTATGGCTAGTAGTATTCACAAAACTAAAACAGCTGACGTGATTACAACCGGTATTCAAATTTCCTTAGAAAGCGATGACAATGACCTTCAAAGAAGACCTGACTTAAAACCGATTCGATTATTCGACGTGAAGAATTCCCACAAGGCAATGAATGCGAAAATCGAAAAAGCTTCGGTATGAATTCTGGAATCTATTTTCGACTTAATCGACGTTGGTGATAGATTAAGATATGGCAAAAGCATTGATGATAATATCAATATAGCTAAGCTTTTCAATATAGGCTGAAATCTTTTTACATTGCGTTACTATTTTTGTCTCCACTTTGTTACGACACTACTTTGCACCTATTATAACGCTCAAACGAAGTCAGTCTTTGTCTCTTTGTCCTCTTCTTAAAAAATATCCAATTTCGAGATAAGCAAAAATTTAGTACCAGCGAAAATAGAGAAATATAAAATATAGACGAAATTTTTATTTCATTTTTTCACAGAAAATGGACACGAGGCGTGAATGTCTTGATTGTGGAAAAACATACGTCAACCTTAAACGTAAATGTACGTGTGGAAGTGGGAACATCGTAAAACCCTCAAACAGTAAATCTCCGAAAGCTAAATTGTCAGCCGACATTTTAAACAGCTTTTTAACGTCGAAAAATAATGAAAACAACCCCGAAATCAAAATGGTCGATTCGATTATGTTGAACCCCAACATCCACAAAAATATAGAATCAATACTTTTACAATTGAAAATCATTGCTGGTATGTATTTAAATTCTTTTAGTTCTAATTTCATTGTGATGAAATAAAGGGCATCCTTTGTATACGTCAGATTCCGTGATTTTTGCTTCCCGATGGTTTCCCCCAATGTTTTTATTTAGCATAACGGTTCATCTAAACGTGTTCAATATGCCCAGCCTAAAAGATGCTTTTTGATTCACTCGTTATCTTATCTTATATTTTTTTCAGGAATAGGCAAACAACGACAATGGGTTTTCTTGGGTTGTGATGGACCTCCGTATTGTCTTTGAGTGGATTATATCGATGAACACACAGTTTGATTTTGTTGCAATGACGCCTGGCCTAGGACATCTGCACACGAATCAACAAAAATGATTTTAAAGATACTCAACGAAATAATCTTGGATGTCCTTAAAGGGACATGACAGTACTTGCAAAATTTGTAAACAAACTGTATGCAGCGGCTACAAAATCAAAACAAATGTCACATGTTAAAATAAAAAAGTTAAACCAAATATGGCTAATTTTTATTGTTCAATTGTTTTACAAGTTTGTTTTGGACACATGATTTTAATTGTTCTCTTTAATGACACGTGGTTCGCGCAATGTTTACATTTTACTACTGTAATGTCCCTTTAACTTCAATTCGCAGGCAGATTATCAAGTTTTTGTTGATTCAAAAGATACGCATAAATCTTGGCAAGCTATTAAAGTGCTCTTGGTCGGATCATAGTATAAGAAAGCCGCGGCTGGAATGATGACGCTATTGTTTTTGTCGCAAATGGATGTTCTATCTGTGTCTCCGTGGTTTATAAGAACTAATTCGAAAGTAACAAAATCCCTAACCTTAAAAGTGTTCATAATATTCAATTTAAGAACAATTACTTTTCAAGTCTCAAATTTTTCTCACTGCCCTCTCTTATTAGCTTATTTGAAGTATATTTTTATAAATTCCAAATAAATTTTTATAAATTTAGAACCAAATAACACACATTTTATTAAAAGAAGTAATTTTCAAATGTTAAACTTTGAATGTTTGCTGTCACCTCAATACTGTTGTTTTTCGAATGGAATTTTCACATAATGCAGCTTGAATATTTATTTACTAATACCAGTAATGATTTTTCAGAATAATCAGGAAGACATTTCGAGGCACTCAATTTTCTTCAAGTTCTTAAAGCACTGACATTCTGACGTTCTAATACTTTTAAACCAAGAGTCTTTTCTTTTACTTTGATGTTATGAATGCTTGAATTATCAAGAGATTTGCGTTTATGAGCAAAATTACGTCTAACGAGGGAGTTTGTTAAAATTCAAATTAATTTGACAATGGAAATTGTCACTGAACCATAAAAAAATTCGTTCTTACGACATAGATAGAACAACAGAAATTCAGCTGTACTCATTCCAGCCGCGGCTTTCTTATACTATGGTCGGATCAACCCTAGAGCTCGTTCTTCTATTCAAATCAACCAACCCTGCAGCTAGAACCCCGATTGGTTTCCTAAATTGGATAAGTTGCAACGAAAACGTAACATTAAAAATGATCGGAAGCCTCACCCTGATATATTTACTAGCCATCTACTTATTCAAGTAGATTTTTAGTGAGAGTAAAAAAAGCGCAAAAGTCAAGGGAGTCAAGTCTTGACGAGTTCGAAGAAACTTACACAACTTCAAACAAATTTTTGAGTATCAAATCGTCAGATGAAAAAACCTCTTGACCTTAAATCTGTAATCTCTATTTGGCAGTCTGTTCTGAGATCCTCAAAGTTTCATGTGGCAGAAAATTTTTCGAACTCTCCTAAGAATATTTTTGGTAAAATCCTTTCTGAGGAGCTTGTGAATCTTCCTGACAATGCTATGAAAAAGAGACTCGAAGTCTGGAAAATGATTGAGAAATTCAAAGACTTCGACATTTGCAATGCTAAAGTCGATTTCATTAAACTACAATAGAAAAAAAGACAATGTAAACAACCCTGTCGCAATTAGCGATTTGACCCTTTACTTCTTATCAATCAACATAAAAGCTCCTTCCCAGTGTGATGTAAATTATATGAGAATTTAAATAGACCTTAACAAACATTCGAATCGCATTCGAAAAAAAAACAAGCATTCGAACGAAAAGATTTCTTTCCTTGTCAAAATAAAAACAAAAACAGATAGACCTAGAAGGGAAAACATGTAAAATTCAAAGTATGAATCATTGCCCATTTTTCATTGCTGCTGTAACCAGCTCACCAATC
The DNA here is from genome assembly GCF_902728285.1 of Clytia hemisphaerica. Classification (NCBI taxonomy): domain Eukaryota; kingdom Metazoa; phylum Cnidaria; class Hydrozoa; order Leptothecata; family Clytiidae; genus Clytia; species Clytia hemisphaerica. Next base: position 1,363,610 of record NW_027103728.1, on the reverse strand, counting down.
TTTTCCATGTTTATGTGTTCTTTACTTCCCAAAAGGTTATTTAAAAATGGGTCGTATCGATAATTCTGTAGTTATTTATACCACAGGGAAGATTCGCTTTAAATAAACATTGGAATTAGTTTGTCCCATTAAATAGACGTTAATTTTCAGCCAATGGCCAAGCAGCCTACCCTATTCGGGGTTGAAAGCAAAGTAAAACCATATTTCGGCACAGTTACAAATGACTATGAAAAATTAAAGAATGACTATATAGACTGCCCGACACCCCCTCCATAGAAACGCTACCGGAAAAATTTCTTTGCCTCTTCTTCCTCTCTTAAAACCACCAACCTACAGTTGCAGGGCCCTTTAGATTCAAATAAAAAAGATGGCACTTCCTCTAACCCAGAACAATCTTCTGCTACAGCCTACCCATTCCAAATGCACCCGCCAACCTATCCAATCGTGAAGAATATTTGTCTAGTAATGAGCATTGTTTGATCCGAAAAGTTTTGTTCAATACTATAGGGGCTAAAAACCTAGACCACTTCTTTACCAATTGAGGCGTTTAATGATCTAAGAGTCGTCTATACTGCTGCCACGAAAAAAAATTGAAAGTCAAACCTAAAAGCCAAATTCTCTGAAATAGACATTCTATTTACTGAGCTGAAATTCCTATTGTGTGCCAATCATGGACAGTACAATGATTTTTAAAACATATCTGAAAAAGGTGGAGATCGTTAAAAGTGTCGTTGTCAAAGCAGGACAGATCAATTCAAAAGTCTCAGACTCGGATCTTTCAAATGACTTGAGACCGCGAATAAAAAAACAACAAGAGTGTAAGGGCGTTAATCTTACATCCCGTAGCAGTAACGAACTAACCCAGTGTTATGTTTATAATGGTTGCAGTTTAACATGGGAAGAGACTTTTGATAGACTCACTGACATGGAAAATTCAAACCAAAGCCAGCATCCTTTGAAGGTAGACAAGAAAAGCTGATGGAGACGGCTGATATCTTATCCGAGAACATGGTCACAATCCAAAAGGAATTAAATCATTTATGACCAATGACGATATCCATCAAGTGCTTAAGCTAATGCCAATAATATTGTTGAGGAAAGATGATCTTGTATTCATCAATATGCACGAGTTTATGCACCAGGGCTTATGGAAGCGTTTCTTCTTCTCCGTTGAGTCTAAAAATTGGGATGACGACATTCTAGAAGTCACCGAAGTTGATTCGCAACAAAAACCAGAAACTCCTGCAAATCGTCAAAAAAGTCGCCAAGGACAACCTGCAATTACCACGAAATTTCCATCCATTAGGGAGTAGTTCTGGGTATCTGTTTTACAGATAAGAGAACACTTGGGTAACTTAATGGATGTCCCTAAATGCATTAATTTTTCGCCCCAATTCCAGTCTCTAAACCATAACAAACTATACATTTTTGGAAGCGTATTTGGATGTAAAATACCGTATTCGGTGTAACTTAAATTCTTTCTCAGCAGAATTTGAGTTTTTTTAGGAAAATGTGATTATGACGTCATTATTTATGATTGGACAAACTAATTGCCCCGAAGGGGCTTTTGTTGCTTCACGTAGCGGACTTGCTCGCCAAAAAAATATTCATGATGTTGATGTTGTTTCGTTTCTCAGGCGGGCCGCCGAGGTTCTAAAAATGTTCACGCGTGCGTACTTACTTTACTTTTGCTGCGTCCGAATAAACTAGCTATATATACGTACACCCTACAGAGAAGGTAGGTTTCCGAGCTATCCCGAATCATTTGGACAAGTTCACAGTCAAGAATCAAGAAAACAGAGGTATAATCTTAAAATATCCTTGAAAATGTCAAAGATTTCTGATAGTAACAATGCTTTGAAAAATGTTCAGCCTTCTTATGAAGGAAATTCTCAGGAAAATATTGATCAGCCTTCTTATGAAGGAATTTCTCAGAAAAATATAGTCGAAGGTTTAGTAGAAGGACACATAGATCAGAATGATTACATGTACAATAATAATAGAGGTAATAGAGACCTACATTTTATGAATTCATGTAGACGGCAAGAATCAGTGTATACGTGTGCAGTAGATTCGTTTTTGGAAGTAGCATATTCTACGCTTGGCTCTTATGTTGCCAAAATTGAGACACAGAGCTTATTTTTTGATTTGTTAACAGATTCTTTGAGGTCTTACAGTATCATTTTAAATTCAGACATTACAGACGATAGAGAAAATGAGGAAAATTTATCTGTCATTCGCCAACCTGTTTGGGATTTATTAATTACAAACTGTACATCTTTTGAAAATCGTGATGCCAATGCAGAGTTTTCTCAAATTTTTTCAGGACAGACTGTTTGTAATCTTTCAGTCCAGGAGAAAGATTTATTTGAGACACGTTACAGATTAGAGGGATCATGCTCTAACTGTGGTGAAGAATTGGTACGTCAATGTAGTACATTTTTAAATTACGTTTCAGAATTAAACTTGCGTCTTTTAGATGACTTTAATAAATGGCAAAACCTTTTAAGCCCAATTACGATTGATAAATCAATAATGTGCAGGTGTGAAAATATTTCTAGAGATACAGCATTAGTGTCATTTGTTACTCCTAAAATCTACCTTGTAGAATTTGGAGGTGATAATGAGATAAAATATGATAAGAATTTGGTCTTAAATGATCAAACCTATGCCTTGAGAGGTCTTGTTAGAAATAAAGGAAACCACTTTTCATGTGCTGTATTAGATAATAACGAATGGATCTATATTGATGATTTAAATGAATAATATAAACAACTTTTCGCTATGAAAGCTTGCATCAACTTTATGAGATTCAAACGGGTGGATGGTTTTTTTGCATTTATGTAAAAGAAATCAGATCAGATCAAACAAATCTTGTACATTTTGAGATAGCTAGTACTTTGAGAAAAAGAAAGATGGATAAAGATAATTCTTTCTAATTCGGGAAATCAGGATATTATTATTGGGAAATCGGGATCGAAAAATCGGGCGAATTTAGACAATGACTTTTCAAATAATTCCGTAATATTCCGATTTAGATAAAGGGTTTAAACGCGCGTCGAGAAATGCGGGAGTCTGCCGCGCAATGCGGGAGAGTTGACAGCTATGAGTGTGTCTCTGAAAGCGCCTCAAGGCTACACCCTCACTTGATCTTGAAATTCCTTCTAATTTTCCACTCTTCTATTACACTCAGTCTTAAAACAACAAAAAAGAAATGTTTATTTTCCAGAAAAATTTGTCCTACAAATCCTACCTAAGTTTACCCTGATTGCGTATATTGTGAAACGTTCTTCTCAAACCTAATTATTCCAAAGTAATCTTGAGGTTGAGTCAGAATATACTCCTCAGTTGTCACGTCCTACTGCCGGACTTTAAGGATGACAGCCAAGAAAAGGACTTTACATCTAATTTCAACTTTAGAACATAATGTTGTTTTAAAAGGCTTTTATCGTCGTAACTAAATGTTACTTATCAAATTATAATGGCTGGCAATAAATGTTTAACTCCGGCGGTTTCGGGGCATTTATAGCTTCAGCTAACTGCTAGTACAAAAATTAGAGAAATATTGTCTCTAAAAAATCAAAAACAATTTATTCACCATAAAATTTCAAACAAAAACAAAACCACAAAAATCACATCAAAACAAAAAACTCTCTCTTACAAAGAAAAATCTTTCCCTCGAAGGAATTTTCGCTCACAATAAATTTTCTCTTGAAAAGAACAAACATTCCACATCCTCACACAATGAAACAATTAACTGAAAATTAAATGCAATACACCAAAATTATGTTACCATGGTTTCACTTATTTATCATTCTACTCACAGTCCAAATACATTTAAACACTCTTTATCCTCTCTCGCACATTATTATTATTATACCAAAACGTTATTTGGTGATGAAAGAGAATTTAATAATAATAATTAGCATGTATATCCAATGGCAACCATCATTCGCTTCACTCTACACAACAATTAAAAACTAAAGAACACACTCGATTAACGTTGTCATGGTTACGTCTACTACTAATATATGTTCAAGTGTTTACCTTTAAACCCTTTCTCTCTACCTTTTAACCTATATTTTACTTTTCAATCGCAGTCCGAATGTTCACCTTTATATTTCCATCCTTTCAAACCTAAGCCATCTGACACACAAACCCACACTCACACTAAACAAAATGAACTATAATACTCACAATATTTACAATAATCTTGACTCACTTGACTCAATCCCAACACTAATGATTTTATGTCACAATAACCTGAAACTACACTACTTATATGCAATAAATTTACCATAGATTTTGATGACGATGTTATGAATGAAATCCCAGAAGCCACCTTGATTTCCCCTAGCCTGGTACGTCAACCGTTAGAGTTCAAAACAAACCTACCACCACACTGTCTAATAAACACAAACGAGACCCCATCAAAAAGACTAACACCCACAAACAATACCGCGAAAAAAGAACAGAAGAAACTGACCAAACCATCCCACCAAAAACCAACCAATCGCAACACAGAGAAACCATATAAATTACCACCACCCAGCGAATCACCACGAAAACCACCTACACATAAGAATACTAATACGAAATATGACCCGAACAAAATAGACACTAAGGATGATTCACCGAAACCCTTCAAAATTCAGAAAATCAATAAGGAAAACACCCAACCACCACCACCATATAAAACTCAAGAAACACCTCCACCGCCACCATCAACGCCCATCCAACCGACACTATCTGATAACAACAACAAGCCAACAGATACAGAAGATGAAATCAAAAACTTCATGAGTACTGAAAAAAGAAGAAAACGATCCGCCCCGGTAGACAACAACTTATTCGAGCCACGTGCCAAGAAACTTGACCACCCGTCAGACAAAACAAAATACTTCAACCATACCTATTCGATGCTGAGCTTTAATGGACAGGAGGCGTACTTAGAGGACAAGATTTACTCAGATACACCACCAAATGGCTTAAAAATACCTGAAATAGAATCAAAGACAAAACCCCACCTTAACAGTACGAGAAAAAGACAATGGGAGAGAGTTTTTGTTGATGCAAGCTTAAACCTCGCACGTATTATTCTTGATCACGCCACTGAGGAAAAAGAAAAACACGAACAAATTCGAAAATCAACTCACGAACGTCTGACTGAAGAAACTTCAAAACAACTTGATAAAGATGCAATTTACAAGTACAAAACATTTAAAACTAACCAACAACAACGGAAATCAAAAAACCATTAATATATGTAAATAGTGTAAATACTCCTGTGAATAATATAACCTATATAACCAGTAGAAACACAAATTTATTAAAACGAAAACTACATGAACCATATAATAACATGTTTAATTACTACCCCTTTGAAAATATATCAAAAAATACACCCTAAAAAATACACAAAAATAAAAAAGATACACACGTAATCCAACAACCAATAAAAACACCGAATAGAATTACCAACTTATCTAAATTCAAACTCAGGAATCTTGATATCAACATTTTAAATAAGGGATTGAGCTTTGTACTGTCCCCGGATACTAAAGAATTGAAAAACAACTTATCAATAGCGATTGACGAATTCTTTAATAGAATATCCATCAAATACTTTTTTTCGACACAAAAACAACAACAAAACTTCAATGGGTACCAAGGTTGCCCCGATATATGCCACCTTATTCCTTGGAGACTTTGAAGAAAAATACATTCTCACAGAAAACATGAATCATAACATACGTTTCTACAAGATTTTTAGATGACATTCCTTTTATGGAAAGGCACTTCAACAAACTTGAAATCCTTCGTGGAACATCTGAATACATTGCATCCTACTATAAAATTTACTTGGGAATATTCAAAACGTGAAATTAACTTCCTAGACACCACAATATATTTAGACAAAAATAACAAGAGATTCAAAAGTAAACTTTACACCAAACCTACCGATGCTAAAATGCTACTCCACTATTCATCATATCACCCCGACCACACCAAAGCGAACATAATCTACACCCAAGCACTGAGATATAGATTACTTACCACAGACGACAAAATATTGAAAACAGAACTAGCAACACTGAAACAAGTCCTCCTCTCCAGAGGTTACCCAAATGAAATTGTCAACAAAAACATAAAGAAAACGAAAGGGCTAACCCAAAACCAATGCCTCTATAAGAAACATAACTATATCACGCAAACTAGAGAACACACACAAACACTACCCTTCATCATTGAATATTATGAATACCTCAAGCCCGTTCAAAATATATTAAGAAAACACTGGTCAATTATAGAGGAGGACCCATCACTGTGTAAAATACTACCAGAAAAACCACTCGTAATATACAAGAGACACAAAACATTAAAGAATACGTGATAGAAACTAAATTCACTGAAACCCAACAAGAAGAGACCACACCATAACATTTTACCCCCGGGGGGGGGGTACTTAGGCAAAATGGGTGCCGGGTATGTGCGAGCCATAAGGGTACCTTTTCTCATTCCTCAAAAGTCTCTCAAAGGGGTACAAATTCAAAAGTTAGTCTCTGAAAGGGTCCCAAAATCACAAAAATCAAAAATTTCTCTCTCAAAGGGTCACGATTTCCAAGAATTTTGACCAAAATTTGGTGAAAATCAAACCAAAATTTGGAAAAAATGGACCAAAATTTAGGAAAAAGTCTCTCAAAGGGTCCCAAAATCACCAAAATTTTGTCTCTCAAAGGGTCGATTGTCGATTTTCGGCTCGGACATACCCGTCACCTCGCAAACCTAGTACCCCCCGGGCATTTTACCCTAGAAGCTGTCTGGACAAATTCAAATATCTTAAAAACCAAGTATAAACTTCAAATTTGTTGCCTACATATAATAATTACCTAATATATTTTCTTGACTTATCTTATATTCCAACACTTTTTGTGAAAACTCTCTATTTATTTACTTATCCCGAAATTTAGAGATTAGTACACTCGATATCTCACCCACGACGTACGCTTACAACTACCACCCGCTTGCCCGCACCTTAGCCCATCAACACCCAATCTAGAATACACACTTATAGTAACCACCCGCTCGCCAACACCCACGCCATCCTTGTTGTATTAACAACGCCAATTATTATTCCGCCAATACTCACGCCATTTTTTCTCCCTACCGAAAACATTAAAAACAATAGAAACAGCTACGGCCACTCAAAGAACGGCCCTCACGTTTTCCAAAAACCCTACGAAATAGAAATCGTGATAACACGATTTCTTTTTGAAGCTACCACTCAAACAACCAAGATGAATCTTAACACAAACTATTGAAGGTACAATTTTTATTCCACTCGTTCCCTCGTTCATTCATTTTATTCCACTTCTTCATTCATTCCTTCATACTAACATTCATTCGTTTTCCCATCACAACATTTTCCACCATTCCTTTCTTCAAACATTTTTCTAAAAACTTCTTTCAAACACTACTTTTTTACTGAGTGAACAACGAAGAAGCTGAGGATTTTGTTCACTATCTCTGAATAATTTGGCCCCCTGTTGCGATGAAGTTATTGAAAAGGGCCGAAAACCTCGCTTGAGTAACATCATTCAACTGATGACCTCATTTTCGCTCTCCTAAGTCACCACGAAAACTTAACTATATTTAACTACTCTACCACAACCACAAAAAATTACTCTACCACAACCACGAAAAGTTCCTCTTCACTTTAATAATTATGATTGCTTCTACACTAATATTTTAAATCTCCAAACCTATACACATAAAAATTCTACTTCTACCAATCTAAAACACACAATAAATTACAATATCATGTAGATTGACATACTATCACATGATAAGAACAGAGATTGCTCTTTTCGAGTCTAATTATGACTTGACCTCCTTTTCACAAAATGTCGAGAAATATTGATGTTGAAACATCCTCCCTGAAAATAATAAAACGGCATATGGCACGTCATAGAAAATAAAACGAAAATAAACGTACAGGAGGGAATAAACGTACAGGCGGGAAACTTCTTCAGAATAAATAAACGTACAGTTCCTAATAAGGTGCGTACAGGCGGGAAATTTGACACGAAAAAATATTTGAACATTTAAAAACAAATCAAAACATTCGAAAATAAGATTTTTAGGACGACAGATATATCGGGAAAATGTTTCTTGTTGCCCCTTTTTCTTCGGATGAAAAATTTCGACTTAAGATTAGCGGTCATGAGTTGCAAAAAGATACATGAACAAACTATTGACGATACAAGTAAAAATATTGTTGAAACTTTGTCCCTTCACACGTTAACTTTGATAGACGTCGACAAAACTGCTAAGTGTATTCGGAAAATGGCCACTAAATTTAACGAGCAGATGAAAGGCAAAAATTCCAAGAAAAAACACGAGTTGAGAGATCAATGGCACTTTGTCTACATCGACGACAATTTGGAAAAAATTGATCAGACTGAAAAGGTATGTATTAGGGAAATAAGTTTTATTCTATAAGAATTTGTTTTATTACAGAATTCATAGAATATAAATCAAATATCTAAAAGTTACCAATTTCCCATACACTAAACTATGTGCACGAAAATTAACACATTTTAGGAAAGTGTTTTCCCACCGGCAGTAAGAATTTTGCGACAGTGATTGAATTTTTCTCTTTATACTGTTTCAGAGCGTCATAAATGTTTCATTCAGCAGTAACATATTTTTTATAAGCATATTAGAATTCGAAAACAGATTCGGGATACACATTTCTTTAAGAACATGATGCTCGGAATGTCTAAAAACTGAGAAACATGCTTTTAGTTCGGTTTTTTGTAAGAGCCTTTCGATCAAAACAAATGTTTTTTTCTTTGCATGAAAAATAGGCTGAATATGTAAAAAAGTTTAGAAACATGTAAGAAACATTTAAGGCTCTATTTCTTAAGAAACATTGAGGCTCCTTGGTAAAACTAGTTTCTTCAGAAAAAAAAACGTGTACTCTCGGGTGTCTAATAAACGTGTACATGTACGTTTTTTTTATGTCAAATTTCCCGCCTGTACACATCTTATTAGGACCTGGTACGTTTATTCCCTCCTGTACGTTTATTAATTTTGACCCAATATCGCTCGATTGACACTATACTAATGTTGTACTACGTTTATTTTAGCCTGTACGTTTATTAATTCCAATTTTATTCCCCTGTACGTTTATTTTGGTCTGTACGTTTATTAGGCATCCGAGAGTACTTAGGTTGAGGGCAACAAGGCTGTACGACGCTTACGAGGAGAGTTCATTTCCAAGGGAGTTTTAGGAAAATCAGGTTTATTATGACCCCATTTTGTTCATTTTTACCTGCAGTACCCACATCCCCTATTTATTCCACCCTTCCACAAAAGAGTACCATATGTATATATAACAAGACGATACGAGATATATACAATATATATATATCATGAAAATATTTCCTTCTATTCACTTTTGGGCTTTTAGATAATGAATCGGTTCATTCACTTAAGGACTCTGACCATAGTCAAAAGAAATACTTCTATTCGCAAACGTCTTCATTTTCTTCTTCGTCAATTTTTTCGATGCAATTTTTGAATTTTCAAATTCAGGAATAGTTTGTCTAACAGAAAGTGTATAACATGTCATAATTTTGTTGGTTACATCAGTCAGAAATCACACTTTAAACACGACAATTATGAAAAATTCATTATGGTCAGAGCCCTAATTTAAACCACGAAAGAATGAACATAGACCATTTTAACATCTTTTGTAGAGACCAACAGTTAAGACTCTGAAGAGTTGGGGCAAAGGCAAAAGTACAGACGCTTAACACAAGTTCGGTAAGCTATCTTTTATGTCAAAAGCAATTCATTGGTCTCGTACATGTCGTTCGAAATTTAGTAAACCATGCTCTTGTGACAAAATTTTCAGAAAAAGAGAATCAAATGTCTAAAGAAAGGAATGTCTGAAATGTCTAAATGTGTACTATTTACAGGGAAAACGTAACGAGAGCAGTGGAAAATATGGTTTTGCAACGACTCAAATAAAATTAAAAACATCAGCAGCTACAAAGATCACTGTCTCATGTGATAAAGGTAGATATTTTTGAATAGTTTTTCACTTCTCAATTGATTTAAAAGTTTCAACGTCTTCCAATTAAAACTACTTTAAAAACAGAGGAAAAATTACGATGTGCGTTAAGGGCTCGAAAAAGGCGTGTGTTAGAAGCCAAAATTAAAGCAGATCCAAACTTGAAGCAGCATAAAGATCAAGTCACAAACCAGGGGGTTTTGCTTAAAAACTTCATGGTCTATTTACTTTTTGAATTTAGTTTATAAATACCAATGAAAATAAAGATCAATAGGAGTTCCTCATTTTTCGTCTCTTATCATCCAACTCAACGAAAAAGTCAATTTAGTGAGCTGGCTTGAGAGTAAAGATGAAAATGAAAGCCATTCACAGTTTTGCTATATACTTTTTTGTTTTTTATGTGGTTTTAATCATAAATTGTGCTAATGATGAGAGTTTTGAGGATGCAGAAAATAGTGGTAATAGTGGAGACATCGAAGATGAAGTACAGCAAGAGGGTAGTGGAAACGGGCAAAAGGATACGTCAAAGAAAAGCCAGAATGGAAAACAGAAGCAAACAAGATTAAAGCCAATCGACGATCGGTTTTATGATGAAGCTCTTCGTATTTTCGAAAATCCCGACGAAATAGGACTTCCTCAAGTCTAAACTGCTCAAGAGAGAATGATTTTTGACTTATCCAAAAAAGGTGTAAAGACTCTCGAGGTGTACAACCCAGTGAAAAAGTTAACAAACAAAGAACTAACTGACCCCGAAAAAAAGATTCTCCCTAAGAAATCAGAAAAACCATCCATTGTAAAACACTTTTACGAGAGACTCAACGGCGAAGGGGCAAACAAATTGCACATTAGAATACAGACATTCCACGGTATTCCAAGAAGATATATTCAAACATGGTTAAACAGAAATAAAGATCATTGTCAACAGAAACCCCTTTTTAAGAACAAAAATAGGCTGCAACCAGTCGTGTCTAAAACGGTTCAATCACATATTCAAATTGATCTGGTTAACATGGAAAGCTATCCAATCACCATTGGCGATAAAACGTATAAATATATACTATCTGTTTTGTGTGCTTTTACTCGGTTCGTGCAGTTACGGCCCTTTACATCGAAAGAACCTCGTGAAGTGCTCAATCATCTTATTAATATATACAGGTAAGACAGTTTTCATCTATGTAGTTTTCATCGGTAGTCAATTTTAGCGTGACACGCCTTATAATTATTAAAGATCCTTGGAGTTAAATATCCTTATTTCAATGTGTTGTGACAATTAATTCAGGGTAAAATGGTCAAATTCCTGTTGCGTTAAATATCCTTATTTCAATGCGTTGTGAAAATTAATCTAGGCCAAAATGGTCAAATTCGACCTGCTTTAATTTTGGTTTAGGGGTCTTGACCCAATAAACCAAAATAAAAGCAATTTAGAATTTACTCAAATTTTTACAAAGTTGAGTAAAACATTTAGAATTTTTACCAGTTTTTTTCTCGCAAGTCAAACAATCACACCATTACTGCACTTTGAGTTAGTTGATTTGAAAACAGGAACAGCCAAGAATATCATCAAAATTTTAATTTACTTTAGAACATACGGCCCTCCAAAGGTCGTACAGTCGCATCAGGGAACTGAGTTCAAGGGAGAACTTAAAAAATTCCTTCAAAGAATTGGTATCGAGACGAGATATAGCCGCCCGTATCATCCACAGAGTCAAGGAAAAAGTGAAAGAGGCCACCGAACATGGGAAAGATAAATTGCGTTTCCGATACCAAGACTTAGCTGAGGAAGGAGGTATTATAAAACTTAGGCTCTAATGACACATATATTTTTTGTTCAATGTCGAATGAATTTTACGCGGGTCTTTTTTTGTTTATTGAAAAAAATCCAGTTACTCATGTACAATTTTTTCTGTACCATTACAGTAGATGGCCTTGAATAAATCGGTTGAAAACTCTCTTAAATCTGCAGGAGAAGATATTTTTTCAAAAAGAATTTCTTGCTTTTGAAACTTGAGCATCTCAACTTTTTTACCGAAAGTTCTTTTCGAAAGTTTTTTCAGTCGTTAGAAGCAGGCAATATTTGTTTCAAGGCCCATTGAGATATATGTATATAAATTTTCGTCCGTCCCTCTGTCCGTCAAAATATTACATTGTACTGCTAGTGCCTAAAATCTAATCAAATTTTTAGCAAATTGAGTAGAAGATTTGGACGAATACCAGAATCAATATAACACGGGTGCTCATCGCGGCATTGGTGAAAATCGCTCTCCGTTTGAGTTGTTCTTTGGACGCAAACCAAACGTTGATATATCGTTTCTCGAATCAGGTAATATGAACTATTCATAATTTAAGGTACAAATTAAAACATACAAGCAAGTTGGTAATTAATCTGAAAAATTTACCCGCAGTGCGGATTTGGTGCAGGCCACTTCATTGGTTTTATATAATTTGTTTTCCAACCTACGAAGGACCTGATGGTGTTGAAAACTGTAACTCTGGTGAAAACTCAAACGATGCAGAAAAATGGTCGAGCGTCATGCGGCTAAACATAGTTCGAAAGTTTATTCGGTTGGCGACGAGGTCCTTGTTAAAAACCCAAAGATAAAATCACGCCGTGGAAAACTTCCTTTAAACGAACCTATGGCATTCAAAGGGAGAATTACAGAACTAAAAGGTAAAAATTACCGTATTATTTATGAGACGGACTGTGGTGTGCAAGGCAGTGATTTGTTCGCTATTGTCAACATCACCAGTATAATAAGAGATGAGGATAATCAAAGGTTGCGCAGTAATCCTCTGTCTTCAGAAAGTGTATCAACTCGAAATACACGCCGCACTCGTAATGCTTTGTCACAGCCCACAGATCACCGTAAAAGCCAATGATGAGAACAAGGAAGATGCCGAGGAAGTACGCTACCGGGAAGCTACGGAGGCGCTGGAGGCACGACTTGCTTTATTTGATATGCAGCCCGTCGAGATCTCTGGAGATGGAAATTGCTTTTTCCGGGCAGTGTCAAGAATGATGTATGCAGATGAAGAGCAGCATTTATTGATCCGTAAACAAGCTTATAGAAAAGATGAATGACTTTCCGCAGGACTACGTTGAATTTATTGAAAATAACGAGTCCTTTAATCGTTATATAAACAAAATAGAAAAGAACGGAACATGGGCAGATATGGCAATCATTCGGGCAACTGCCGAAGCAATGAAGGTGGAAATTCATGTAGTAAGTTCAGCTATGGACCATATCGCAACATTCACGCCCGGTGACTATACTGAAACTATTTTCCTTGGACAGGTTATGAATGTGCATTACGTCACAACAAATATCAGACAACCTCAAACTATACCTTATGGTGGAATAACAAGCGATGGGATTGGCCTGCAGAACACGTCAGCTGTAGATGTTAGCCTTACATGGCTATTCAACTTCTTAAAGAGAAATTCAGATTTTTGTCAAAAGATTAAATATTCTAAAATCTGTATAGTTGGAAATGTAATCAAAAGTTTTAACCAATTTCGTGCAGGAAAATCTGCTGATGCAAAAAGGACATGGCTAGAACTTTTAAGAGGTAAAAAATACCCCTTGTCAACTTCAATAATTAACGCACATAATGTACCAAACGTTACTTGTTTTCGGCCTTTTCTCAAGATCAACGGTTTTAATTCTTTCTGTTTTCGCACTTCATATGGTCGATGTAGTACTTCGAATTGTTTATGGAGTCTTCCCGAAAGTGCAGATAAAGAACTGGATATAACTTCAATAAATGGACTTAAGAATTTTCCTATACTTGAAAGAGAGAGTGGTGCATCTTGCGCCGGTCATTTCGATGCAGAAAACAAATTGACAGTTGCCTCGCGGTTTTTAATGGTTTTTGGTGATTTTTTTCTTCTGACAGTGAAGACGAGAGTGAAGTTTAAAGTGCACTTCAGTCTAGGTTTAATTAGCTTTTTTTATACTGGATTTTATTTTCATATGCCAGATCTTATATTTAGTATCTTCTATTTTTATTAGGACATACCTTTTCATTACTTTCATTTTTACAGTATCGACTCCATGTTTTATTTGTTACAGGCGTGTTTATTCAATTTATTTTGTATATGCTTCATTTTCCTTTAGTTCGATTTCTCCAAGGCCTTCTGCTTTCTACAAAGAAATTTCCATAATTTTAATCCGACTTTAACCTGGATGCTAGAGATTAAAAGGCTTATAGAGACAGGGGGTCGGTACTGAAATCTTAGACATATATGAGTACTCAAAATTTCTTAAATGTTAGTCTGGATATCACCTTTTTGGTATTTTGTTAAAGATTTCCTTTCTGTTTAGCCCTTTTAGTGCCAATGTTGAGTATATTTGGGCTATACTATATAGGAGAACGAAGCCCTAGTTTAAGTTAGAAATCTTTTTTTTTTTCTAACTCGTAGAAATTTGATTTATGGTCAAGCAAAAAAAAAAAAATTCAATTTACCATGATTTTAAGCCAAAAAAGTCAAAAAAATGACGAAAATCCACTTTTTTGAGATTTTGACCGAGTGATCCAAAAAGCTCCAAACTTGGCCCTGTTTTACTTTATTCTGTCATCTAGCAAATTGTTTTGAAGTTTTACCACCGGCCACGCACCTTTCCATCATTCGGTCAGGTCTGCGTAGACTCTAAGCTATCCAACGAGCTATGAAAGAGCTTCTAGCTCCTTCGAGATCCGGAGATAAGCCTTTTAAAGTTTGAACTAACGATTTTGTTTAAAAAAACTTAGAATAAAAAGACCGTGATACTTAAGGGGTTTTGGTTATAGATTTTTTTTTGTTCAACTGAACCTAAGAATGCTACAGTTTTAGAGGATTACCAATTATTCTCCAGCAATACTAACAGCTTCCATGCACGGTATGAATTGCATGCTAGATTGGACCTTTCCATTGGGGGTAATTCGGATCGGTTGAGGGTTATTTTAAATGTACAGGGGGTTAACTGATGCTCATCCGGGGGGTCAGACCTGCTGTCCGGAGAGTAAATTTCTAAAAAATGTTATATCCTCCACCCCTCCCCCATAATCAAATTTTTTCTTGAAAAGCTATTTTCCAGAGCCGGGTTGTGATCTGCTTCAAATTTGTCTCGACTATAATATATACCTAAACCAAAATTTTCCATCAAAACATCTTGCAGGTACTCATTTAGGGCTGCTTTAATTTTGACCATTACATGCAGCCGAACCAAAATTAAAGCAAGGCAAAAATCGCTGCAAATTGCTTCCAGGAATTAACTATTCTTTTCAATTTCATTTTAAGGTACTATTTTTCTCTTAAATTTTCCATGAAAACATCTTGCAGAGGCCCATTTAGAGCTGCTTTAATTTTGGTTCGACCATTACATACAGCCGAACCAAAATTAAAACACGGCAAAAATCACTGCAATTTGCTTCCGGGAATTGATTATTCTTTTCAATTCCATTTTAAAGTACTTTTTCTCTTTTGGTTCGACCATTATATACAGCCGAACCAAAATTAAAGCAAGGCAAAAATCGCTGCAAACTGCTTAGGCATTGATTATTCTTTTCAATTTCGGGTACTATTTAAAGGTACTATTTTTATCTTAAATTTTCCATCAAAACATCTTGCAGAGTCCCATTTAGAGCTGCTTTAATTTTGGTTCGACCATTATATACAGCCGAACCAAAATTAAAGCAAGGCGAAAATCGCTGCAAATTGCTTCCAGGACTCAATTTCATTTTAAGGTACTTTTTATCTTAAATTTTCCATCAAAACATCTTGCAGAGTCCCATTTAGAGCTGCTTTAATTTTGGTTCGACCATTATATACAGCCGAACCAAAATTAAAGCAAGGCAGAAATCGCTGCAAATTGCTTCCAGAAATTGACTATTCTTTTCAATTTAATTTTAAAGCACTTTTTTATCTTAAATTTTCCATCAAAACATCTTGCAGAGTCCCATTTAGAGCTGCTTTAATTTTGGTTTGACCATTATATACAGCCGAACCAAAATTAAAGCACGGCAAAAAATCACTGCAAATTGCTTCCAGGAAATGTTCATTCATTTCAACGAGCAAAGATTTAATGAAGAATATCAAAAGTTTATCTGTTATAAAATCTTTGCGAATGTCTTCCTTCAATAAAAGAAAAAAATACTGTAAACTCGAAAGTAAATACATCCTTATTAAAGATTACCCCCTGAATCGTTATTTGATCTTTCATTATTGTTAAAAACAAAAGAATTTATTGAAGTGATTAGCTGCTTCAAGTTTGGATCTGCTTTAACTTTGGTTTCTAACAGCGTGTAAAAATCAGGTAATCGAAATATCATTAAAATTTGTCTAAAGATGTATTTAGAATCATCCTTGTGGTCAGAGTCATCGAACAGCCAAACGTCGTCGAGCAGTCAAACATCGTCGAACAGTCAAACGTCGTCGAACAGTCAAACGTTGTCGAACAGCCAAACGTCTTTCGAATCCAGCCAAACGTCCTCAAGTGATATTGGAAAACAGGTGAAAATACCATTCTTGCATCATTTCTCGATTTAGATAATGTAAATCAGTACGACCCATTCCATTCATTCTGATCATTTGATAAATGTGTTTGTCCAATGAATTCTTTCATTAGGTGATGTTATGTCTGAAATGGATAGGACAAAAGCTGTTTTGTACGTGTTGGACAGATATACCGTTTCTGTGAAGGCATACCATGAAAGCCTTTGATCGGCCCAGAACCCATCAAGTTGAAAAGACCCAAAAAGAACTCTTTGGAAGCTTTGATATTGACCACACCCCAGGAGACACCGTTGGAACTCAATGTTCACTGATGGGGGAATTAAGAAGAGATTCACGAGTAAAGTCAGCAGATAAAAGTATCATGGTATGTATAATAATCAGCAGCTCTACTGGTGTATGGGAAATACCTCAAAAAGGTCTTAACCTCGAAAAAGGTTCCATGAGGTTAAAACTATTGTTATTTGTAACTCAAGGCTTGAGAAAACATGAAAAATCTAAATTTTTAACTAAAATATCAGTTTGTCAATTAGGATCATAGGTATTAAAGTTTGATATTATTAACTTTAGCTAAAAGTCAGTGGTGATGGCACAAAACTCACTAGAAAGTTGAACCTTGTAGTGATGTCGTACACTATTATAGAGGAGTCTGGATCATTCTACAAAAGCTCTGGTGAGTAAAATGTTTAAGTTCGGGATATACCTCCCCGTAAAAAAAATTCAAAAACAAAAACAAAACGATTTAGTTTAACCACACTACACAGGAAAAAATTTTCGATTTCCGAGGTTGGAAATTCAATATTTTTGGGTTGGAAATTTTGGTTTTATAATTGAAGGTTGGAAATTTGAGCGATTACCTTAAGCTGATTTGGAAAACGTAAATCACCTATAGGTTTTGTAGAATAAACCAATGCCCTTTAAAAATCAAGTGAAAAAAACCCATGTAGAAATGACAATTTTCCAAGGCTGGTTGGAAAACTAGACTTTTTGGGTTGGAAATTTGTGTTTCTCCAAACAGTTTGGAAAACGTTAAAAATCCACGTGGAAATTACATTTTTCTAAGATTGAGATCCTTTCTTGGAAAACTAGACTTTTTGGGTTGGAAATTTGTGTTTCTCCAAACTGTTTGGAAAACGTTAAGAATCCATGTGGAAATTACATTTTTGTGAAATTGAAACTCTAGACTAGACTTTTTGGGTTGGAAAATCAGCGCGTTCGCACAGTAAAACACATAGGGTACTTATGTTATAGTTTCAAATAGTGCCCTGCTGAGCTGTGTGAGTGACAAGTGTAAGTGTAAGATCAACCACGTATCTGTGCGAACAATAACGAGAGATTGACCGGGAGCCATCGAGCCTAGGCTAGCGAGTGACTGTTCACAAAAACAAAAACCTTGTTTAAGATCTCTTTTCCACATTTCTGCCATCACTTTTTGGATTTTGGCTTTTTTTCAACCTGAATTTTCGAAATTTCAAACCTTGTTTAGCTTGGATTTTGGCTTTTTTCCAACTGAATTTTTAAAAATTCCAACCTTGTTAAATTTGGATTTTGGCTTTTTCAACCTCGATTTTCGAAAATTCCAACCTTGTTTAAGCTTGGATTTTGGCTTTTTTCCAACTGAATTTTGAATTTTAAAAATTCCAACCTTGTTAAATTTGGATTTTGGCTTTTTTCAACCTGGATTTACGAAAATTCCAACTTTGTTAAATTTGAATTTTTGCTTTTTTTAACCTGGATTTACGAAAATTCCGAGCCATGGAAAATGCAAAATTTCCAACCTTGAAGAATGTCCCGCATTTTCAGGTTGGATTTTCCATTGGATTTTATCTTTTTTCCAACTAAGAAAACTTGAAATTTCCAAACTTCCAAAATTTCCAAAAAATTTTTCCTGTGCTAAACTGAAAAAATGCTTGGTAATCAGGCTTTTGAACAAAGGCCTCTAAATAGATAGCAATTTTCAAAGATAAGCAAATGTTAAAATAATATGCTTCTTCATTTACAGGAAACAATGCAGTTGGTGTAGGTATGGCTAGTGGATGGTATGATTGTATGAAATAAAGTTTTAATTACCGAGGTGGGCGAAATTGCGAGAACTCCAAAAATCAATGTGGATGGAAAGAATTTAGATGTAAATCTTCTGATTGGTGGAGATTACAAAGTAAGTACATTTTGTTAGCTGGAGTTACTGAAAATCTAATCAACCAGTCAACTGTAGTCATGTTTTGTTGGGAAATTTAGAATGGTCATGAATTTTGTTATTAATGATATTTTTACCTTGTTTCTATATCCAGTTTCTCTTGATGCTACTTGGTATGAAGCAGGCAACCTCCAACAATGTATGCATATACTGCGACATTGACAAGAATGACCGGTAAGTGTGCAACCTAAAATGTAACATTATTTTCTTAACTGTAAGCTTGATTTCAACAAATGCAAAATAATGTAGTTAAACTCTGAGAGAGCCATAAGTAGTTAAAAGATTACACAATATCACCAGGATAATTTATATAAAACTCTCAGCTTTAAAAAATGTCAACACTTTACAAATCTTAAATCAATTTTTAGCCAAGATCCTTCAAAGTCAGGAAAAAAAACGTACCATCAATACAAAATGGAGCAAGCAGCCAGGATGCAAGGATGACCCAATCTTCTCGGATGTGTCGATCGATCACTATTGCGTTGATGAGCTGCATCTTTTACTGAGGGTTACAGACCGGTTGGAGGATGGAATGTTCCATACCATTATTGATATTGATGAAGTAAGTGGACTTCCTGAAATTCATCATAGATAGGGATTTAGGCTAGGTATATTTTTCACAAATCAAAAACTTATCCCTAATAATTTCTCTTTAGAAAAATGGAAACAATGATATGCAATGAAAACTTGTGTCTGCAATGAAATCAATCGGCATCACTTTGAAATTTTGGAGAGACATGAAAAATAAATTGGAGTGGACATCATTAATGGGTAGTGATAAAAAGAGAATGCTGAAGAAGCTGCCAGCATACTTTAGTGAATTTTTGCCAAGCCGGGATGTGGCTCCAACACAAAATTGTGAAAGGTAAAGGCTATTAACTTATATTGGTTTTAAAACGAGAAAATCTTGAAATATTTCTTAAAGGAACCAACTTCTGGCAAGTTTAGAGATTAATGAAGATTTACCTAAATTAGATATTAACTTTGGTTTCCCAGGACTTTGAGGAGCTCTACACCATCATGAACCACCCAGAATTGACAGACGCTGAAATTGGTGACTATGAATTGAAGGTATGAAGATTTTTCCCCAACAAAAATGTCTACATTAAGATTTCAGGTTGCTTCCATTCAGTCTCGTCTAAGATCTCCATTTCTTTTGGTTGGTGAACGTGGATTTCATTCTGTAAAATATTTTTGTAATTTAGACACATGCATGGATCAAACAATTAAAGAAAATGAATGTGTGTGGATATGATTGGGCATTCCCTGTTACCCCATACATTCATCATGACAAAACATGGTCCTGAAATCCTGCGGGATCTTTTCTGGTCAAGGTAATTCTAATAAATTCTGAGAGCCAAAATTAATGTAAGTAGGGATAACCAAGGTAATTATTACACAGCTAGGTCATTCTAATAAATTCTGAGAGCCAAAATCTATGATATTAGAAAGTAAAGAACTTTAATATGCTTACTGAGAAATAAACTGACAAACTTTTTAGAAGCTTTTCTAAAGAAAGAAAATGTTGCATAGATCTTTACCTATTATTTTTAAGGAGTCGAGAAGAAAAATGAAATATCTGTTCTTTTTTTCCAGGAGAGTAAATTTTATGGATAAATCTAAGAGAGACTTTCCTCAAAACACCCAGGTAAAATCCAGGGGTCGCCTTAAAGACATCTGTTCTCAAAATCCAGGAGCACATTTTAAGGAAAAACACATACAATTTTCCAGCGGACAATCTGTTCAAAAAATCCAGGAGCTAAAGTTTTGAAAAACACAACCAGATGCCAGATTCTTTTTCCAGGAAGCTTCATAATTTTCTTAAAAGGTCTCATTTTCTAGGTGCATTTTAACTTTCTTAGAGAATAGCTGTTATATTTTTCCAGGGGCATAATATTTCTAGAGAACAGATATACATTTAAATGAATGGAAAGACTTACTACAAAAGTCTTCTGTCCACCAAATGATCTGTCGGTTCCCAGGTACTATCTTCTGTGCCCCATCCAGACCATTTCACTAGATAAAACGTTCTCTTCCCAATCTGCAGAATTACAAAATGAGCAACTATTGTCTTTGAGAATACTAAACCTTTTTGTTTGAGACACAAAATAATTCTCAAAAACAAATCAAACAAACCTTCTTTTCTGCTAAGATTTCTTCAGCATGATAAATGTCCTTTCTTCTTTTCAGTCTGGATTGTTGAGCCAAAACTTCGTGCTCAGAGGCACTTGAAAAGTTATTCAAGGATACAGAGTCAATCCTTTTTCTGCCAGACATTTCAAATCTTGATTTGGTTTATCATAGAGATGTTTTTACAACTTGTGCTAGTATTTTTAACGTGTATTTATATTTCACATCCACTTGTACATTTTATTTAGGATGAGAGTATCGATAAATACATAATCTATCTATCTATCTTCTTCTTAACGAATATTGTTTCAGAGGAATCTACACCGCAAACAACTAAGAAGAATCTTGATCAAATTTTCAAGAATGAATTAAAAGGAGCTGTGAGACCAACTGCACTTTGTTATGGAAATGTGATGGAAACTATGGAATCCCTCAATCTTGGAATGTACGAGGTCAGCCAAGTTGAACCACTTCATGATCTTAGAGGCCATATAAGGAATGTGTGGGACCTTTTTCCAAAACATCTCTCCTCTTTGTTAAAAGAAACGTTTGAGAAGGAGATTGGTTTTGCTCTTGGAGAAGGAAAAGACAAATATCGTGGTCGTGATTACCGTCTCTACAAGAATGAGGACCCATTTTGCTATAGAATAATTGATTTACACCCTGATCGGATAATCGCCCTTTCCCCCCTTTACACAGAAAGTGAAGAGATAATTTTCAATGGTCTTCGTGGTATTAGCAAGGAAACCTCCAACCGTCATCGAGAGTCTGTTCGAGTCATTAGAATAGTTAGGTAAAATAGCCTTTTTTCTGCTGTTTATGTTCTTGATTCTAACAGTTCTCTTTCTCCTTAGACTTTAGATTTGCAGAGACTACTGTATTTTATGAAATACTGATGGCCTTATTATGCGTCAAACGAGTCGGTGATAGGAAATCTTTTTTTTTTCGCTTGACCATGAAGTTAAGTCACATTCTGACAGTCTGAGCCAGAAAATTGCAAGCTCAAAGTTGGCATCTCAGGGTGGGGGGTTTATTGGTATTTATTTCACAAGTTTGGTTTTTAAGACTGTTATTTTATTTTAAACTCAGATATCAAGTGTTTTTGTTGTTTTTAGTTAGAAAACATTGAAAAATTTGTACTTCATTTGTTCAAGTCATCATCAGACTAATTAAAGTCTATCCAGATATAACTTGCAGTGGGTTTCCACTGAATGCCTTTAACTTTTGATAGTCGAATATAATTGCGAAAATCTTTTTTCCCCGTTTTAGAGAATCAAAAGTGCTATATTTGAATGTATTTTTGGTTGAAAAATTACCGACTTTTAGCGGTTAAATTTACGTGCGAAAATTGAGCTTTTTTTCTCCTTATGCTATGTTCAATTTTACACCAGTGGTAGTTCAACCTTAGATAAAGAAGGTTGTGAAATTTCAAGGCAAACGGAAAAGTCCTTCGGAAGATATGGGACCCGAAATACCCCTTAGTAGCACTTTTTTGTGAAATATCAAATCTCCAACTTATTACTTAAAACGGGGTAGTGATGATTGATAAAACAGTTTTTCGATCATAACACATTTTATTGCCTGCGGCACTTCCTTTTATTTCACAAAAAAGTGCTACTAAGGGGTATTTCGGGTCCCATATCTTCCGAAGGACTTTTCTGTGAAATATTAAATCTCCAATTTTTTACTAAAAACATGAAGCAAACATTTTTTGATGTTTTCATCACATCATCGAAAGAATAAACCAGGCTCGTTTTCTTTGAACACCGTCATTATGATACATTTCGTAACTTTTTGCAGAAAGGAGTGACAGTAACCCATCTGACGAAATCATTAACCAGCGGATCAAATGATTTAGTTTCCACCGAATAGTCTAAAATAATAGAGGCATCACCTGAATTCAAATATTAAACCTTCCTGTTTACATTTTCAAACCTATGTCACATTGTACAATAATGTATATAGTGTATCTTTTTTGAATTTCATTTACTTTTTAAACATCTAACACTCAAGATGGTTTTACCAAAAAGCTTTTGCTGAAAATAAAAATAAAACTTGTTGTTTTTCTTATTATTTTATGGAATGGCTGATTTTAACTTAAGACTATAATTATTATGCGAAATGAATCAAAGAAAGTAAACCATTTGAGTAAATGAAAAACCCGCAACTATTAATATTTAATTAGGCCCAAAGAATCTCTCTCACGAAAAAAGAAAAGATGGAATAGTTGAAAATATTTGAATAATTTGGGTCTTGTCTCCTTTTATTTGGCACTTATCAAAAGATTAGTTTCAATTTATCAACGTTTGACGTCAAACTATCTGTGTAAAAATAGGAAGAAAGCAATTTCTCGCCTCCTGATTTCGTATTGTGTCTACTGTTTTTCACTGATTGGTTGAATTTTCAACAAACACTTACTCATTGCGACACACTCATTCCTTATTTGGTAATTTTATTGTTAGTATTTCTTTTAGTCGATTGGTCGAAGTTTTATCCGAATGAATTATGACGTCAATCGTAATGGCTGTTTCTTCTGGGCACTAGAAAGAAAAGCCTCGTGGTTTAGTTTAATCTTAAAATTTTTTCTAAACAACAGGTATATTTTAAATAATAAACCAGCTGCGCTGGAAGGTCAGCCCAAAGTGTAAGAAAGATTAAAATTATAGGTTACGTAGAACGTATAGTCGAGTATCGAAAACTAGAACGCTAAGAAGAATCAGTAAGTTAGATAGGCGACTAAAATAGCACTTGATATTTTCAGGGGCAGGGTAGCAAAAAAATGTTCATGTACTTTGTCTGGGGGCTGAAAAAGTTTATTTTTTAGCAGTGACTCCCTTACATCACAAAAGTAAGATAGCCTCTTCTTGCTTTTATGACTTCTCAATGACATATCAAACACTGTAATTATGCATGTTACGTTTGTCTATGTATTGGATCAGAATTGTGGTAAGTTTTCCACATTTTTAGACTACATGTTTTAGTTTTTTCCGAGATAATGAAACATTTTCAAATGAGAGAAGTTAGAATTTTTTGAAGGAACGAAAATATTACAAGTGCCCAATTTGTGTGCCTCAGTTTGCATACACTTCTTTGAGAAATGCAAAAAAGCTTAGTAAGTGTTTGTTTGGCAATAGTTTGTTTCAATTTATATTTGTGACAAAGGTGAAGCGAGATGCTACAGATCAACTCTGTGTTTTGACTGGACGCACCAGCCTTTATAATCCAAATTATAAACGTACATACAGTCTTTCTATTGCAACAACTCTTTTTTACAATCAAACTTCTCACTGTAAAAGTGTGCTCGATTCTTAGTACTGGTTCCTCCTTCGTAAAAATTAAATTTTTTAGATAATCTTAGATAAGGAATCTACAATTAGGCAAGACTTTTGCATTTAATGGGTTACAAAGTAATTGATTTCTTGGGTTAATCTGTTGATTGGCAAAAAAGAAAAACAAAGCCTATCTCCCGCCTATCTCTGATATTTGATCAAATTTTTGTCAGTTCGGCACAGTCCAAAACTCGAAAGTAAGCCATGCTGTAGGTAGGAAGTTCCCTACTTGGACAGCGGCGTTCCGCTTTTTACACCTTTAGCGAAAGCAAGTGAGACATTGTGCGTATTGCCAAAATTAATGGTGAAATATTCTTAACGTATTCTTAAATTTTCAGACTTGACCTTCATACAACCATGAGAAATGACCTTTTTGAGAGTTTGGCACTTTAGTGCATATTGGGAGCTAAAATTATATTTCTACCGTAAAATTTTAATTTAAGTCGAACAAAAAAACCTAGTTATTTTTTATACCAAATAGAAAACGACGATATTCTTAATAAAATCTATGAAACTCACCCTGGAGGGTATTCTTACGATTTGACCAATTTTCACCCTGATATTTTTATTAAAAAAAGCGTGTATATTTATCTTTCAACCTTATCGGTAGAAAATACGTCGGTAAAAAGTAACGAAAAAATAGCTTAGTGTGACGAAATAAAGTGACGAGATTTTTTGCCGGCAAAATTTTCCAATGGCGAATATTTTTACCGACAAATATTTCTAATAAAATAAGTTTGGATTACTTTTAAATTTTTTCGTTTAAACTTGAATGCTTGGATGCAAAGTTTCGGTTTTATGTACTATTTACGACAAGAAAACCGACAAAAACTAACGAAAATTTATTGGTGCTTTACTTTGTTTGCAGCAAAGGTAATAACAAGAAACATTTAATTTTTTGTAAATGCGTTTTTAAACATAAAAAATATCTAACAAAATATTTACAGCGAAAAATGGTTTCTTTTTTCCTAAAAAGTCGTTGACCAAAATACCCATATTACAAAATCTATCTTCAAAAAATAAAATCTTCTAACAAAATATTTACAGCTAAAATGTTTTCTTTTTTCCTTTAAAGTTGTTGACCAAAACCCCAATCGGGTTTATTTCCTTGCAGCCCTTATTAAAGCCTGAGCACCTCTCAGAAAGTTGCTATAAATGGAGGGGGTCATAGTCAAGTATAAAATCTATCTTCAAAAACTAAAATCCAATAACAAAAAAAACGAATTAGTGGTATGTTTGGTGGAACGAAAGACAATACTTTGAAATACCTATCAAAGGGAAGAATAAAATCTAAGGGATGGGAGTTAAAACCTTACAAGAGGGAGGAGGGAATTACTAAAATCATGATAAACTAAAATAAACTAAAATCATAGTAAACTAAAATAAACTTAAATCCAATAACAATATCCAACCAGTGGTATTGTATTGGTTGGTGGAACGAAAGACAATACTTTTGAATACCTTTCTAAGGGAAGAATAAAATCTAAGGGAGGGATTGGGGGGGAGTTGAAAGAACATTTCAGACGGGAACTAGATTCACTTGTTATTCAACTCATACAAAAGTAGGAAGATAAAAGTATTTTTGGTCTCTGGTGCAGTTTGAATTGACTTGTAGCAAATATTTCCTTTTTAAGAAAACTTAATTGTATTTATGCTTTTTATATTCAAGACCAGAGAATACTCAGAATATCAAAAACAAAGAAATACCAACAAAAACGTACTGAAGAAAATATTTAGTTCTATCAATGTTTCCAATTTATTGTTATTGTATCAACCCTGATGTGTTTCATCACCATCACTTCCCTGATTTGTTTCATCACCACTGTCATTGTTGGTATCGGCTTTATCTATCGAAATGATTTCATTATTTGTCTTCTTCAATCTGATAGTTACTTCCATGTTTAGTATTTTACATAGGATGTCATTGACGTCATTTGTGTTGGGAGAGCTGCAAAGTTTTTGAATTAGCTTACGGTCACACGATAATGGTATTTGTGTTGAAGAATCTTTGAATGTGAACTTTATGGTGGATGATTTTAAAAGATCTGATTCTACCAATACTTCACCACAAGTTTTACAAAATGGTATCGATCTCATATAGCCGACCTGAGTTTTACATTGTGGACACAATTTGAGTTCTTCGAATGAAGACAAATTAACCTTGGCAATTTTACCAATCTTGATGATACTGGGGACAGCTGGAAGTATGACTGCAGTATCTTCCAACTGTTGATATGATGCGCAGTCTGATGCTTTCAATACTTTGTTGTTACCAAACTCGGATACTGTTTCATGTGTGAGTTTGTAACATTTGTCTTGTTGGAACGATCCAACCATGTTAAAGTATACGGTTATTGGTTCTGGAGTTGGTGTTATCTGATACGTAGATCTGTTGGAATGGAAGATTTTCTTTAACACTGATTCCAGGGGCATCCATACCAGTAACAATGAATTCAATATGAACACGATCCATAGGCAAGTCGGTTAATGCACTTTTTATGGACGTAAGTGTGGTTGGTAGCACATTGTGCTTAAAAGATGGAGTCATTGGAATGATTTTAGTTTGGCCAGTTAACCGCAAGTCTTTGCTGTCAGTCATCTTGGCAAAACGGGTTATTGTTACACCTTTCTTGACAGCTTCCAAAAAGTTTGAATGTTGACGGAGATCATATACGACAACCCTGGTTTCGTTTGTCTCTTGCATTATGAAGGCATCAAAATATTAGGGCTTTTTCGGGCTCACATATTCCAAATAGCCGACAACATCAACAAGATCTGAAAATAATAATTATAAAAAGTTTTAGGACAATGGAATCAGATTTTGTGTTTATTGTGATTAAATTAGATTACCTTACATAGCAAAGACAGTAAGATAAGATCAGTGGATCTGGATGACCCTTTAAAATGCAGGCCACCCAGCCAATTTTTTTGCCATTTAGTTAGTAAATTATGACAAATTTTGGCCAAAATGTAGGAAAAATTAGAACACAAATAGGCTAAAATTTAGTAAAATTAGTACAGCAATGAAGTTTTTGGACCAGTCTTCATAATCAAATTTCAAATCTCTTTCAATTTTTGCATACAGATCAAAACAGAAAAGTTTGATGTTGCCTACCATATGGCCGGGCAACTGAATTTTTTTTCACCTTAAGCTGGGAGCAAACCGTCAAACATTGTTCTTCAAAAATCGTGACGTTTCATGTTTAAAATTGATGTTTGGCGGTTTGCGGAGTCAAAAATCGTATCTTTTCAACAAAAATATCTAAAAATATGTTTGAAACAATGTTTGAACAAGTTCATAATTTTTTCAAACATTCAAATCGGGGTTTCCCTAGAAGGAAGTCATTGCATTGCTAATCGAACATTGAATATGGATTTCGAAAAATTTGAAAAATAAACAAAAGAAAGAAGCCGTTGTAATGCAACAAAATAAATGTTTGAGACAATGTTGGAAAATGCCGCGCAAACCATTCAACAAGAAAGTTCAAATGTTTGAAGAACCATGTTTTAACCATGTTTGATGGTTTGCTCCCAGCTTTAGATTTATAAAATGTCATTTAAAACTTGTACATTTTAAATGAATTTTGAAAGAAAATTCAAAGAATTAGGACTAATGGGACAAAATACTAGAAAATTTTCAGTTTTTTATTAAAGACCTTTTCCTTGACAAAAAGCGTATATTTTCTTGAATAGTCGATGATTAATTTCATTACCTTTGTTTTCTTTTTCAAACTTCCTCTTTCTCGGAGTGTTAAAACTTGCCATGGCGAACTGTAGTTTCCCTAGAGGTGCGTAGCCGAAAGCATCCAACGAGGACCTTTTTTTAAATATCTGTTTCCCAGACATAGCCTTCCTGGAAAATTTGATCTGTTGGTCGAATATTTCAAAAATCTTATTCCTAGAAATGAAGATCTGTTTCTCCGCAAAACCTAAATTTTTAATCTCAAAGTATCTTTCCTAGAAAATTTGATCTGTTTCCACAATTTTCAGAATTAAAATTTTGATCTGTTTTCCCAAATAGGATATCTGTTCCCCTTATGGTTGAGTTTCTGTAGCAATATTCATCAAAAAAATATGGGCATTAAAATATATTCATCAAAAAAATATGGGCATTAAAATATGAAATTATTGGTAGTAAAACACAAAAATATGTTCATCGGGCATGCCCGATGAATAAAAATTTTCATTGACGAATATATTATATTCATCGGGCATGCCCGACGAATAAAAATCTTCAAAAGTGTTTCTGGTCCTCAAATTTGCTTTCGCAGTCTTTTTGCGCAGAATGGTACAGGCTAGACACAAGAATTCCGGTCCGCAATATTATTGTTTTGGGACGATATTTGCAAAGCACGTTTCAGTTTCAAAAAACGAGTCTTTGACTGGGACCCTTTGACTGTTGGACGTGGACGGTGGAAGAAAGGTAGGAATATTTTATTGAATACCATCATATTTTTCTAGGTTAGGGTGTTAGAGTCTGGAAATGATCTTTGGCCATGGTATATGTTCCTGTAAGGGTTCCTCTTTTCTCTACCTTGGATTTTTTATCATGAAATCCAGAATCAAAACTGCAACAAATTGCATATGTTTTTATAATGCTTGTTGTTCTAGACTCATTGGGCTTTTCCATTTTTAGACCATATACAAGGGTATAGACCAGACGGTCCTAATCCGATGTTCGATCATGATCGAAGTAATCAATAATGATCGATAATAATCAAAGGTGGTAAGTGACCACTTATTGATTTTATCGGTAATCGAATACCCACACCACACAACTATTTTGGTATTTTTTTCTACCATTTTTCGATTCGTTCGAGCATTTTGATTACTGTTTGATCATTTCAATTACTTTTGATTACATTCCAGGCCCCCGCGCTCGATAGGATTGATCATCGGAACGGCTCGATGACGGATTGATATGTGATCGATGGATTACTTATCGATCCGGATAGGAGATCGATAGAGGATTGAGCCATAAAAAATCTTGAGTATCGATCCGTTGTCGATCCCTTATCGATCCATATTTTGATCGATTGCCGATCGATCTTTCATCGATTATCAATACTTACTATTGGATACTTTTGGTATACTATTATCGATCGGATATCGAGTACGTATATTTATCGATTATGGATCGATAAACGATCGATAGGTAATCGATTAATGATCTTGGTCCAAAAAATCTTGAGTATCGATCTTCTATCGATCTCCTATCCGGATCGATAAGTAATCCATCGATCACATATCGATCCGTCATCGAGCCGTTCTGATGATCGATCTTATCGAGCGCGGGGGCTTGGTTACATTGAATTACCTTCGATCATTTTGATTACACAACATTTTATCGATCACCATTCAAACATCATTTGAATTACTGACAGTAAACTAGACAGGAGACCCGTGAAGTGTTTTTTACATTGATATACACATGCCAAACTATCCACCCCCAGGCTGTCGGTGAACCAGACCAAAATTTCTAGGCAAGTGATGAAAAAGTTTGCCCTATAAAGGTTTACCATAACTTTTTCGATTCCAGGAAACTTAGCTTGATTGACTGGAAGAATACGGTAAATCATAGGCTGCTCGCATCCACTAACGAATCTGTACCGTACTTAGCGCTAACTTTCAATCATTTCAAATACCGAGCTTAAGTTTGAAACATTGAAAATGGCCCGGAAAATGCAAAGACGACCCTGCCAGCTCACCGGATATTGTGGTACCGGACATTTTGATAAGAATACTTTTTACCACCGGACAACCCCAACACCAGACTTATGGAAGTCTGAAGTCCGAAGTGTTCGGTGACACATTTATTTTTTTTCTGATGCATGTCCAGTGCTTAGAGCTCCCGGTATTTAACACCAGACTGTTCGGTGCGCCGGCAGGGTCATATTCAAAGAAATTTCAGTTCTGGGGGTGGTCGTAGCACTTTTTTATCAGGGGATTGTAACAAAAATCAAAAAAAAATTACTGGAACAGAGTTTTCCAAAGCTTTCTGACCACCTGAGAGATTTTGGTACTTGAAATTCAATTGTTAATCAATAAGAGGTCGTTCAATTACTTCAATCATTATTGACAACTTCGATAATCGAATTTATTGATTAGCACCGTCTGGTTATAGACAAGCTTTTCCAGGAGGTTTTCCAATTTGATTTTCTGAGGGTTTTTTTTTTGGTACATTTTTTAAGAATTTCCAAAGGGGGTCATTGCTCCTCAAATGGCAATTTTGTAATTTTGTAAAATTGCTTTTTCCATTTAATTTTACAGCATTTATTTTCCCAGATTTTCTATCATTTGCGAAATTAAAAGTCTGATTTACATCAAGAGGCAAAAGAGTAGAAAGAACATATCTGAATGGAAGAAATTTTTGCGGCATTTAATTTTGCGGTTTTGGGTGTCAAATGCAAAATAAAATGCCGAGAAACACAAATCTTACGTTCGGAAATTTTACCTCTAAATTCCATATTTTGAGGCTAGATTAGCCTAACTTAAAATGCCTTCAACCGCTAAATTAAATGCCACAAAATTTTCTTCCCTTAAGGTAAACAATTAAAAACCAGCTTGAACTTATCAAATGCCATCAAATCTACCTGGTGAAAAAGTGTTGTGTTTGAAAAGATTTGGAAAATACATTAGAAGCATTTTTAATTCAATATTATTTTTATCATTTTTTCTCTTTCATATCTATTTCATTTAAGAATTACAATGGAAGAAAATGACCAATTAAGAACATTTATTCGCAATGTTGTGGAAGAGAGGGTGGAAGAGATGGTTGGCTCTCCCCCTCCTCGAACATCTCCTTTGCCTCCAAATCCATCAAACATGGCAAACTTGGTTGCTAGGACAAGATCATTGATTAGAAATGCAGCTGCTAGTGCCAACAATTTAAACACTACAAATACTTCCCCGGCTCATCCAAATCGGATTTTGACTGGAGGAAAGAGAAAAGCTCCTAAGGAGAGTACTCACGAACTCACAATGTTGCTTCCTAAAGAGGATGCCATTGAAAACTACCCTTTTGCTGAGGTTTTAGTTTGTGCCAGAACCATGCTGACGCTACACAGCAACATGTTGGAATCAGAAATACGGACAACAATTGTTAGATCCTGTAGAGGAGAGATAGCCTTCAAAGATGATGACTTTGTTTTGTGAAAAGGTATAAAAAATAGAATCTACGCCCCATCTGTTGCTTCAGGGTTCTCATATGACTACGATCAGTTAAAGAAGTTAGCAGGACAAGGAAAAATTTATGCACGATTGAAAAGAATGCCACCCATCGATCTTAACATTGATGAAGATGATGATGATGAAAGAGTACTACCACAGGTTCTGCGAAATTTTCAACAGGTGAGCAAGATTTTGAGCATGTTTAGGTCACATATGGCAAAAAGTCATACTTCAATTTACAAAACAGTCCAGTCTAAAATTTGGGAAATATAGCCATGAGGTAGCAGAAACACTAACAGCTGAATGGTGGCATAACTCAAAAGAAATCTTAGGTATTTCAAAGTATATTAGGAGAATATTAATGTCTTACCGTCTTCATTTTCGAAATTTATTGGTGTTGTGGTAGCGTTAACCATTTTGCTTTAAATCTTTAGTTGAAAGTATTGAGTTGGTTTTGATTTAAAGAGATATTCTTTTTGGTTTTTATTTTTTATTTTTGATAATTGCGAGTTGATTATGTTTTTTGGGTATCCTCTGTTTAGAAGGGTGGATTTAAGATTCATTAGTTCTTTTTTTTAATTTTGTTGTCTGTAGTTATTGTTCTGTATCTAAGTATTTGGGTATATATAATGTTAATTAAGGTGTGTTTCGGATGGTATGGCGAGTAGTGTAGAAGGGAGTCTGTATCAGTTGGTTTTTTATAAAGTTTACTCATATATGTGTCTGTAGGTTTGTCCAGGTATATTGTGGTGTCAAGAAAATTAATGGATGTTTTAGAGAATTCAATGGTGAATTTTATTTGTTTATGTACACTGTTGATATTTTTGAACATGTCAAGTAAATTTTGTTTATTTCCGTTCCATATTATGAATATATCGTCTAGGAACCTTTTGTAAATCTTGATGTAACTATTGAATGGGCTGTTTATGATATGTGTTTCTTCAAATTTTCCAAGGAATAAATCCGCGTAGGCCGGCGCTAGCCTTGTTCCCATGGCGGTTCCCCATAGTTGTTTATATAGTGTCGATTTGAATAAAGAATAGTTATTTTGTAACACAAAAAGAAACAGGGTTTTTAGTATTGTTGAATTGGGAACAAATTTTGGTAATATGTTTCTATATTTTTCTACATAGTATAAACAGGCGTCTAAAATAAACCCTAGAGGGTGTAGGCTGCACGCATCCCCTCTGATATGATTTGATATAGGGGATGCGTATCGTCTAAAATATTTCTGTCCCAATTTACCCCCGTCTTTTCTTTTTCTTTTTTTGATTATGCGTCATAGCAATACAATGACTTCTTTTTTTCTTTGTTCCATGAATAAAAATTTATAATTATGGAAACAACAACACAATGACTTCATTTTTTTCTTTCTTTGATTGGATGTGACGAAATTATGTAAATTTATGCAAATTTTGCCTACCCCAATTCTGGGGTAGATCTCGGACGGGAATTTCATACACGATACGCATCCCCTATATCAAAATCAATTTCGGGGATGCGCGCAGCCTATAGAGGGTGTTACAATCACGGCCCAGCTAAAGCTTTGATGGCAGTTTTGTTGATTCTGGTACCCAGTCAATGTGGGTGAAAATGATGACCTTGTAGTGTTTTGCTATTTGACATTGAACAAATTTTTTAAAGTGACCCACATCAACTGGATACCAGATTGATAAAAACTCCCATCAAATCTCATGTCAAACACACCCTCTAGGGTTTATTTATGATCTCTATGGTTGGAGCTTGGGCACGCCCAGCCCAGCAGATTACAGGCAAAACTTAAAATAAAAAGCCTCTTTCAAAACGATTTTCAAACTTTTTCGTAGTAATCTTTTTTGTTCCCTTGGAAGGTTTTCTCTCAAATGAACCAAAAGTTTTTTCATTTTGACCATTTTTCCTTTTTAGATGACGTCATGTCGCCTTATTTTCTTAATATCTCGAGATATAGAGATTTTCAGATATAGGTTGTGGCCTTTTTCTTTACCGGTTTTTCATGCTCTTTCGAATGGAACAAAAAAAATTTTAGATTTGACGACTTTAATTTTTTGTAACAGGGGTGTTAAAATTTTGTAACCCAAAATTTTCTTGACCCTTGAGGGGTCAGGGCATCAGATCCAAAGTTAGTTTGCTTGTAACAAATATGGTGCACACGAGAATACATAAGCCCCTGCACTGTGAGAACTTTGAGAAAATTCTTGAAGATGAACAAAATCTTTCTTTGTTTTTAGGCCAATAACTCCAACACTCAGCAATCTGACGTGAGCAGAACCAATGATTCACAGCAACCTGGCAGTAGCAGAGCCAATGATTCACAGCAGCCTGGTGGGAGCAGAGCCAATGATTCACAGCAACCTGGCAGTAGCAGAGTCAATGATTCACAGCAACCTGGTGGTAGCAGAACCAATGTTTCGCAGCAGCTTGGTGGGAGCAGAGACAGGAATTTTGAAATTTTGACTGGAGTATTTCCTGGTGCACCCACACATGTCGTAAACACTGCACTCTCGCAGACATCTGACCTTGATGAAGCAGCAGACATAATTGCTCAGGAATTGTGTCCAGTGTCTATCGAAAAAAAACTGACCGCCCAACTTGCAGGAAAGCGGAAATCAATTGTTCATGTTAATCCTGAAACTCTTGTAAATAATGTATACACTCTGTACAAAGACCCAAATCTGGATTTTGGAATACCATTACAAATCATCTTTTCGACGGAAGCATCGCAGGGACCTGGGGTTGATCTCGGTGGCTTACTCCGTCAGTTTTACACAAGTTTTTTCCAGCAGATTTCAGATCCCTACGTTGTAACCAACAAGCTTTTTGAAGGGGAACTGCCAATGTTGCTCCCTGTATCAACAGCTGAAACGTATATCAATGAAAACTTTGTCATGGTTGGAAAAATAATTTCCCACTATATATGCCAGGGAGGAGACGGTTTCCCATATCTGGCACCTACAATTTACACTTACATTGTGACAGGCTGTATCAAGGATTCTTTGTTTGGGATTGATTCAAAAGAAGTAGCAAGCCCAGTCTACAAGAATCTTATCAAAAAGGTAACTAAATATATACTCATTATTTCACTGTCACGTTACAGTGCATACACTGTTTTACCTTGAGATCCTAATACTACTGTTGTTTGTTTATTCATTTGTTAGCTACACTTTTTGAGAGCAAAAATTTTACAATAAGGCTAAGAATAAGCAAAGGCCAAGATATCTAGAATTTTTGTTGAAAAAAGCTCTAAATCATAGTGTCCCCTGAAGGAGTTCCAAGTCTCACTCTATTAGAAATGAGGTCTCAGCCGAATCTAAAATCACCCCTAGTGTAAACCTCAATATTTTCTTATTGGGAAACTCTCCCACTCACAAAGCCAACGTTGGAAAAGGATTTTTCACTGAAGTTAATTGTATGTTTCAAATTGTGATACCTTCCTTCCCAAAGAAGTGAAAAGAAATTGTAAATTGGATGCATGGTGTCACATGCAAAATCACCTTGAGATTGCATATGATTGTACTTGAGAAACTTTAAATTGAGGACCTTAGTCTCACCACTGAAAAAAAATTTTCAAAGATTTTTACAAAACGATTCTGCAACTTAGAGATTGGCTACTTGTCTATGAAATCACTATTTAATGAATCTCTTTCTAGTTTAAGTCATGTAATCTCTTGAGCAGATCCTGATTGCTCCATTCATGGTTTCTCAAGTGGATCTCTGGCATAGGCAAGGTTAATGAGAAAATGTAAACAAATCTGTGTAAACCGTTTTGCCTGAAACCAAAAAGAAAGGGTTGGGTTGATTTCATGTGCAATTGTGCGATCCAATTTTAATATTTATCCAAAATCTGGTCGAAAACACCAAGGCAACATAGTGAGCTGTTTATGGGGTTAGTACTTGTGAGTGTGCACAGGGTAGTTGAATTTCATATTTTGTGCTTTTTTTCTATATAAACAGATATGCAACGCTGACACTGCTGAATTGGAGGAGCTATCAAGTGATGAGACATTATGTATCATCATAGATGAGATAAGGGAAAGATCGGTCCTTACAGTAAGTTTTTCCTTATTGATAGTTTTGTCAAACCTAATTTTATGACTTTTTCATACTTAGTTGTTTGGTACATGATTAGCTTTCTTGTGTTAAAATTTTGTTCACTTGTTTGCACCTTAAACCTTTCTTCTCGAGCATCCAATTCATCATGGTGAGCTAGTAATCACGTTCCTTTTGTTTACAAGATGAAATCTGAAATAGAGTTTTGGGATCAATATGTGGAGAAAAAAATTTCATGCGGCTCTTTTTGTCGCCCATTGAACTGGAAGCAAAAATATTTTTTAACTTTTTTACCTCAAGCTCCTTTTTTACAGGCCTTTTTGCCTTTTTAGATGCCTAGTTGGCAATTTTCGGTTGTTTTTGCAGCCCTAATTGGCGTAAGGGTAAAATTAACCTGTGGCAGAATTAGGGCTGTTGGAAAAAGGGCTGGTGAAATAACGAGCAGATAAAATATCAAAAGAAAGATTTGCTCTAGTCATTGTTTCCCCGCCTTTATAAAGGGGGATCATTCTGATTTCGCCCCTTTTCTTTAGGTACTTAATTGGTATAAACTTTTGCGGGGATTATATTTCATCTGCTAAATTTTGAGATTTCGGGGGACTTAATCTCGCAGATGAGGGGTTTGCTAATTTTTCGCAGGGATTTAGTTCGGATGATCAGGCTTAGGTCTCTATAGATTACTTTTGATAGTGTTAAAAATTCGAATACGAGAAGATTCCACGCAGAATGGGATTCGAGGAACGATAATAATGAATCTAAAGAGGAAAGAGCAAAACAAAACTCATAATACATTATTCAGTATTTAAGATTTTCTTATATTGAAGAAAAATTTGTTGCGGGGATGAGGATCTTTCAAATTTCCATTGGGACTTATTTTTGCGGATGACACCCAAATCCGCGTAATTTTATCCTGCAGAAGTTGACCCTTTTTGTATTAAAGTATTTGGGGAAAGTGAAAAATTTGAAATTTAACGAGGATAAATAAAGGAAAATAAAATTAGGGGATGTTGGAATCAAAACATTAAAAAGAATTCCCAGGTACCTATTAAAAAGTGGCCATATAGTGTTAAGGGCTACTTAGACTACAGCAATATATTGCTCATCAATATATTGTTGAATATTGTTGGAATATTAAAAGTAAGTGTAAGAGCCCTGACAATTAATTGCGAGACGTTAAAAGTAAATAAAATTTCGCTAACAATTAATTGTCGGGGCTCTTACACTTGCTTTTAATATTCCAACAATATTCAACAATATATTGATGAGCAATATATTGCTGTAGTCTAAGTAACCCTTAAGAATCACATATCAATTGAAATTTTTGGGTTGCTACCCCTAACAAGGGTCCTAACCACGCCCAACCAATCCAAAAAAATTGAAATAAATGGTGGGGGATATTAAACAAGGGGGAATCGAAAAAAAATCCGGAATTTTAGTAGGGGAGCCAACCCAGTAGGACTCTGTCTTAAATAGCCTATTTTTGCCCTAATTTGCCTATTTCTGCCCTAATTTGCCTCTTCCCTTTTATCAGGAACTTGAGGGTATAAAGTTTTTTTTTATTCTGTTCTAGGAACATACTAAAAGTAAGATTTTACAATCAATGGTGGTGTTTGATGTGTTAATCAGACGAAAAAGCAGTCTTGATCAACTAAGAGAAGGCCTCCAGACACTTGGCGTGCTTGATGCAATCAAATCACACCCTGATGAAATGAGGAAGTTCTTTGTCTGTGAGAAAGAATTATCAAGCGATGATGTTGTTGCTACGCTGGAATTTGTGAATGGTAGCAACGAAGAACAACTGCTTACTAAACGCACCATTGAAGAATTTAGTGTCCAGGAGTTGAAACAACTTTTAACTTTTGCTACGGGGTCGCCAACCTTGTTTGCCTTGAGAAACAGGAAAATAAAAGTTAAATTTGTTGATGGTACAGCTTTTGCAACTTCCACGTGTTTTTTTCTACTTGCTATTCCACGAAATTCTGTGACGGATGAACTCTTGGGAATCTGTATCAAAGCCATTATAGATGGATCAGGATTCAACTCCTCCTAGACATTAGACTTCTAATTCTATTTTTGCTTTACTGGAAAAAAA
The DNA here is from genome assembly GCF_902728285.1 of Clytia hemisphaerica. Lineage (NCBI taxonomy): Eukaryota > Metazoa > Cnidaria > Hydrozoa > Leptothecata > Clytiidae > Clytia > Clytia hemisphaerica. Next base: position 1,326,074 of record NW_027103728.1, on the reverse strand, counting down.
CTCTACTTCTAGATGTTCTTTTATTTTACTCTTGATTTTTTAGTTGTTTTAGGTTGTTTTGTTTCTATTTGTTTTCTTTTTTTTGACTATTGCAATTTTATCGATTTTTTTCTGGAAATGAAAATAAGGAGAATGATTCCGTCATTATGGATTCTGATATGCTGGCTATTCCTCGCAATGCGCTAACAGATGAAAGTATGGATTTTAAATGTTTTATGGAGTCAATCATAAGTGGATCAGAGTTTAACACTAGTTAAGTTTAACACTGGTTAAACTAGCAAAACTTTATCTTGTTTTCTGTCTTTTGTCTTCCCGCCTCTATTTGAAGTAGGTAACTATGAAAGGTGAATTTTTCACATTTAGGCCTTTCATTTAAATGAGCCTACACTTGTTAATATTAATATTTGTTAAGTTAATATAAAGATTTTATTTTACAGAGTATACTTTAGATACACGCTAATTTTATTATAAAAAAGAAAGCTCTTTCAAAAACTGGCATTCCACAGATAGATATTCAATGCACAAAAAATACTAATTGTGTTCAAAAAGTCTTTGGAGTTTTAACGAGAATCATATAAAATTGTTTGCGTATCCCTCTAAATTTGAAATTTTAATCTTTGGTTTCGTGATAAATTTGTATGATAAACTTTAATACAACATTCTTGGAGCATCCTGCTCGAGCATTTTCATAATTCTATTTGAATTTATGATTTAGAATCAGGAGCGGTTAATGAAAATGTGCCAAATGTCAATTTTTGTACCTAATTTACATTTTTAAAAGTCTTATATTTTAAAGAAAAGTTAGTATTTTTATATTTCGTTTTTACGCGTACTCTAGGGTACCTAATACTTGTGTGCCTTATTAATTATTGGATAAATATTTTTGAAAGTTCCTTTGTTTGCCCTAATTCTTCTGCATTAGCCTGCTTTTCTGAATTTTTCAACCCATGAAATTTTTAAATCCAACCCCCTGTCTATTAGACACCCTAGAGTATGTTTTACATTTTTAGTATTTCGCTTTTTACTTTAGGCCTACAAACTTTTGCGAGCAGAAAGTTTCGCGATTTTCGCTAATTTTGGCCTTTTTCGCGAAAGTAAATGCCTTTGAAAATTCTTGAAAGGGTAACTCTCGAAAAATTATTGAAAAAGTTGAAAATTTTTAAAGCTTCGAAATCAATATATTAACTAATATTATATGTAGAGCAATTTCATGCTTTAGAAGCCTCATTAATTATCAAAGATACCACTTTAAATCGAATTCAAGAAGTATTTGTTACTTTTAAGCCATTTTTGGTGCAAAAATTGTCATTTTGATCACCCAATCCGCGAAAGTTTATGCTCGCGAAATAAATTGTTTCGTTAAATTTGCGAAAGTAAATGTCCGAAATTTCGCGATGTTCCGACCTCGCGAAAGTTTTTGCTCGAAAGTTTCTTTGTAGGCATAAAGTACGCGTATGTCTTATATTTTTATACGTTTCGATGAAAAAATTGTTTAAAAAGTTGTAACTATTTTAAAGTTTCCCAAAACATATAGATGTTTCTTATTGAAAATATTTCTTACTTTTTTATTCTGCCGATAAGGGAGTGGTCAGAAAGGTTTAAGGGGCAGTTCCAAAATATTTTCTATATAAAAGGAGGTGCGAAATATTTTTCGGCAGGTCAAGAGATAACTCAGCAATTCAAATTTCACATTTGAAGATTCGAAACTATTTTCGGCCTAACGGGCATTATCGTTATAATTCTGCAAAGATAGCCTCACCATTTTGGTTCCTAGGTCTAACATTGTGTAAAAATAAGGTTCAGTAGACTAAGAAAGAATGTTTGTTAAGGGATCCCTTCTTACATTTTCATATGCCAGCATAGTCAAGCGTTTTTAGAAAGAGCTGAAAATACAGTGTTTTAGCGAACAAAGAAAGTGGTTAAAAATCGAAATTTTTCTCCTGTCGTCGCAAACCATGGTTTAGGCTTTTCTGCTCATCCTCTAGCGAAAAAGTTCCTTATACATAGGAAGTATAGGTCTGCGAATCAGACTAACCATGGTTGCGCCTCCTTAACCTCTGATAACATTATTACCTAAACCCTGTTAGGTCAATTATTCTTCTGTCTGAAAATTTGAGAATCGCAACGAAAAATATAAATCAACGTGAAAGGAGTTGCAAAACGAGCGTTCCGTTTTCGCAAAGCGAAGGATCGTTAACTCGCTGCGCTCGCTTCTATCATGAAAATTAGAGTATCTTTATTACGCCACAGCTAAATTTCACACCCTTCTAGCTGTTTTGGCAGATTTGGCAAGCTTAAAAATCAATAAAGTATAGCCGAATGTTAAAAGTCAATCTCCTTGGTAGGATTTGAAGCCAACAAATCCTACCAAAGTTGCGCGGCCTAGAGCGACCCGCCTGGTTTTTCAACAAATGCCGGATTGAAAGTAGAATTTACCGCCAAAATTTTGAAAGTATTCCTCAAAGACAAAGAAATTGCTAGATTCAATCCGACCTCAAAAATTCGGCGCATTTTTTAAGGCTTCACTTTTTCTTGCCTAAGAAAGGTTAAAGATTCTCCTCTAGCCCTTCGGGCTTTAAACTCAATGGATAAAATTCCCCAAGATAACCTTATAAGGGAACTAATTTTTGAGGGCCATTAAAAAAACATTTCCAAAAAATTGCTTACGTAAGTCACTCAACCGAAATTCTTTGAAAAATTCGAAAATCCCCAAATCAACGTGAAAGAAGTGACCCACAATTAAAAATTTGGCAGAAAAAATTGCGATAGATTTTACTTTCAATCCGGCGTTTGTGTAAAAAACCACGCGCGGGCGTTCTGGATTGGAAATAAGTAGCTTCATTTCCCATCCAAAAGTTTCTCCTCTAGCCCCTTCGGGGCTTTAAACTCAATGGATACAAACCATACGAACGGTGTGCGATAAATTTTTACTGATTGGATTCGGTTATTCCAAACGTTAAAACACAAAAGTCTTAGAATATATACAAAAAGAAAAACCTTATCCTAAACCTAGGGTTGTACAAGCAGACAAATAAGAACATAGGTAGAATCGAAATAAGATTAAACTAAAATACTAACTAAAATAGTTTTCTACGACACACCATGATGACAAGCACACTTTACATCTTAACTTACAGCAACATTACTACACTAACATTAAACGGGAAAATTGAAATCAGTTACAATTTATTTCCTACGCCTCAAAAATATACAAATCCCTAATAAACTATAATACACTATAAACAATGCTAGGATATGACGATACAAAAAAGACGCTATGAAATCGAATGCACAGAAGACAAAAAGAGACGCAATCCCAAGTGACACTCATGACGTAATTTAATTAAAATATATATCAAAACAAAGGCCTACATCATTACATGCAAAAAAATGGAAAGTGGTAAGCAAAGAAGATATTTGACGCTGTAACCTCAGCGCACTTTTCGATTGTCCAAGCATATACAGCCAAATTTTTACGTCTCGCATATGCGGATCTAGGCAAAGGATGCTATCCAAAGGATGCTCCACTCGCTAATCGCGCGCTAAACGCTTAAACGCTCGTTCCGCAATGAAGAAGAAAGACTTTCTTGGACTTTTCCTAAGACGAGTATTTTCAACTTTGAAGTGCTAAGTAGCAGCGCAGCGAAGAAAAAATATTTTGAAAAATCTCATGATTCTGAGCAGCAGTGAATTTAGAATCGCCATGTGTGATTAAGTGGAATCAAGTTTATGTCTAGTTGGAGAAGGCTGTTAAACATCACCATCTATCATTGGAATAATCAGAGCAGTGCATCATAGCGTTAGGTCTAAAAAATTTAAGAATCGTAAGAATCGCTTGCTTGAAGGAAGAAATAGAAGGAAGATTTCGTATATGCTCGTCCCGGGGGGGGGGAGTACTTAGGCAAAAATAGGTGCTGGGTGTGTGCGGACGGTAAGGGTCGGTTTTTTCACCTTCCAAAAGTCTCTCTAAAGGGTTTTAAGGTCTCTAAGAAAATTTCAAAGTAGTCTCTCTAAGGGTTGGAAAATTCACGATCTTTAGGAAAAATTTTTGATTTTGAGAGAAAAAATTACAAAAAAGTTTCTCTAAGGGTAGGAAATGTTTCGAAAATCGAAGAAAAATTTTCAAAAAAGTCTCTCTAAGGGTCACTTTTTACATAAAATTTGGTCTCTCTAAGGATCGGTTTTTGAAGGTCCCGTCCGGACATACCCCTCATCCGCCAGCCCTAGTACCCCCTAGTACCCCCCGGGATGCTCGTCCAGGCCATTCCATTCGTTTATGCAAAAGAGAAACAAAGAGGCACGATATCGTTTGGTTCACAAAAGAAGTGATTACCCTCTCTGGGGAGGAAGATTATCTGAGAGGTAAGTTGGTGCAAAACCATTGACTATTTTGTAAAAGAATAAAAGTCTTCGGATCAAGCGCCTATCTTCTAAACTTTCGAGTCCTAGCTCAGATAAAGTTTTTCTGTGGACGTTCCTCTAAAACATCCAGTTATCGCAAGACAAGCATTGTATTGAGCAGATTCGAGTTTATCACTTATCAGAGAAATTGGAATTGCCAGGACGATCATACACAATATCTCCATAATCTAGGTGTGGTCTGACATGGGCTTTGTAGATGGTGACAAGTGAGATTTTCATTAAGACTGATAATCCCTGCGAAGATTAATCCCATAAAAGTACTTAAAGTCATTACCGAGGGTAAGTATTGGGAGATAAACACCGCGCGCGATGAACGACAGATATGGTATATGCTATAGCTCGATCATTTTTCGCCCGTCGTGCTAAAATAAACCAAAATACTTAACCTGCTATTAATTATCTAAAATAAAATACACCTTATCGGAAAGTCAGAGATCGCGAACACAAACACTGAGCTCTAAAAATAGTGGCTTGATACTTTACTGGAAGAAATTTTTGCGGGACGAAAATTTGGCGGATTTTGACATATGGGGGAATACAAACAATATATTTTATTGTGATTGCCTTTGTTATTCTTTTCTCTCAATTCGCAAAGGAGTGCATTGCAATAAAAATCTGAAAATTGAAAAAATGAGAGAAATGGTTAAAGTAAAGAAAACACGAATGCTTGGAAATGCTTGGCTAATTACAACGATCAAATGTGCCAAATTTGATTTAAAAAAGACAACTAGATCAAAAAATAGACCTGAGTACAAAAAGCCCCCCCCCCCGCCCCTAGCCTGGCAAATATATCCATTGTTTGTATGTAAGAGATTTTGTGTGTAAAATATTGTTTCCGTGCGTAAAAAATTGTTTCTGTACGTAAAATATTGTTTCTGTGTGTAAAATATTGTTTCCGTGCGTAAAATATTGTTTCTGTACGTAAAATATTGTTTCCGCGCGTAAAATATTGTTTCTGTGCGTAAAATATTGTTTCCGTGCGTAGAATATTTTTAGTAGTATATACTGGGTGGTTCAAAAGAAAATTTCCTCAGATCCATCAAAAATGATCCTCGAGGTTGCCTTTGCTTTATTGATACAGAGGAGGGTGTGACTTAACCCTATTGGTACGAGGCTTTTAGGGGTGGTTTAAAACTAGTTATGAGGTTTGAATGCTGTCTGTCAACATCATGTATCGTGCATATTGTACAATTTTAATTGACTCTTTTGATGATAGTTGCTGCCTGATTAGCTTATTTAAATGTCAGAAATTGGATGTCAGAAAGTTCATTGTTTTTAAATAAAGTATACTAGAAGCACTTTTTTGCCCCAAAGAAGACTTGTACTGTAGATAAAGAAATTTCATTAAGTTGAAAAATTACTGGACTAATGTGTGCTCCGAGGTCAACCCTGCAGCTTGATACTTTCTCCAGAAAACTCTAGCTATTTTTCGTCCAGAAGTTGAACTCTAATTCGGATGTGCTTATAACGAAATTTGTCATTCTTGGCTATGGAAAATGTGCTGGAGAATAAAAATCTAACGAAATAGTCTTTGAATGAGGTGCGAAAGATGTAAAGGGATTTGTAAATAGAAGTGTCCGTTGCATTTAAAAAGTTTTTATTATTTAGGTATGAGAATATAATATAGAACACAAGAAGAAACATAATTGTGACATAATAAAGATACAAATAGTGTTGCACACAGAGCATATGTGCGCGAATTGTGTTATTTTTGTGCATTCGTAAAATCCGAGTTGCACAAAAATGTTGTACACCTTTTTTTATAACCAACCCTAATTTTCGCTCAGAGCTAGAGTTGCTAAGGATTTCAAGGCCAAAAGTTGCTTGTCGATTTTGAACCAAAAACACTTGGCATCCTTGAAAATTTTGACTTTTTTCTTTATTTTATGCCTAAATTACTTACCTTATCGGCCCTATTTTACGCCGGCCCTAATTCAACGCTGGCCCCTTTTACGCCTAATCTTAACGTTTTCCATTTTAAGCCCGGGTCGTAATTTAATTCAGACCCCTAACGCCGGCTCTTATATGCCAGAGACGAAAAATAACGCCAATAAGGGCAAGCGCCTACTTCTTATTAGAGACAAATCTTAAAAATATGAAAGTACTATGTCAAGTTTGGCATTATTTAAATGACAGTAAGTGTAAAATGCATAAAAGACCCTCCAGAAATATAAAATCTCAATTTCAAAAATAAGCGCTGCCCTTTTTTAAGCCGCACCTAAGCACATGTTGATGCCAAATAATGACGAAAATGCTTTTTTCATGTATTTTGGCTGCTTTCTTATCTTTAGGGAACTAATTTTCGCGAACTTTTTCCGCGCTATGAGGGTCTGAAATATTTATATTTTGAGGAATTGATTTTAGCGCTCGACACCCATCTTTCCAAAGAATTTTAGAAATTTTGGGAAAAATTTACTCAGAACTAATTTTCGCGCTTGACACAAAAAATGCGAAAATTAGTTCTCGCGAAAATTAGTCCCCTTGAGTTGATAATTAGTTTCGGGGCTAGGTTAAGCTCAAGCCAAGTTGCTTGAGTTTTTGGCCATTTTCAAGGCCGGAGCCTTAGCAACTCGGTTGATTATAAAAAAAGTGTACTTTACTGTACAAATGTATGATTTCAAACTAAGTTTTTTCATAATTATATTCCTTGTAAAAACACTTGAAAGTATTTATAACGAAATTTCAAAATCTAAATCAATACGCTCATCTCCTACACGTTCTTTTATTAGAACACTAAAATATGGCTTAGCCTTGATGTGCTTATTTGTTCAGCCTAAAATGTTCTTAAATGCGTTCTTAATTTTTCAGACTACAAATTGAAAATATCATGCAAACTAAATAGTACTAAAAATTGGTAAAATTTGGACAACATTTGACATTCGATTTTAGAAAATCTATCCCTACTGTCATTCAAAACTGCTTGAAAAGGGGGAAAAAGATTGTATAGTTTCTTGTCATTTTTTTCAAATCTGAGGCTGGGCATGTTCTTAAATGTTCTTAGTTTTTCAACGAATTTCAGCCTAAATGTACTTATAAACTAGGTTCTAATAAAACAAAACGTGTACATCATTACATCATTAGAAAAACTAGAAACATTTGTTATGGATCCAACAAATTGGTATTTACGTGTACATATTGCATTTCAAGTCATTGGCAATGCTTTTTAATATGATAGGCGAGTCCGGATCGATGATTAAACTTTTTTTTACATAAGCTACATTCATAAGAGCGTGTGTTTAAACAATGTTTTCTATGCTCATTCAGATATTCTTTCTTTTTAAAAAACGATTTACATTTTATGCATTTATGTATGAAGCCACGTCCTGGCTTAGCTTTACATTTGTGAGCATCAAATGTCCACTTATAGGAGAAACTTTTGGTGCAGTAAACACAATCGAACTTTCCAACGTCATGAACTTTACGTAAATGAATGTCTTTTTTTTGTGTGGTTACGAATTCCTCATCACATTTTGAGCATTTTAAAGTTACACCGTGTGAATGAATTTTAGCTAGATGGTATTTCAACCCATTTTTGCTTTTGAATTCTTTCTTACAAGATTGTACATTACATTTCAAGAATTTATTGTCATGTTTCAAGTTCATGTGCTGCTTATATTCATAAGAATTTCTACTACGATGATCGCATATTTTACATTTTATTTTCCCATCATGATGATTCATATGAAACCGAACATGGTTCTTAGATTCTTCCTTTGGGAAATACGCGTCACAAACATAACAATGCATGGCTTGTTAAAATCTTTCTCTGCTCTTTTGCTTGATAATTTTCCTGGAAGTAAAAAAAATATATATATATTAGTAACAGAATATGATTAAAAAAGGTGATAGTAGTGAGGAAATATAGACTGCATTTTTTGGCTTTTTAATTAGAGCCAAAATTATTATCAGGCTTTTTCGAATTTAGTATTATCAAGGAGGGGGGGGTTCCACCAGGTTTGAATAACCTTTGATCTAAGAGGTGCTATGAACGAAAAGTTTAGCAAGAACGTTCCCATCAATGATATAAACTCATGGTAAAAATTAAAAATTTTAGGTTGATGACGTCATCGCACCTATGATGACGTAATCATAAAGTTTTCCGGCCTTCTGGAGACCAAATAAAGATTTTTGAATTCTGTTTTGAGCAATATTCTCTACAATTTTTGCATTGCACACACAATGAGAAATTGTTTGTGCAGCCACTTGATTTTTCCTGGTGCAAAAAAGTAAATTTCCTTGCAATGCAATGCAATTATTTTTTTTGCAGAAAAGATTGCAAGAATGTTGTAACAAAGTATATCTGATCTCATCATGTAATAGTTTTCTATAAATAAGAGTAATTTTTTATTGCTTCTTGAGGCACTAAAATTTTTTTTCCTGTATTTTTTTCTGAAAGTATTGAGCAACTTTTTTAGTGGCTACACGATAAAAAGTTAAGGCGCTTGCAATGCAATAATTGCATGCAAAATTGCAGAAAAGATTGCTGGTGTAGCCTTGCTTTTACTATAGTAAAAATCTGAAAAATTTACGTCATTTATGCTGAAATCATTGATTTTAGCAACTTTATTGGATTTTTTTGAAAACTCTTATTGATACCTGAAAACTGTCAAAGTTTTGGCTTCATTATTCGACTATATCAAAAGGAATTTAACTGTTTAACCCTTGGTGCAGAGTTGAAAATGTGACATTAAACAAGATTCAGTGAATGAAACTGTCATTTGAAACTGTCATTTCTTGTGTAATTTTGGTAAAATTTGAGCCAAAATGATAAAAAACACGAAATCCCCTGGGAAATTGAGGTCAAGAATGAAAAAGTTTATGGGGAAAAATTTTATGCAGTCTTGTTCTACATCTGAAACTGAACCATTAACCAAAACTTCAAGTGATTTGGTCAAGTGGTTCAGATTTTATCGCAATTTTAAATTTAAAAAAATTGGCGTTTTGAGCAGTTACCGCTGAATCCGCAGCCGCTCATGCTGTTATTTTCAAACTTTGGAAATTTTTTTTTGAAAATCTTTTGAAAGAATAAATTTGTAGAAAAGTCAACAAATTTGAAAAGGACTGGTCAAGCGGTTAAAATTCAGCGGGGAAAAACCTGGAGGGGGGTCCCTGAACAGTCTTTCACAGCATGCAAACAGGCACTCACCTTGACAATTAACACATCAACGACAGCGATTCCAACACATACTTTTTTCTTTATTCATTAATTTATTAGTGACTATAACGAGAGTAACAATACAAACTGAAATTACTATGAATATCAAACAAAGGTATAGTTTGACTTAAACCAACACATCATCACTCATTTAAAACTTTCTCTATCACTATTTATTACTTGATCAGAATTAGACCTTTTAGGGGTTTCCAGAAGTCATTAAGGATCTAAAGGGTTAAGGCCTTAGAGGGGAGACGTTTATTTGAAGTAATAAGGTATTTTAATTCTCCCAGATTCTCCTGGAAATATATTTTTCCTTCAAAAATTTTAGGTGACACTTACAAGTCTACTAACCCTCGACGTATTAACCGAGAGGAGGTAGGTTTTTTTTTTCTCAAGAGATTAGGATATGGATAGGCCTTTTCAAAGTCATTTTTAGTTATTTTGGCTGTAACAGAATAAAAACTTTTGCATGCAGTGCCAAACTGACATTCAAAATTTTCTTCAAAAATTTTTCATGAAAAAAGTTCAAAATCATTGCCTTCTTGCCACCTTAATTGAAAACTCGACTACTTGCCTCTGCTAATACACACGACACCACAGCTGTATACAACAAATTAAAATTTTAACATTTTTAGAAAACTTTTCTGGGATCTTACTTGTTCTATGGTAAGCAAGCTAAAGTCTTTAAAATAGTAAGAAAATTTTTATAATCTTAAGAATTTATCACTCTTGAATTACAAAATGTGTTGGTAAAAAATCTAAAACAAAACAAACAATCATTAGAACCTAAGAATCATCTAAACTGCAAACATAAAATATTGGACGGTAAGACAAATCACCATTTCTCTTTTGAAAATAAAAAAAATGAAACCCCCAGATATTCATTCGAGGATCAAGTGTGCAAAATTGTTAACATGTAATTTTCTTCACTTTTATCTTTTTTTCTATGAAAATACCGGAGCTGGGTAATGCAATAAATATGAGATTTGGTTACATAATGAAGACAGTAAAAAATTTTTTCAAAGGTCTCGGGTCAGACATTGACATCACAACAACTAATGTCATTAATTTTATCATTTTCGTAGTTTATCATAGTTTCGTTTATCATAGCTCATTTTCACTGTCAAAAAGTATTTCAAAAGTATTGATTTGATCAAAAGATAAACTTAAAATAAATTGTACAAAGGAATAACTCAAGTAAAAGAAGCATAAGTATATAAAAAGTATGTTGTTACTTATAAATTTTGATTTAACAAATTTTGACATACTTGTAACACTTCTAAGTAAATGTCCACACCAAAAGATTCAGATTCTCTGACTAAATTAAAGTGTTGCATGCCAAGGTATCCCAAAAGGTCAGCATGGTGGTTCAATACATTTTCTACATTCACCTGGGCTAATTCGTTTTCTGTAGCACCAGGGAAGTTTTTATTTTGAGCATTGGGGTCATAGCCAAACCATTCTAAATCATCAACACCAAGGTCATCGGTATCACTAAGGGAATGAGTTGTAGCCAAGTTTCTATTTCTGATATCTAGCATACCATTCTGCCACATTTGTATTGGGCTTCTGTTTCTTTCAGTTCTCATGGGATGACAGTTCCACGAATTTGAAAAAAGACTGATAGATTGATTAATTCTTGGCAAAAAAACATAGTGTAACACAAACTTGTGTAATTGATTTTCAATGTTCAAATCACCACTATCAACCATTGCTTGAAAGGTATAGTAATAAGTTGAGCATACACACCTGAAGACGTCTCTCCAGAGACGTTCAATTCTTTGATTTTGAGTGGAAGTACCCCTGATGGCACTTCCACGTCCAGGGCCACGCTGGTCTTCCATGGTCTGCCAAACCAATACGTTTTCCCCTCCATGATCTGTCCTCACTCTCGACGGTAAACCATAATTATTTACTGCAGTATTAAACAGTTCAACAACAGTTGTAGACCTGTTGTTTGTGGAGCACTTTAAAAATGTAATTAGTCTTGAAAACCCGTCAATGCAACCATGTATTACAAAGCCATATTTTACAAGACTATGGTGGCCGTCCAAATGCCACAAGCTGTTGGGTGAACGGACATTGTAACTTCGCCTATGAACTAGGGTTGCCAATCTCAATTGATTAAACAGGGGGTCAATCAACCGCAAACATGACTTTACACGCTTCTGCTGCACCTTTAAACCAATAGATCTTAGATATCCGCATGCCATTGAAAATCCAACAAATTTACTTTGTTGCTCCATATAAGATACCAATAATTCACACAGTTCAAGATCTGAAATTGTGGAATAACTGCCAATGTCTTGCAAATTTAACTCAATTTTGCGTCTATAAATTGTCCAACGTGAAACTAGTAATGTTCTAGCAATCTCAGACCAAGAATTTCCAAACTCTCGTAGTGCAATGAGAGTATTTCTATCTATATTAATTCTAGGTCTACCCCTGTCTCTTTGGGGTTTGATAAATCACCATGAACAGGATGCTCTGCCTCCAACGTTGGCTGCTCCCACAAAAACATTGTCCCTGATGGCAACATGTGACTATGATCTCTGGTAATCATATCCCTCATGGTACACAAATTCTGAATGATTAATTCAAATAGATTGTTTGGTGTTTGAACTGGTGTAGTCGGAAGGGCATGCTGCAAAATCAAAATTTCACGAGAAATGTCTCCAACTAAAGATTCATCTCTTCTATCAAAATTATTTTCAATTCGTTCCAAAATGCTTTCGATACCCTCCATTATCTCAGCAAAATCCATATAGAATGAAACTCAGAGTTAAAAATTCGTTCATTTTAAGTGTGTAAAAAACGTAAAAAATTGACTATAAGGAAAATATAGTACTTTATATAGGACTTTAGGTGTCGAACCGGGTTCTGGGCCTATTTTTTAAAAAATTTGTGTTTTTTGTCGTTAGTCTTGTTCTTGTTCTTGTCTGTTGTTTACCCTTTTTTGTTTCTTTGTATTTGTGTGGGAGTTTTTGTTTATTTTTCTATGTTTGTTAGTTTGTTTGGACTGCGGGTCGGTTCAGGGTTATGCAATCTGGGGGAGGCTGAGTGTTGGACGTCCATAAAACATGTTTAAAGCCGCTGCACCTGTCGCAAGTCAGGGACTCCAGATTGCATTGGTTGGGTTTTTGAGTGGGTTTTGGTGTTTGTGTTTTTCTGCTTGGCTTTTTAAACTTTATGTCTATTGGTTTGTTGGTTCTTTTTCGCATAAAATTCTCATTTCTTGACAGGATGTTTGATTGGTTTGATTTATATATTTAGAAAAATTCAAAAAAATGGAAAAAAAACGTATAATAATAAAAATATTAGTGCCTTTTTATGTTTCATCTTTATTTTATTTCGTATTTTCAACACTTTCTCTCCTTGAGGTCAGATCTCTGATCTTCACCATATATATATTATAACATATTATTTAACTACTCATGTTATTAACCCGATTCAAAAATTTTCAAAACATGGTGAAGTGTAACAAAAAGCTAGCGTCACCTTTTGCTTAATTTTCCAACAATTATCTCCAAGACAATTTTATAAACTCAAAATCATTATCATAAGGCGAACGATAAAAAATGTTTTGTTTCCGGAATGCGGGTGAAGGAAAAAAGTTATCATGCGGCCGGCCGGAAAATAATTTTTTTTTGCTATTTTTGATAATTTATGGCTCATTGAAATAGAGTTTAAGAATAACTTTTATGTATAAACACAGCATAAATTATGCCCTAAGTTACAACAAGTACGGACTACTAACTGAAAAAAAGTTTGCGGCCAGGTCAGAAAAAAAATTTTTTTCACCTGGCCGGTTTCCGGAAACAAGAATTTTTTTTTGTTTCGCCTAAGTGTAAAATTGAAACTTTCAAAATTGAAGAGGGGGGGGGTCAGAAATCTAAGACTAAAAACAAACATACTAAGGGGGGTGTTTCTTTGTACCACCGGACAACCCCAACACCGGACTTATGTTATGGAGGTCTGAAGTCTGATGTGTCCAGTGCGCGTTAATCCAGGCAAAATCAATTGAAGGTAGTCGAACGCCGATTAGTAGAACTTATCGCAATTAATTGAAAAAAATCGAACTATTCATTAATCTAAGTCATAAAGAAATGTAAAAATTTGATTAATTTCGATTACTATTCGATCACCTTCTATTACTATTCGACTATCTTCGATTACTACTGTATTCGATCACTTTTGATTATATAGTATTTGATTACCTTCAACCCTAGATTCTTGATATGCGTAAGTATTTACAATCCCGGCATTTAATGTTGGCCAAAAATCAAAAAATCAGATTTTCCTTTCCCAGACCCCTCTGTTTAAGGAGTCTTTACTTGGATGAATCCAGGTGACAGTATTCTGTCCTAGAGCAGGACCCCCGGTGACGCCCGGATTTTTCCGGGTGCATCCGGGCGGAAAAAATAAATAGATTGTCAAAAACGCCCGGATACCACCCGGATTCCGCCCAGACGCATCCGCAAAAATTTAAAGGTTGAAAACGCCCTTTTTCTGCCTACACACCCAACGCCCACACTGCTCCTTGGTGGAAACCGGGCGTGCTCAACATTGAATAAAATTAAAGACCTTTTCGAAAAACATATAGAAAAGTTATGCAGCTAGAGAATTCACTTGACTTAACAATCATTTCTCCAGTAAGTAAATTTCTTTGGGCGATCATAAAACATCTTCAAATCCAGTCAAAAAAAAATTATTCTGACATTTTTCCGACTCGTCCGACTTGGGATTTATGTTTTGAGTCGGCCGGGGGCAACGCGAACAGAACATATTATTGATGGTCGCCACCTTGGTAAAACTGTATAATATGATTTAAGTTTTTTTAGATGACTTTTTACTTTTACTTTCTGACTTTTTACCCGGAAAAATCCGGGCGACATCCGGGCGTTACCCAGGGTCCTCCTAGAGCTCAACATTGAACAAGGGGTCAGGGGGACATGAGTTTCATTTAAATTCAACATTGCTTTAGCCAACAATTAAATGCCAGGATTGTACCACCGTCAACTGCTCCAACATGGGACGAGTGTACGCAACATGGGACTTGTTGATATCTGGCCTGTATTTTCATTTACTGCTAAATCTCTTTGACAACAAATTTGTTATGACAACTCCACCAAGTTTATCAATCATACTTTCTGTCATAACATGTCACAATAACTTTCACTGATAGCGCGCACTTTTTAACTTTTGTTTTCATTTAAAATGACCGGACGCCGAATGGAGTATTAGAAAACGCCTGCGGCCTAACTGCCTACCGCCAGTCAGATTATCTTCTATAAAATAGCTCCTCACTCCATGAAGGCAAAAGCCCAACTGAATATCTAGTAATCTAAGGCTCTATTTATACTAAAATGAGTAAAAATCAATCATGTCATTAACTACCTTGTTGGGGAAAACAATTTTTACATTGTTAAATGTCTTTTGTGTATATAAATTATTTCATGAAAAATAAAATTCCCCAACCAGGTAGTTAATGAGATAATTAATTTTTAATCATTTTAGTATAAATAGAGCCTTAGATTGCTAGGTATTCAGTTGAGCTTTTGCCTTCATGGAGTGAGGAGCTCTATTTTATAGAAGATGATCTGACTGACCGCCCGATGAGATTAACAAATAGTGAGTTTGTAACTTGCTGCGCGAGTGACGTCAAACGCTCACATTTGCATGTGTTTTCCACTAAAGATTTTTTTCATATTTCGATTTAAAAGCCTACCCAGTGCGAAAGAGAAATCGTGTATTTTTTAATACGCAGTTCATTTAACTCAAATCAACTGACTTTGGAGGTTCGGTGAAATGGTGCTGGAATGGTCGTCCCATGTTGCGCAAGGTAGTCATGATTACGTTATTTTTCCTAGATGGAAACTCCTAAGAAAAGTGCTGTAGCGCAAATGAAGGCTTCAAAAATTTGTCTGTCACATTGAGATTATAAAGCCTGAAGGCCTAGAGCAGAGTCTTTAACCTTTCCCAGGCAAGGAAAAGTGAAGCAACTAATTTTCCATCCGGAATGTGCCACAATCATCATGATAGATTGTATCTAGTGGTTGTTGTTTCATACCCATGTATTACAACCCATGTATTACAAGAGAAATCTAATAATTAATTAGAATTAGGGGCTCTCGCTCCTGCTGTCAAGGAAGTGAAAATATATTCAATTCAATACATTCGATAATCACATTTCAATCGTTCAATTAACTTTGATTAAATTCGATAATCAAAAAGTTTGATTTGATTTCGTTTCTAATGCATCAAAAATACACTTATCAGCTACTCTGGAAAAAGTGAGCCTTCCTGCACATTGGACGACCCTGGACACCGCCGTACATTGTAAGGTGTTGTACGGTGGGTACGGTGGGGTGTACGTACGGTGGATTTCGAGTTAACCTTATTCCACCACCGTACCAAGTCCCACCGTACAACATTTTAACTTGATTTCAGTTTCAGAAAGCATGCAAATTTTTAGATATTCAACCGTGGTCGGACTTACTGAAAAACTTTCTTTGGTACATTAAGTTTGACCACGGAACTTGTCTTTCGCGATCGCACTCCCACCGTACTATTGTACGGTGGGAAATTTAATGTACGGTGGGAAAATGTACGGTGTTTTCAAAGCTAACCTTTAATTCCCACCGGACATTTAAATCAAGCCCCACCGTACAACACCGTACAATGTACGGCGGTGTCCAGGGTCGTCACATTGGTGCAATGCAACATGTTCAATCCCACCCACCAACCTTAAACACTTTTTTGTGTTGCCACACAACAGCAGGAAAAAAAGAAATTTTGAGCATCGCATTTCCCCTGGAAATATCCTCAATCTAAATAAATCCCATCTGCATCTCTCCCCTATTTGCATTTAGTTTAGAATTCACAATTCGATTGACAAGGCTACTTACATCTTGGAGTATAGCCTGATGATCTGTACTGGTGTCTGAAATCAAATAAATGAATAAAGATTACACCCCTATTTTACTAGGGTAGAAAGAATCCCTGCTACTCCACCAAAAAAATACATATTTTAGTAAAAAGTAGAACACCGCTGTAAACTGCTACCATTATGTTAGTTTATTTTCCCGCCGTAAAAGCTAGTCTGCACCCATAATGCAATTAGCATAATGGCGTAATAGAACCAAGACCAGATTTCTAGTATTCGATTTTTATTTAAAAAAGACTGACTCGCCTATATTAAAAACAAAGACCAGATATTCTTTAAAGTCCGTTGGGCGGGCATGCCTGATGAACATAATTTTATTCATCGATGAAAAATTTTTATGCATCGGGCATGCCCGATGAACATATTTTTATTCATCGATGAAAAATTTTTATGCATCGGGCATGCCCGATGAACATATTTTCGTATTTTACTGCCCATATTTTATGTTTTACTGTCCATATTTTTTTAATGAATATTGCTACAGATAATCAACCATAAGTTCCTTCCCAATAAAGTTAGCCGGTATCTTTTGACGTATTGGTCACGATTGTCTTTTTGACATCAATAATAAGGTTTTAAATGTGTCAAGCAGAAAGTAACACTTTGGCATTGCACTTAACACTTCTTTGGAGATGAAACCTTTTTGTTCTAGTTAGGGGATGAAAAGAGTAAGTCATACTTTTCATAAAGTAGTGATCTTTAGGTTTGTACATGTAATGAATACCTTTACTTTCAATCGAAGTTGTTGAAAAGATATGAGGCACTGTTTGCAAAATATACTATTTAAGATGTACACACAGTAATATATCTTTATCTGATATCTCTTTTTATTTCAGCTATAAAGAATTGACCTGTACATGAATTCAAAGCTCCAAGATTTCAAAATGCAGAAATTGGTATGGTTTTTATTGAACATTTGAATTTGAGAGTTTAATTGAATTGACTGCACTACAGTATATGGCCCCTAAAACGGAGACGGCCCCCAAAACGGAGGTTGTCATTAAAATGAGGATTCTGACTTGTAGATTTATCAGAATTAAACGATTTTTGTTTATTTAGAAAGAATAATGGTTATACTAAAAAATGAGCATGTTTTTGATGGTTTGAGACAGATTCAAAATAACATATTTGCGTATGAAGGAGATATTTTAACACCAAAATTAGATAAAAATTGCATATAATTCACTGTAGCTCCTTGGATATTGAAAATAAGTTATGAAAATGGGGTATAGGAAACTTTCTACACCTAATGCCGTTCAGAAAATGCAGATACATCAGTGACTTTAGAGGATGGGTAAAAGATATAGCATCTTAAAGGTCAACCAGTATTTTGGGACCCTAGAATCAGCATTGATAAAACCGAAAATTCTAAATATGAGAAACAGCAAAAAATCTTGGAATTCCATTCCTATCACCTTGAGTTAATAGTTTATAACAAAAAATTAACATTACATATAAGAATTTACGCTGAATCAGCAAAAATGGCAAATTCTGTCATTTTTCTGCAAAATATAGGAGAAAAATACCTTTAAAGCTTAATATTTTCAGTTTCAGTTAAGCTTTTCTTCTCAAATTTTCACAGCTCTTTCTATACATGAATGGAACTTTTTTCAAAAGACATTGATTTTCAGAAACTTGATTAAGACGTTGTTAAATCTAAATTGTCATTTTGAAAATTTCTAAATTTTCAGTTTGGACTTTCCAATATCGAAAATCTTGAAATATTTCATAAAAATCATAAATTTTACATCTATCGGGTCGTAAATTTAAGGGTAAACACAAATATGTTCATAGTTTTTCCTCCTATTACCACTGGGCTTAATAATTTTATTTTAACTACACCTCCGTTTTGGGGGCCCCAAACCTGCATTTTGACAACCAGAGGGGTATACTGTAAAAATTTTATCAAACAGACTTATGCCCAAAACCCTCTAAATCACTTTTCAAAACTATGGTCAAAATTTTGTAGTAATATCTTAAAGATATCTCGAGAAATCGCTAAAATTGCAAACCTCCATTTTGGGGGCCATTAGAGAAAAGCTACCTATCTTTAAGCGATTGAAAAATATTGTTGAAATTGAAAATTTTGAAAAAGAACTGTCGGGAAATAAAGTGGAGATGTTAATGTTTTGCAGGCAAGAAAAATTTTTGTAAAACCTCTTTTCCTCTAGCTTTGAGAGAAATTTTAAATTTGATCGCCGTTTTGGGGGCCACATGCTGTAATTTGTTTACTATTTATTGGGTGTTCTGACATTTAAAATCCATACAGGGGGTGGACAAAACTTTTCAAGCAAAAAATAATAATTAGTTAAAATGGGTACATACTAGATACCCCTTGAAAATGTCAAAACTATAAAAAAAAACTTGGAAAAAGTTCTTCATACCTTTTAAGTGAGTGTGCACGGGTTTTAAGATAACTTTTAGCCCCTTGACTTTCCTTAAACCCTACCCTCTGGAATTTTTTTTTCAGATTGCCCCAGGGAAAAGTTCGTTTACCCTTCTGTATGGATATAAAATGTAATGGGTCATAGTTTCCTGTTCTGTACTATAAAAATTGAAATTTATTTACGTAAATTTTATGTAGCACGCATATGACACCGCGCTAGTGATTGCCTCTCATCCATACACTTCTTCTTTCATGATACCTGCTTTAACCATTGCCTGTTAATCAAGCACTTCCGTTTCCATTTCAGCTACCAACTGGACGATGGGCATGAAGTGAAATGGGATGAGATTCAAAATACCAATAATGCTTTCAGTGATAAGACTGCTGCAGGAGAAAACATAACGCAAGACTTCAATAATGGCTATGGATGATTCAGCTTTTGAAATCTTTAGAACGGTCCGTGTTTTAAAATGATATATTGTCAGACAATCCAACTCAAACGTTTACGATGAAGTAACTATTGCATCCAGTATACTCATTTAGCTAACCGGATATGTCAAGAATGTTTCTCTTTCAAATAAACTTTCTCCCCTTTAAAATTGACCTCCTCTTTTTGTACAAGCCGCCCCTTCTTTTGAATTCAGTAAAACTTTCAAACCCATTATTGTCAAGGGGGTGTGACCACTATATTTTTATTTTATACCCGAACCCCCCCCCCCCCCCCTAAAAAACTTATGATTTATTACCATTTTGCCTTGAAACGCAAAAAACAACTCAAGTTACCCAGAGTCGTGGTTCTACAAGTTAGGTTAACTGACTATGGGCTATTTATTCCGTACGAGTACATGATATATGATTATCAAAATTTCTCTTTGATACATGTTTCTATATATTCTATATAATATATATTATTTTTTTCAATTTAATGTTTTTAACTTAATTAAATTCTTTTCAAAATTGGAAATATATATGAAGAAACAAGATTTTCTTTCAACCTAAATTCAACTAGGAGATCTTTCGTCTCTATTGGTACATAATCAGTACTGCCTATACATTTGAAATATGTGTACATTTTTCTTACCCTGTAAAGTAACCAAATTCTTTCCATCGAGAGTGAATGGTATGAATTTTAACTATTAACTACTGCAAAATGCGAATATATCCTCTTTTTCTATAACTATAAATGACATGCCTCCCGGTAACTAATATTCTCGATAATAGTTCGATTATTTCTACTGAAAAATAAGTTTCACAATACATGAACCCAAAAGCTCCCTCGGAAATGCTTAGATAGAGAGATTTACAAAGCTAAAAATGCTTTGACGGATGCTTATATCCTAAGCAAAGTTTTAGAGAAATTTCGAAACCTCGAAAATCCTGCCAAAAACAAACAAATTCTGAAAGTGGAGGCTCAAAGTAATGTTTAGCTTGTGTTTAAATGTTTGCCATATATGAGCCTGAATATGCTTATAAAAAAAACATGTAAAGGTCTTTTCTATCACTACCCCTTACCTCGGACTGCGAAAATTAACTCTCGAAGTTGTTGTCCAAATTCCCAGCTGGAAATACAGAGCTGTTCCTATTAAGTATCATAATCGCTCCTGGCAAATCGGAACAGCTATGTTTTTGCTTTTTTATCTCCAGCTGGAAATAGAGAGCTGTTCCCTTGAAATAAAAAGATTGCCCACTGATGGCGTTAGAACAGATACTTTCCTTTTTATCTCCAGCTGGAAATAGAGAGCTGTTCCTGTGGAATTACAAAGTTGCTCCTGGCAAATCGGAACAGCTATTTTAAGGAACAAAGCAAAAAGTTCTTTTGTAGAGCTGTTCCTGGCGATGTGGGACTTTTTCTAGAGAAAATTTACTTCTCCAGCTGGAAATTTGGAGCTGTTCCGAAGAAGCTAAATATGTCAACTTTTTAGGAATATTCTCCTGGCTGGCAAATCGGAACAGCTTTTTCGCCTTTTTGCCCGGTGGCTGCTTCTGGCAACAGCTCTAGCCTAAACGATCCCTTACAATCATTGGATTAGGAGGGGTGAAGTATCACACTTTCTTGTCATCGTTCCTATTGATAAATCATCCAGTAACATCGCTCTAGTCTGCAAAAGGTTTTATGCACAAGTTTTGGTTTCTGAACTAGGTTTGGACAATGAAACAGACTGTTTTACATATGAAAAGATCAACACCAATGCATTAGATATGAAAAGATCAACACCAATGCATTAGACTTGATTGAAAAAGATTGCAAGAAACTTAAAGATTCTTTTAAACTCCAAGTTTTGGAAGAAAGTCGGAAATTACCAAACATTTACTGGACACCCAAATTGCATAAAAACCCCTTGAAGTTTCGGTTCATTATTGCAGCACCAAATTGTTCAATCAAACCACTTTCTCAAGCAATTACTAAAATCTTTAGACTCTTTTATCGTCAGGTAGAAACTTATAACGCCAAATGTTTCTATTTTTCAAATGTTAAAACTTTCTGGGTCATTCAAAATAATGAGCAAGTATTGAATTGTATTAAGAGACTTAATCAACGTAACTCTTTAAGATCAATGTCTACCTTTGACTTTTCTACCCTTTATACTAAGATCCCTCATGAAAAACTTTTAGATGTAATGAACCAAATTACAGACTTCTGCTTTCAAGGTGGCTCGCACGAGTTACTTTCTTTGTCTAAGTCTAGGGCTAGCTGGGTTGCCAAAAATAATCGGTCTAGGGTGAAATTTACAAAACCGCTCTTTAAAGAGGCACTTGAATACCTCATGAGCAATTGCTATTTCACATTTGGTAATAAAATCTTTAGACAAATAATAGGTATTCCGATGGGCTCGGACCCAGCTCCCTTTATGGCTAATTTGTTCTTATATCATTTTGAAAGTCAATGGGTGAAAAGCCTCAAGAAAGAAAATTTACAAAAAGCAAGGCGCTTTTCAAACACTTTTCGATTCATCGACGATCTTTTAACCATCAATGATGACAATTTATTTATGGAAAACTATAAAGAAATCTACCCTCCTGAACTTCAGCTCAATCTTGAAAGTTCAGGTGATACTATTACTTTTTTGGATCTCTCATTAACCAATGACAACGGTTACATAGATGCAAAACTCTATGACAAAAGAGATAACTTTCCTTTTTCGATTGTTGGTCTTTTATTTGCGTCGAGCAATATTCCATCTCGGATGTTTTATAACTGTGTGGGAGCTGAAATTTTGAGGATTGGTAGGGTCTGTTCCAGTGTGAACAATTTCATTAGTGCAAGTATGTCTCTCATTGATAGAGCAAAGAAGGAAGGAGCAAAGATTACACGGTTGGAAAAAGTTTCGAGGAAAATGTATGGTCGCCATCAAGTTTTGAGAACCTTTTTCAGTAATGCGAAAAAATTTTCAGATTCATTACTCCACAACTAAACAACAAAAAAAAAAAATTTTGGACTTGTCACTGTTTCTTTTACTAATTTACTAATTTTCATTTCTTTTTAATCGATAGAGTCGTTTTATATTTCAATGTGTTGTATCTTTTTCTCTGTCCAGTATATTTGTAGTTTGTGTCTAAGTTTGTTAAGTTTGTCTCATTTCCTAATTCGTTTCTAATGTGTACGGCCACTCGGTTACGGGGTTACGAACCGGGCTCTCGGTCAACCTTTCAACTTTTTCTCTTTCTTTCTGCTGTACTTCACTGTATGGTCAGAAATTTTAAACTTTTTTGTTTACAATTTCTTTTATTTTAATCCCTCTTCTCTGTTTTTTTATGTACGAAACAGTGTCTGATCAACACTATTTCTTCTTTGGTAAAGATGACGGGTGGCTCGCGGGCGCCAGAGAGTGCTTACTCTTGGTACCACATCTGACTCTAGGCTTTGTCTTCATCTTGCCATTTTCTTTTTCTTTGTATAATTGTTTGTTTGAATGTTTTGTTGTTTTGTATCATATTTGTTGGTATTGTCGGTCGAGCAATTGGGGTGTGATGATGTTTCAGCTTTTGCTGAGATTATGTTGAGGGTAGTGTTTTGATCCATGAGAGATTTTCAAACTTTTCTTAGATTTATTCTGAAGATTAAAAAAAGATGGCTCTCAAGCTTTTTAGCGTTGGCGTCTGCTAATAAGCCGTCGGAAATGGGCAACAAGGTAATAAATCAAGCTTCAACATCGAACTTCAACGATCTTGATACACCTTTTGCTAATCAGGATTTTCATTTTGAATCATTAAAAACTCCAGTGGTACCGTTGTTTTGTACAAGATTCCCATTTCCACCCTAAGATTCTTGATACTTTTCTTGAATCTTTCCCCTATATGAAATTAGGGAGGGTTCGTTTAATGGGATGCAGTTTAAAACAGTTATAAAGGAGTCATTGTTGTGATTTGTACTTATATAGTTTTATTGCATATAGAAAAACCGCTTAGCCTATCATTTTTATTTGGATGGATTGTTTATACAGTATTGTCGTTTTTAAAACTAACCCATCATTTTTATTTATTTAGATAGATTCTTTACACTGTTGTTTTTAGAAAAAAAGAAATCTTCACATTTATTTCTTCATGTAACCAAACAACGTATGCTTATTGCTCGAAAAACAAAATACAACAGACAAAAATCTTTTTTTGCTTATCGCTATTGAGGAGGACTAAGAAAGACTACTTTGTCAACCTTAAAGATTCCAACATAACTGATAACAAAAAGTTTTGAAAAACTGTACAACCATTGTTTTCAAATAAAGGTTCAAACAATAAGAGAAAGAAAAAGAAATAAAAAAAAGATCATAAATGACGAGAAACAGATAGCACAAATATTCAATGACTATTATGGCCAAATAATATCAAAACTAGACTTGCCTGAGCCTCCATATGTTGCATTTTACAAAACAAATAATCATACTGAAATTTGTATTCAGAAATATAGACAACACCCAAGTGTCACTGAAATCAAGAAAACTGAGTATCTAAATAAATTTTCTTTTATACCAACAACGAAAGAGGAAGGGAAAATCACAGCCAAGCTCAGATATTCCAGTGGGCATACTGAAAATGTGCAGGCTTCAAATTCTTCAGAATTTGCGACAAAATAGATAAAATCAGGACTGTCTATTCTGTTTTTTCTTCTCCAAGCATCTAAAGCCATTTCACGAGTCTTGACTTTTAACGTTTTGACACTAACAGTCATCAAATCCCGGGCAAACCCTGCATTTTGACCTCATCCAGGTCTTTCTGCAAAATTTTGCAGGGTGCAGGCCTGCAAATCGCTTTTGTACACAAAATCTAAAATACAGATTCGAATTCACGCTTCCTGTAACGCGACTTGATAAACAGTTTTCTTATATTTACCGCAGACTTTAAGTCAGTAAAATAAATCTAATGAGACAAACGAATGATCCGGAAAAACAACTCCGGGTAGGCTAAAAACAAGCTGCGACAAAAAAGACTCCGGAGCATACCCTGCGAGTGCATGTTTTGCAGGGGTGTCGCACCGCCCCTGATATATGGTTATATATATGTATGACATTATGATATTACATTTTAAAGATATTAACGTTCAGTTTTTAAAGTATTACTAAAATCAAGTTCATGCTAAGACTCGTAATAAAGATACTATTTTTCCTACCTTTACAATTCAGGCTCCTAATTTTTGGTAATAGCTCTAGCATTCTAGATATAAAAGTATCGAAATCACTTTAAATTTCTCATATCATAGATGAATAGAAAACGAAAAAGAACAAGAGCGAGATGAGAATACGGGTAGATATAAAGCTGTGTGTAGATCAAAAATGCATGACAACTCTGCAATTATTGAACAGTCCAGTTTGTTTGATCTCCAAAAGAGATCTAGAATTAAAAGTGCTGATTATAAGACATTGCTCTCTAAAGGGGTAATTGACTATGACACCAAAAACATATGTGGGGTGTGTTTGAATATCATCATTCAAAATCGTGACAATACCGTGGAGGAGAACGACAATGTTGAAACAGTTGAAACTGAGCATTCAAATGTGGATGAAGAGTTGATATCAAAATGTATTGAGCTAGGAGAAGAGTTAAAAAAACAAATCGTCTCGGATATGAAGAAAATTGGTAATGTTGTTTCTGTCACCGAGCCTAAAAACTTTGATCATTTGAATTGGTTTAGAGAAAGACCAGAACCCTTGCTTCATTTTTTATGCAGTCTAAGTGGTATTGACTTAAACACCGCAGGTAGGGCAAAAATCATCATACTTTCCAAAGTTGTAGAGCTTTTATATGTGTCATGCCAAGCGATTTCCATACAGCAAAAATACACACCGGTTTTGACTCGCAACACACCGGTTGAAATCGGTTTTTCCCGACTTAAACCGGTTTAAAACGGTTGAGAAATCGGTGTCAAAGTTTCTAAAATTGAGTATCTTGAGCTTGTTGATTTTTACATACAAGCCGGTACAAACCGGTGCAAAACGGTTTGAAAAGCGATCTCTACCGGTTTTGGAACCGTGTCAACCCGGTTTACGGAGCCGACAAAATAAATTTAAGATTTAATCAGTAGCAAAAACTGTAAATTGTTTCAAATTACTGACTTAAATCCTGAGAAATGGCCGGTGTTTGGAAGGTGGTTGGTTGCTGTCTCCCAATCCTAAATTTAGGGAGGTGGGTCTGATAGTCTATCTTGAAGATTATAAAATTTTGAACAAGATTTTTTACGATCGTTAAATTTAAGATGAAAAAGCTTCTTCAAAAGTAGTTCCTCCCAAAATAATACCTTAAGGGAACCTTTTTTGGTGAGCACTAATTTTGACGAACGGACAAATCTAAGATTTTTTAATTTCGGCGAGAACTAATTTTGACCCATCCCCACTGAATCTTCTGACTTGAAAACAAAAGAATTGAAATCCCCAGCAATAAAGAGTATGGGATTATTAATCCCCGTCGAGTTTTAGTCCGTTATTTTTACCCCCACTGGCTGAAAAAATCCCACCGGGACTGTGAGAAGGGGATGTCTTTAAAAAGATCGATAGTGATACAGGGGAGAGTGAGTGCACATTGAACAATATTAATTAAATATGCAAAAGTTGTTTATCAAAACGCTTTATTAAACAACTACATTCCTCTCTCTTTGAAATTCAAAAGAGAAGGTAAATGTCTAGACTTGTAAAATGTAAAAGGAATTTTTTCGCATGTGCTTCTCGTTACTCGTTACTAAAGATAATAAACATGTGCAATGAACCGAACATTTGTTATGACGTAATAACCAGAGAGAAAGAAAAATTACTCAGCAACAATTAACCCTATTCGTACTAGGGGGGGGGGGCTCTTTCTGTTCGGAGGTCAAACTATTGGTAATAGTTCCTGAAATAATAGAGCTTTTGCAGTGAAATTTTCTGTAAATTCCTAACTTTTATTTAGCTTCAAAAAAAAAAAATTTGACACCTAAATATTTTCACACCTTGAGCATGATGACATTTCTGACAGTAAGGTGTCACAAAAATTGACACTTTTCTAATACAAATTTATTTTTGATGTCAAATATATCATTTGAACCGTAATTTATTGAATATTTAGGATAAAATAAGCATTTTAAACTCAGACAACTTTTTTCTAAAGCCTTTGTTAGAATACAATAGCTATTTATAAGAACAAAGGAAATTTTCGGTTTTTGCTCACTTTGGGCATGATGAGTGACGTCATCAAAAAAAATTTTTGTCAAAAGTTACCTTACGTGACAAGGATCTTTTGTGCCAAATTTCATCCAAAAAGACCCACTAGATCAAAAGTTAAGGGGTGGTACAGGAAAAGCCCCCCCCTAGTTCTGAACCGCCCCTAAAAGCCTAGGTTGAATAGGGTTAACGAAGAGATTTTCTCTTCAGCAAAAAGGCAAGCAAATAAGGGAGTTTCTTCTTTTATGATGCCAGAAAGAAAAGCGTGGAAAGAAACTTTACTTTTTATTAAATAAACGCATTCGCAGTATATTATTTTGGAACTGCCGACAGCCGAAATCTATTGCTAAACCGGTGTTCTTCTCTTCCAAACCGGTAGCAACCGGTTCTGATTGACTGAGATTTCAGATTTTTTGGAAACCGGTTTAGATCGGTTTGAACCGGTTGCACGAACGATCGGCACCGGTTTGAACCGGTGTGAACCGGTGCAAAGATCGGTTTTTCGACAACCGGTTTAAATCGGGTGGTATGGAAATCGCTTGGCAGGACACATATTACAGTATGAATTCTAAGAAGGTATTACAAAATCACTTCTTGGAAAATCTATTATGTTACACTTTTACCAACTGCAAATCTCAATTGAGTTTCCTTGGAAATAGATGCCCAGGAGGATCTTATACTTACGTAAACAATTGGCTAAGAGAACAAGGAATTGAATCATTAACATTCCCAGTAGGACTGGCGAAATCAGTGTTCGACAACAACCAAAAGATCGGGAAAACACATCTGATTTCAGAAACGAATATAGTTAAAACGAGTGTCATCACCAGTCATCTCTGGGTAACTCTTGATCCCGATAGTAATTTGCAAGAAGACTTGACATTGAAGCCACTTGGTTGGATGTGGGACGAAGTAGATGGAAAAGTCTCCGTTGAGTCAGAGGAATATCTGTCTTCCTCAAAAAAAGACTTTCGCGAGACAAGAGACGCTCATATTCGTGTATGCTTAACTAAGGTTGTTAAAGAGCACAACAAATCTTCTAAAGATGAGATAGATGTACAAGTGGAACGAGACATTGGCGAAATTGAATTACCACTACATCAATCTCATTCTCAAAAAGGAGAACCAGTCGAGATAAACCCTTACGGTTCTTTTTGACACCATCAAACATCTTTACCAAAAATCTCTTGTAAAGCTGGTGAACCCGATTTTTTGAATCTGTGCAGCTGCGATAGCATTATTCAGATAATTCAAGCAATCGGTACGAGAGCTGGCGTAAAGCAGTATGGGACAGGTAATAGAGAATGGTTAATGGTGGAATGAGATGGTTTACCATACAACATTATCCGAGATGTCATAAAAAAAGTTTACCGTTGTCAAGAGTGTTCAGATTGTTTTTATGAAACATCTAACTTTGAAGATCATAAATGTTACGTGTTAGAGAAAGTTGAGGGAAGCCGCGAGTTTGGTTGGCTTTTGCCAGTATTTGGTTTACTCCATCTTGAAATGAATGCCGCTCGAGCGTTCACCAAGCTGAACTGGGATGTTTTTACAAGTAGTTTAGGATCTGTATTGGGATTTAAGTCCCCTAAAGCTCAAGCCTATCTTTATAAAGGCGCAAGTCATCATAAACTTTGGAATTTCCTCAAAATATTATACCTTAGTCTTGGAATGGAGTTGATGGTTCCTTATGTACGATATTGCATTGTTGAAAAAGAGACTCCTTCAGTTGATGGTTATTGGGACTGGTCAGAAAAAGTCAAAGATCCGAATTACTTATACTTACTCTTTCTTCTACAGCCTCCTCGTTTCTGTCATTTCCTTCATCATCAGACTCGACCACCATTTCTTCTTGATAATTCTCTTCAACTAATACACCTCCCGCATTATCATCTTCAAAGAGTGCTTTTTCATGCAACTTCTCTTCCATTCTCTACACTTGGTGTAAAACAAAAGAGTTTATTTTCTCCAAAATAATCGTATTTCCATGGGTAAAACACATCAAAACTGGCATCTCAAGATCCCCTTCCGGTATAGGGCGATAGCAACAGTACCAGATACGCATCCTCCTTCGCGTAAAAAATAGAAAACAAAACGGGAAAGTTCTCTCGGGATATAGCCAACAGTTACGGGGCCTATTTGGTCAACTCTTGTAATTGTAATTTTAGAACAGTGCGGATCTTTTCAATCGATAATTCGTTTGTTTTTTATTTGCCATCCTTACTTGTTGGTGAAGTAAAATAGTCCTCCAAGTTGTATTTCTGTTCATATGATAACCTCTACTTCCAATTTCTGCTGAGAAAGAATTCATCTTGAGATGTCAGCAAATACCACAACTTCGAAATGTGCAACACAACTCGTCCACCAAAAAAGAGTGTCACAAATTTTGTAATGATATCCACTCTCCACCGTTGGTTGTGTTTATAAAAAGGTGGTCTGATCGAACGTTTGTAGAGTTCCATTCAGTTGTATCAGCCAATACAATAAAAAGCCTATTTTTATCATTCAACTGTCTCGCTTTTATAACTGCTTTGTTTTCTTGTCTTGTTTTTTAACTGGAAATGTTTTCTCGTCTGGCTTTTTCTTCTCCTTTCGTATTCAATTTCCCAGGGGTCATTTCTTTTTTTTCTTTCTGTTATTTTCTTCTTCGGAAGTAAAATTGAACGTCAAAGTTTACCCCCGTCGAATAAATCTTTTCGATCATACTTAAAGAAATTATACTAAATGCTTTTTTGAAAGGAGGTTTTTTCGACATGTTTACATCAGGTTCTTTATTAGCCTGGGAATCCAAGCGTTAAACTTTTTTCACAGTCTAGTTTATGATAATTTTGAAGCTGGTTTAACGCTTGGCGCAGGTAACTCGCCTGCAGGGAGATTTTTCCCTGCAATGCAGGTTCGGCCTGATTGGCCAGCTTTTGGCGTATTACTTAGCAATACTTTCGCGCGCGTTTTGATAATTTCGATGCGCGCGCATAATTTATGGAAAAAGCTGACTCTGCAGAAAAAAGGAAAACAAATGAAAATGAAAACATAAATTCATTTCGAAACAAAATGGCTGTTGGCTGGAAGTCTAAATACATGTGGCTGATGTTTTGATGTGGTTTTTAGTAGTTTTGAAAGTCTTTAGAGCTTGTGAAAGAGTTTTTATGGTAAGTTGATTATGTGTGTTTGCCTGGGTTTCCAAAGTTCAGCAAGTCTGTCAACAAGGGTTCACACACAGACTGTTTATAACATTCTGTGTCAGACTAATCTACCTGCACCAAGCTCTATAATTTTAGAACTTTATGAGGTGAGGTATTTTTTGTTTTTTCTAAGATTATGAGCTTGGATTCCCAGGCTAGTTCTTTATGAGGTGACATCATGGACATCACAAAGTATTTTTAGATGGGCGTCCCATAGAGGTTTCTGTTCCTGGCTGCTCAAGAGGAACTACCGTATCTGTCGCGAGAGAGTTTAACAAGCTTCAAGAAGAAGACGATGTTAAAAAAGAGGTTGCACACCATGCTTGGAAAAATGAAATTTCAGCTGCAAGAAAATGGGCGGCTTCGAAATATCCCAATCATGTATTCAAAAGGGAATCTGTTTGAGATTGGACTCAACGATGGCTTTATCTTTACCCAACCAAGAGTAGGACGACCACCAATGATAAATGATGAATACACGACTGAGATCAAATCAATTCTTCCCAACCTTCGTGCTAGTGGCGGTGCTATCAGCAGAAAAACTGTAATCGCTATTGGAAATGTTGTTTTGGGCGTTCCTTTCCCAAAAGCATTATTAGCAAAGAACGATGGAAACATAAATAAAAATCTCTTTATAAAGTGGGTACGTTGAGTACTCAAATCCATGAACAGGGCTAAAAGACTTGGTAAAACAGCTAAGACGCACATGAATCCAGCTCTCTATGAGGAACTGACATTTAATTGGAAGAGAAAGATTTCCATTGGATATCTCAGTCAATAAAAGTGTAAATGCCTTTATCGCTGGAAAATATCAAGATTTGTATGCTGACAAGGAGTAAGAACAACTACTTAAAGGCGTCAATCCTCACGACAACAAAGTAGATGTCAAATTAAGCACCGTTAAACCTCTTTATGCAAAGTGGATTATTGCAATGTACAACCATTTGAGAAACTCAAATAATATTATTGTTATTATTAGCGGCTTTATAAAAGGTAATATTATGCAGGCTGTTTTAGA
This sequence comes from Clytia hemisphaerica, assembly GCF_902728285.1. NCBI lineage: Eukaryota > Metazoa > Cnidaria > Hydrozoa > Leptothecata > Clytiidae > Clytia > Clytia hemisphaerica. Next base: position 1,295,340 of record NW_027103728.1, on the reverse strand, counting down.
ATCAGTTGCCCTTATTACCAATCTTTGTGACAATCCATTTCGAGATGTAGAGATTGCTGTGAAATAAGTTTGATTAAGCTCAGGAGACAAGCCTGGAATAAAAGAGATTCTGTCACTGTAAAAAAACGATTTGTGGAAAAATTAATGCTCTTTTATAACAGACGGTACTAATCGATAAATTCGATTATCGAATTAATCAATAATGATCGAAATCATCGATCAACCACTTATCGATTAACAGTCGGATGTCCAGTACCAAAATTTCAAAAGACATTGTGAGTATTCAATCATTTTCTTAACAACCCTTCGAAGACTCGATAACCGTTCGAGTACTTTGATTGTTATTGATTACTTTCGATAACTTTGACAATTAGGATAACCAATTGATTACTTCGATAAAAAATTACGCTGCTACTCACGGCCTTTTGGCGCAACTCTTTCAGATTATGGCGCATGCGCGATGATCTGATCAGCCCACGTAACCGGCTGTGAAATCGGGAGGTCGTCAGTAGTCCGACAGTAAAAATGTCCGACGTTAGATGACAAATGCGTCAGTATTTTGTCCGACAACTAGTTAAAAAAAAACATATAAAAAACGAAATATGAATTGCTGAAGAGGGGCACATCTTTTTTTTAAATCAAAGTTCCGACCTTGATGTTAGGCCCCTAAACCCGACTTTTCTTAAATTTTGGGAAGCTTATTAGGATTGGGCTTTCAAGAGTCAATAAATTGGATTTAGCTGTTTTTGCCACCCTTCTTTTGTGATTTACAGCCCTTATAATAGCATAATTCTTAACATGCAAATAGGGACCCATAAAGGCGGTGCATTCTTTTTGCTATAAATTATCTTTACGCAAACTTGATTGGTCCTTTATTTCTAGTTATGTCAAAATGCCGCTAAAATAAACTTTTATTAATATTCATCTCCGTGAAAAACCCTTATTCAACATTCGACACTCTAAAATCTTTCCTTTTCGGACAAAAGTGACGTCGGAAAAAAAGACTTCCAAATTGTAAATTTATTTTATAGATTCAGACTATTTTACGGTCGGACTAGAAAGTGTCGGACTAGTGACATGCACCCGTGAAATCCCAAAAATTTTATATTTTTGCTCTTTCATTTTAACAAGCGTGGAGAAACGTGTAGAAGTGGACTATGACCGCAGGCTGAGAATTAACCTTTCCTCTGGTTGTTTCAAGAAGAATTACTTTTATTGATACCATGAAACTCCAGAAAATGGCTTGTTACGACAGAATACTTGATTTTTATGGAAATGGTATGCTGAGCAGATGACTGAACACAAAGGTTTGGAGGTTTTTACATGGAAAATGTTTTTTGGAGTGTATGCAGGACATGTCAGGTTAGTAAAAAATAATAGGTTATACCTGGTCTTCAGCTCTCGTTTTTAATTGGCTGGCTAAGATGAACCAAATTTACGCTTTTCGCAGAACAGGAAACACCTTTCAACCTTGTGCTACCTCAAAAAGATTTTCATGTTTTGTATGAGAAAGCTAGTTTGTTTTGATTGAAACACTTACCTGACCTTAATACAACTAAGGAAAAAATTAAATGCTTCTTTTTAGACTTTATTCAATTTTCATGGAATCGTGTTGGTAAAATGCACAAAGTTATGTTTAAAATTAGTCCAACGTAGAAATTTTCTAGATTCGTCTAGCCTAGGAAATATTACTCAGAAACTAACTAAATAGGATCATATAATCACCATATATATGTCGTTCTTAATTAAAAAAAATATTTAAAGCATAAGAAAATAAGAAACGAACAGCTCCTCCTGGAAACGTTACAATTTTTAAACACTAATACTAACCCGGTAGGATCCAGATGTAAAGACGATTTATTTCAATAAGATGATGAGCTTCAAAACTGAGGGAAATTCAGCTTTTTCAAATAAAACATGAAGAGAGCTCAAGATAACTCATTGCATTTTTAAGGGAAACAGGCACTGGAATATTGATTAGGCTGTAAAAATCAACTTTTGTATGCCCAGAAGGTGTCAATCGAACAAGTTCGAACGAAAATCCTAATTGAACCAATCAAATGTAATCGAACGCGATCGAGTAATTGCGATTATATTGTCTAACGCAATAGCGCTCCGTTTTGCCTACGTCATAATTTATGCGGATTAATAATTAGCGCAAAGCATTGTGGTCGAAACGCATTGCATTGTGGGCGAACTCGGACAAAAATCAAAACAAATTATATGAAACAAGAGAAGATGGCGGCTGCAAGATATACTATACTAAAAGAAAGTGATGTTCCTGGTGCTAAATTAAAGAAAGATCCTGAAAAATGTACAGTAATTGAACTAAAGAGATGGCTTGAATGTCATTCTCTGAAAAAATCAGGAAAAAAAGATGATTTGATTGAGAGAGTGAAAGAGGGTTTAAAGACAAATCTCTCTGTTAATCCAAACATTGATGGAGGAAAGTGGTATGAAATGAAAGCAAACAAAACTGGTGGTATTCCTTCTTCTGATGTGTCTTATTCTGGTGATGTTCCCTCAACTACTGTTACTGCTGATTCATCATCCTTATCACCACCAACATCTAGTTCATCTTCATTATCTACAGCTACGACGGAAATATTTTCCATCGAGAAATATCCCACATAACTTTAATTATGGTCATGTGTGTGTATTTTTACATGGTTGAATTTGTAGCATCTGCTGCAAACATTTTTGATTCAAGTGATGATGATGATGACGACTTGCGATACTTGCGATGATGAATACATGCGATACTGTCACTGAAAAACCCCTCAAAAAAGGACGTAATTTACTGAAAAGTGAAAATGTTGTTAATACCCAGGACAATTTCAATGAGTCCAAACAAGAATATATGTTGAGGTCTCATGTTCACCACTCAATGAAAAGCGAGAAACCATTAAATGCATATGTGATAATAAGTAACAATAGTGGTTCAGTTAAATACACTGGTTGTGATTGTCGGGCTAGTGCCATCGGGAGGTGCTGTCATGTAGCTGCATTGTTTTTAAAACTAAGCGACCATGCATCAGAGAAAAAGCTTATCCTGAAAGTATGTACTTCTGAACCATGTACCTGGGATAAATGGAAAAACGGACAAAACAACCCGAGAAACTACATAAAGCAAATTATGCATCCTGTAAACGAAACCACCGAGCCAGCTCTATGATTTTTACCCAAGACCGACGAACATGAGGACTGTATCAAGCGAATCGCTTAGGAACTTTACTGTGGCACTTCAATTTGACCAAAAACCTACTATGTGGGAATCACTGTTGCCCATACGCTATAACAATTTTACCATTGACAAAGATGACATTGACATTTACAATGATTTATCTCAGAAATTTATTCAAAATATTGAACTGACAAATAATGTTTTTTTGGGGGAGAAAAATGCTGTTGAAATTCCAGGTACCAAGCTGATTCCGATGAATGGCACCGTCAACGCAGATTGCGAATCACTGCCTCAACAGTGAAAAGCGTTTTGAAACTTGGGGAAAATCTTTCTCCGAACGATTCTTTACATCCTCATCGTACCTTTATCGAGAAAAGACTCTGGGGGATTTCAGAGAATGTTTTTACTACTGACATGAAATATGGCTTAGAAAATGAAAATCAAGCACTCAGAGAATATGGAGAAAGTATGCATGCCACGGTTGGTCTCAGTGGGCTTTGGATAAACCAGAACTATAGCCATCTAGCTGCTAGCCCCGATGGTTTAATTTTCAATGATGGTAAGATTGAGGGAATCGTTGAAGTTAAATGTTTGAAGATTTTAAGACTTCATTCTGTGATATCATGAATGATGTTGCCAATGAAAAACGTCTTCAGCCTGAACTGTCAAGACAGTGTTTTTCTGTGTCTAATGAAAAACTAGTTCTGAAAAAATCTCATATGTACTTTTTTCAGATTCAGCTCCAATTGCTGGTTACTGGAACTGGGTATTGTGACTTTGTTTTAAATAGTGACAAAGGACCCAACAGTATTGAAAGAATCCTTCCTGACTCAGAGCTGCAGCAACGGATTATTGAGAGTACACGTTTGTTTTGGGAAAAAGTTTATATTCCAGAATACTTTTTAATGCGTATACCAAAAGACCTCTTACCAATTGTTCTAGGGTAATGATTTTTTTATAATTACATATTTGTTATTACAACCATGTACTTTTTAGGTTTCAATGTTTTGGCACTCTACCTTTGTTCTTATTTGTTACCTTTTCTCTTGAGGGCATTGTGGTCAATTTTATAATTCTTTTCCTGAAACACCTAATTTAAAAAATTTTGATAAACATTTGTTTTAAAGCAGCCCCTTGCCTGATCTCACCTTAGTCTCTTTTGAAAGCAAAGGAAGTATTTGTATCTCAAGTCTCAATACTAAATTTTTAACAAAACATAAGATTTTATATTTCTAAATATTACTAGCTAGGATAACTTGATATTTTTTAGCTGTGTACTTAGGTATCAATATTTTGTGCACTTTGTGCTAGTTCTTATTTGTTACTTCTTTTCTTGGGGATTTTCTTGATCAAACACAACACAACTTTAACCTGATTCTGAATTTCTTTCAAGTAAAAAATTGAAGTTTAGGAAATATTCTTAGGGCTTTATGATTTTCTATACACTTCTATTTTTTTTAACTTTTTTTAGGATTATTTTTAGTTTATTTGGGAAAGAATATTGAACCTTTGTAAAAAAAGAAAAATTATATTGGCTTTTTCTTAGTCTATCATTTTTTGCGACCAATCATTTGAAAGCTTTGGAAAACAGTTTCGAAAACCATTAAATAAAAAAGCAGTCGAAATTTTTTTACTAGCCATAAAGATCGAGGTTTTGAAATTAGGACCAATTTTACCTTGTCTCTCTTTTGAAACTAACTCTTAGGTGCCTAATAAACCACTCCCCCCGCTTGTTTACTTTTTTATTTTTTTCTAACACAAGGCCTTATTAGCCCCCGTGTCTATTCATTTTTGAAAATATTTATAGCTGTCAAAAGAAGAGTCTCTCATTTTGCTCTAAACCCGGGGGGGGGGAGTCTCTCTAAGGGTCGGAAAAATCAGAAAGTTTTAAATTAGTCTCTCTAAGGGTCGGAAAAATCAGGATTATTAGGAAATTTTTTGTTTTCCAGAGAAAAAATTGTAATAAAGTCTCTCTAAGGGTCACCTTTTCAGCAAAAATCTGTCTCTCTAAGGGTCACCTTTTCAGCAAAAATCTGTCTCTCTAAGGGTCGGTTTTCGGAGGTCCCGTCCGCATATACCCCTCATTCGCCAACCCTAGTATCCCCCTCCCCCGGGGCTCTAAATAGCCAGGTTTTAGTCTGTAATATTAGGTCCCTTCTTTCTTTCTTTTTTTTTTGGGGGGAGGGGGGTATTTGGAGGTATAATTTCCAACCTCCCTGGTAATTTCGTACTCCCGTTTAGTAAATTTGAAGATTGTTGCACCCCTCCTTTATTTTGCACCTGAGAGTATAAAGTATTGGTCTCTTCCAAAAAAGTTTGTACACTGGGTAAGCAGGATATAGTGGCCAGGAGGTGGAGTGAAAATCTACAAAATTGGCTTTGTCCGGGGGTAATTTTACTCTGTTCAAGGGTAATTTCGAACCTCCAGGGGGTCAAGGGGTCATCCATATAGTACGTACGAAAATATTTCCAGATATTAGATACCCCCTCCCCCTTTGTACGCAGAGAACAATAGAAATGACGTCATTTGAACAATAGACGTACGCTTTTGCTAAGTCCCCCTCTCCCACCTTCACTGCGTACGTAATATGTGGATGACCCCCAACTAAAATGGTTGTCCGAGGGGTTAAACTTGCTGTCCGGGGGGTAAATTTCCAAAAAATATTTTCCTCCTGCCCTCCCTCCATATTCAAATTTTTTTCTGGAAAAGCCCAACATTAAGCTTCTAAACAGCAAAGCAGCTAAAAATCTAGAAACTGAAAAAACTTTTCTTGTCGCCGTCTGGTACTCTCGGGTATCTAATAGCCGGAGGTTTTGGAATAAGCGGGTGGAAATTTTCGAAAAGTTAATTAGCGCCCCCCGTAGGAAAAGACCAGTCTCAAAATGTAGAACATTTATACAATGGTCTAATGAACTTTAGAAAATACCCTGGAAGGCAATAAACCGAAATCGAAAAATCTATTAAAAAATCAAGTGGTAATATTCATGACGGTGCTATTCTTAATTCTTGAATATTCTTATAAAAACGCACGTGATCAAAAGATTGATGAAATAAATGTTTCGAAATCACTAAGAACCTGTGACCCTTTCTCATTGCGGGTTGATTAAATCTTGATGGACAAAAATAGATTTGAAATGAATATTATCTTTCCCAGGACCATTCGTTGCCTGGGTCATAATAAACTAAAAAAAAAGTAATAATAATACAATGCTACTCAAAATAAAATAAAATAAATATTACGACTCCTACATTCACGATTTACAACATGTTATACAATAAGGATAAAATCATTAGACAATGGTACTTTTTTGAGAGTTTTACAAAAATGTTGACAATAAGTTTGGGATAGAACATGTGAACCCATAAAAGTTTCACAAAGTCATTGTTGTAATTAGTGATTGCCTTATACAAGAAGTAATATCTTCTAAGCATCAACTTTATAAGAAAAATATCCATAACTTTTGAATGGAATAGTGTAGGGCCTTAAATGAAAATAATTATTTTTCTTTTAAGCATCGTGATCTATAACTATTCAACCAGTAAGTTTTAACTTTCGGTGATTGGTTCTTTCAAAGCAAACATGGAATAGCGCCTAAAATGGATATGACTATTTTTCTTATAAGCATATACTTTATAAGAATCAAATCAATAACTCTTGATAGACTGTGATATACCCTTCGTTTGTTAGTTTTTACAAAGTAAATAAGGGATGGCGCATAATATGTGTATATTTATTTTTCTTATAAGCAACTACTTTATAAGAATCAAAGCAATAACTCTTGATAGACGGCCATATACCTTTCGGTAATTAGTTCTTACAAAGTAAACAAGGGACGGCACATAATATGACCATATTTATTTTTCTTATAAGCATATACTTTATAAGAATCAAATCAATAACTCTTGATAGACTGTGATATACCCTTCGTTTGTTAGTTTTTACAAAGCAAATAAGGAACGGCGCATAATATGTGCATATTCATTTTTCTTATAAGCAACTACTTTATAAGAATCAAAGCAATAACTCTCGATAGACGGTCATATACCTTTCGGTAATTAGTTCTTTCAAAGTAAACAGGGAACGGCGCATTATCTGTGCATATTTATTTTTCTTATAAGCAACTACTTTATAAGAATCAAAGCAATAACTCTTGATAGACGGTCATTTACCCTTCGATAATTAGTTCTTACAAAGTAAATAAGGGATGGCGCATAATATGAGCATTATCATTTTTCTTAGAAGCATATACTTTATAAGAATCAAATCAATAATTCTTGATAGACGGTGATATACCCTTCGGTAATTAGCTCTTACAAAGGAAACAAGGAACGGCGCATAAGATAAGCATATTTATTTTTCTTATAAGCAACTACTTTATAAGAATCAAAGCAATAACTCTTGATAGACGGTCATTTACCCTTCGGTAATTAGTTCTTACAAAGTAAACAAGGAAAGGCGTATAATATTATGAGCATAGTAATTCTTCCCATAAGCAACTACTTTACGAGAATCAAATAACTCTTGGTAGAATGGTATATACCCTCGAATAAACACCCCTCCTGAAAGTCTTAAAATTAAAAAGACGCCCAGGGCGTTTATTTGAAAAAATACGGTAGATATTACAAAATTAACAAGGGAGAACATGTTAAGAATATCTTTAGGCTGAAACCTAAAAAAAAAAGAGTATCCAAATTCTTTTAAAAGATGCGAACCCATCTAGCAAGGTAAGCAAAAGATTCAGTACAACATAATGAGATCTTCGATAAAACCTCGACTCGAGATCTCGCATCTATGTAAACTTTATTGATTTTGTAGATATGGATTGCACTTCTTTACATTACAGTGAGATAAAGTAAAATTCTATTGGTTGTCTCTACCAAAACATGGACTAATTTATGATAAAAAAACTTCCTTTTCCTTTTCATGGTTCTACGAGCAAAGTCATTATATTTGATTGAATTATCCAATGAAATAGAGTGGGGTTATTGAAGGTGTGATTCTCGCTCGAACTTAAATTCTGAAGAATGTTATATATTTCAGGAATATTTTGACACTGATTGTTAAAGATATTTAAAAAAATTACATGCCTTTTTTATTTTCCCCCTATAAATTAAACCAAGGCAAAATATTCAACTTTAAGCCATCTAAAATGAGAGAAATTTTTTTTTTCTATGTGGAATCAGCATTCTGCAACGGCTCTATCGAAAGAAATAGAGAATTTTTCTAAATCTAACATTAGTTTATAAGAATTTTCTAAGTTTCAGAGATTTGATTTATCAAACAATAGCTAACAAATATTGTTTAAAAGTTATGAATTGTGTTCTTATAAAATGTTGCTTATAAGAAAAATAAATGTTTCTCTTTTAGGCACAATCCTATATTTGCTTTGAAAGACCGATCACCGAAAGCTAATAATCATTGGTTTGTTATGAATTGTGTTCTTATCAAGTTGATGCTTATAAGAAAAATTAATGTTTCTTTTTTAGGCACAATCATATGTTTGCTTTGAGAGAACAAATCGCCGAAAGCTAATATCTATTGTTTGGAGAATTATGAATTGTGTTCTTATAAAGTTGATGCTTATAAGAAAAATAAATGTTTCTTTTTCAGGTACAATCCTATGTTTGCTTTGAAATACCGATCACCGAAAGCTAATATCTATTGTTTGGAGAATTATGAATTGTGTTCTTATCAAGTTGATGCTTATAAGAAAAACAAAAATTTCCTGATTTGGCGCAGTCCCCTCGTTGCTTATACAACCAATCGCCGAAAGCTAATAATCATTGGTTTAAGAGTTATGAATTGTGTTCTTATAAAGTTGATGCTTATAAGAAAAATACATTTTTCTAGCTTAAGCACAATCCTACATTTGCTTTGAAAGAACCAAACGCCAAAAGCTAATATCTGTTGGTTTAAGAGTTATGAATTGTGTTCTTATAAAGTTGATGCTTATAAGAAAAATAATTTTTTCTAGCTTAAACACAATCCTATATATGCTTTGAAAGAACCAAACGCCAAAAGCTAATAATCATTGGTTTAAGAGTTACGAGTTGTGTTCTTATAAATTTGATGCTTATAAGAAAAATACATTTTTCTAGCTTAAGCACAATCCTACATTTGCTTTGAAAGAACCAAACGCCAAAAGCTAATATCTATTGGTTTAAGAGTTATGAATTGTGTTCTTATAAAGTTGATGCTTATAAGAAAAATAAATTTTTCTAGCTTAAGCACAATCCTATATTTGCTTTGAAAGAACCAAACGCCAAAAGCTAATATCTATGGTTTAAGAGTTATGAATTATGTTCTCTTATAAAGTCAATGCTTATAAGAAAAAAAACTTTCTAGCTTAAGCACTATCCTATGTTTGTATTAGAGAACCAAACGCCAAAAGCTAATATCTATTGGTTTAAGAGTTATGAATTGTGTTCTTATAAAGTTGATGCTTATAAGTCATTTAGCACTGTCCCCTAGTTGCTTTGATAGAACCAATCGCCGAAAGCCAATATCACTTTGATAAAAAGATATTGACTTGTTTCTTATAAAGATGATGCTTATAAGAAAAACAACAATCGCCAAATGTCTGTCATAGTCCAAGAACAATGCGATTAAATACTTTGAAACATTAATGTTAAAATCGAGTCAGTTTTTCAAAAAATAACTAAGTCCAAAAGGTCGTGTTTTACATATCTGCGCAGAAATTTAATTACATATCTGCGCAGCTCAAAATTACATAGTTGCGCAAAATAATTACATATTTGCGCAGAAATTACATATCTGCGCAAAATAATTACATATATGCGCAGAAATTACATATCTGCGCAGAAATTACATATCTGCGCATAACACCTTTTAAGTTGTAATATTTTTAACAAACTTGAAAAGTACCAGAAAGTTCCTCTGAGAGATTTCTTATAAGTATGTTCATCTTGTTGTGTGTCCTTCAATGTGGAAAAGAAGGTGAAAGGAAAGGACTCAAAACTTTCAGATCAAACTTATAAATAAAACTCAAAATGCTAAAACATCGTTCATGATAATTTCAAAATCTGGAAAATTCTTTTAATAAAAAAGATGACATAAGTTTAAAATACATCTAATACAGTGAAAAATAAATGTTATTTTGAAAAGAAAAAAAAAATTGATCATAAGTTTTATTTCTGAGATTCTATTTTTCCTTACAAGAGATAACTTGTATTAAAATTTTGAAATGTACTATGAAAATTCATATTTGTGGCACTTTGATTTGGTAGGTTCTAAAAAGTCTAGAAAAAGATGTAAGTCATGTAAGTCAAATACTAAATCATCTTATTTTTCTACAAAAAAACATTTATTTGCATAAAAATTCTTGAAAGTTAACAAGCATGCACCCAACAAATACCAACTGCGAAGCCATATGAGCTAATGACAAGGGAATTATCCTGTCAATAAGTCTGAATTTTTTCAAGGGCTCGTTAAAACGTTCAACGTGAATTCTTGCTTTTGCTATTCTTTTTGTAAGAATGATTTCCTCCTTTGTGAACTTTTCACGCTTACCTAGAAAAGGAGGTATAAAAATAGTAGCTTGCTTTGATAGTAACAAATGCTGGACAGTGAAACCTTTATCGACAAGGAACGAATCTTTGTAATTAACATGTTGCAATATGCCAGAACGTTCAAACAAATCAACATCAGTGGTACTACCCTCGAAAAGATCTGAAACAAAGCATGCAGCTCCATTTGGATTGACAGCAATCATGCATTTCATGGTACAGTGACTTTTGTAGCTGGAATACATATGACCCTGTTGTTTGTAGTCCCTTGGGGTCTGACACTTGAACTCTGTGCAATCAACACTGGCACGTATGTTTTTGAAAGGGCGAAACACCTTTGGAAGAAATTTTCGGAAGGCCTGTCTCTCTGGAAAAAATTGATGGGCGATGGATTTAAAATGATGAAAAATAAACATGATCCAAGTAGTGAATATGGTTCGTATTGTACTTTCACTGACACTGTAAAAATGGGCGATCGTCATTATGTTAAAACCACGACGTAATCTCAATAAAGTAATGAAAAGCTGCTGGGGGAGGGTAAGACAACAGGCCCTGGTACTTCTTGCATTTTCATTAGTTGAATCTTTCTTGCTATTCCAATATGTCAAATGATGCTTGGCATCACCGAGGAATTCGCACATATCCCAAAAGTGTCTTGGAGTGAGACCAATAAAGTATTTGGCTGTCGTCTCTGATTTTAATATTGATTCTACATCCATTGGGTTTGAATTTTCATCATCAGAAGATGTTGATCTCAAAATATTTATTTCATTTTTCAAGATAATGTTATCGATACGTGCAGCAATAGCCAACTTATCTGATTCAGATTGACATGACTGGTCAACCATTAAGGTACGCTGGTCAACAGTCTGAGTGGAAACGGATTCAAAAGTTATCGGTGGTGGATCATACTGGGTTGATGCATCTTTTTGAAAGGGTTCAACAGGATCAGCCAGCGGCAGTGGAGATACAGGTCCTTCATTGTCATCAGAGTCTCTTTCAAAATGATTAACCTCAGTTTTGGTTTTACACTGCTTTAAAATTGGTTGGCGAAGTGTTGGTGCTTTTCTTTTTTTAAGTCTCTTGTTTACTTCGGCTTCGGTGAAGGTAGCCAACAATGGGTCAGGGTTTTGATCAGTAGGCCCAGAACCACCAACAAAATGGACTGAACAAATATAAGTGTAGGGCTTCACATTTTCTATTCCAAAGTTCTTTCTCCCACATGCATGTAACCATCGTTTAGTTTTCTCAGTTCTTTCGTTTTGTCTGTTTCTTTCCCATTGAGTCATGCCATCTTTAAGTTTTCCTGGCTTTGAGAAAGGTAAAAAATAAGTTCCAGCAGCCAAATTCTCAGGATATCGACTGTCATGTTTACAATTTCCCGCACAACAATGTTTTGTAGCACCTTTTCTACTGTGAGATCCACTGAATTCGCCCGCCATCTTGATTTGTTTGTCTGACTTGCGATCCCACAATGCTTTGCGAAGAAAATTCAAAACATTACGTAACCTTAGATGAGCTATTTTTAGTTTCGCCACGGAACGCTATTGAACGGTCAATTCCTAGGTAATATTCAATTATGTTTGATTGACACCGTCTGGGTAATGATTTTTGGTAGGAATGTTGTAAAAGTTTCAAATATATTTTTAAACGGCTCAAATTTCGAGACTTTGGACACGCAACTTAAAATAGACCGAACCTGTCCAGTATATTTCATATTTGTAGTTTGTGTCTAAGTTTGTTAAGTTTGTCTCATTTCCTAATTCGTTTCTAATGTGTACGGCCACTCGGTTACGGGGTTACGAACCGGGCTCTCGGTCAACCTTTCAACTTTTTCTCTTTCTTTCTGCTGTACTTCACTGTATGGTCAGAAATTTTAAACTTTTTTGTTTACAATTTCTTTTATCTTAATCCCTTTTCTCTGTTTTTTTATGTACGAAATAGTGTCTGATCAACACTATTTCTTCTTTGGTAAAGATGACGGGTGGCTCGCGGGCGCCAGAGAGTGCTTACTCTTGGTACCACATCTGACTCTAGGCTTTGTCTTCATCTTGCCATTTTCTTTTTCTTTGTATAGTTGTTTGTTTGAATGTTTTGTCTGTTTTGTATCATATTTGTTGGTATTGTCGGTCGAGCAATTGGGGTGTGATGGTGTTTCAGCTTTTGCTGAGATTATGTTGAGGGTAGTGTTTTGATCCATGAGAGATTTTCAAACTTTTCTTTGATACAAAACACTCTAGAAATAAATTAATGAAATCCTGAATAAAATAAGACGTACAGTGAAGAAAAAATACTCTAATAAATTAAGCAAATCCTAAATGAAGTATAGGTAGATTGTATAAAAAATGAAAATAAAGTTGATAATTAGCCAACTCTTTCGTTGACATTTTCTATCTTCTACACTCTTTTGTTTTACACTCTTTTGTTTTACACTCTTATGTTTTACATTCTTATGTTGATAGTAGACATATTTAGTTAAGGTACTTTATCTTTAACTTTATAAATGTACATAGTTTCAGCTTTTATTTTGTGCATAGTCCAAATCGAAAGTGAAAGTTGATTGCAAATTGTCAAAAATGTGCTCTCAGAGAAAAGACTTAGTAAATTTCTGATCTCTTGAAAACGAAAGTGAAAGTGATCACGTGACTTATTTAAAGAAGCATATTCCCTTCTTTTGTTTAACATTCTTTTGTTTTACATTCTTCTGTTCATATATTAGGATATTTTATCATGAAATTTTTAAACGTACATATTTATAGGTTTTATCTTGTACATAGTTTATGAAAAAATGAAAAATTACCTTTCTGTTCTTTTCTGCACCCTCCAAAAAGGGCCTCTCAGCCCAAAGACTTAGTAATTTTCATAATGGTCACGTGACTTATTTTGGAGAAATCTACTTCTGACCATATATTTCATGTTCGTTTCTTTTTTTCTTTTACAGAAAATAATAAAAATGAATCAAGAGCAGCAAGAATCAGACCAAGACCAGGTCACCATATTATTGGGTGACCTAGAGGAGGTGGGGCTTGATGTAATGTCCTGTAAAAAGTACTGTTTGGTGCTGTTTGTGGTGTTTTTTGTTGTGGTTGTGGTTGTGCTGGTTTGGTTTTTGTCGTAAATGTTTGGTTTCGTTTTGGTTCGTTTGTTCTGCTTTGCTGGTGTTTTTTATATTTTTATAGCTTTTTAACCACCTATAAGGTATATTTTTGTACATTTTTTTATTGTTTGTTTATATTTAACAGGAAGATATCCTCTAAACTCACTGAAATTAGACATTTAAATTCAGTTTGGAAAGGTCAGAAAATAAGCTGTCAGTGAAAAGACTTAGTAAATTTTACAGAAAACGAAAGTGAAAGTGAATTTGAAAGTGTCAAAAAGCATGCTCTCAGCCAAAAGACTTAGTAAATTTTAGAATGGTCACGTGACCTTTTTTGATCACGTGACCTCTTTTGAACACTGTATTTCTCCAGATTTCTCTCCTTTTTCTTATTTTCTAGATAATTCGACAAACAACAACAACAACAAGGATCACCCTAGCTAGGTAGTTCTAACTGAGTTCAATTCTCAGTCTGGGGTAATGCTAAATGCACTTTAAATCAAGAAATGGCGAAAAGAAGGAATCAAAAAGGTAAGAAAGAGGCAAATTATAAGACATTACTTTTCCGTTTTAGTAATAACTTGGAGATTTGATATTTCACAGAAAAGTGCTACCAAGGGGTATTTCGGGTCCCATATCTTCCGAAGGACTTTTCTGTTTGCCTTGAAATTTAACAAACTTCTTAACCTAAGGTTGAACTAGCATTGGTGTAAAAATGAAAGTTATAGCATAAGTAGAAAAAAAGCTCAATTTTTACAATCGCAAATTTAACCGCTAAAAATCGCGAATTTTTCAACCAAAAATACATTCAAATATAGCGCTTTTGATTCTCTAAAACAAGCAAAAAAAAATCCCATAATTATATTTGACTATCAAAAGTTACAGGCATTCTTGTTTCCACTGCCAATTATATTTAGCCAGACTTTTGATTTTGGCTTGGTGACTAAAATTAGGGCAGACTAAAAATTTGGGCCAAATTAGAAGTTTATAATTAAGCTTTCCTTATTTTGCAGTATTTTAAGCTTTCTCCTGTTTTCCATCTGCTTGTAAATTTAGAAATTTTTAGTCCGTCTTAATTATTATTCTGCCCTTAGTGATTAAATATTTTGACAAGGTGACTAACATTAGGGCCGACTAATAATTAAGGACGATTAAGTTTTGACCGATAAACTAATTACAGCAAATGTAGATTCTGGCATTTCTTGTGAAAAATAAGTTTTTTAGCAAACGTTCTAATTTGGATTGATTTTATTTTTTATTGGAAGTAGAAAGCGTTATTTCAGTAGCTTACACTGAAATCGATGACAAATTCAATTGATAATGGGATCAAAACACGAAAACTAGAGTTTATTAATGACGCACCTATATTTTCACAGGAAAACGATGGTCACACTTTTTACAGTTGTACTGGATTACGGTTGCGTCTCTGACGTAACCCCATTGATCGAGGCTCTAGGGGGACCAAGCACTTCGACTTTATTAGGTATATTAAGTATATGCACCAGTTGTTGTACTGGAGGTGAAATGAGTGAAGAAGTTTTATTCCATTTTTGACGCTTTTGACCTTTTTAAAGGGATCCTTGTTACAACCAGGATCTTATTCGTTAAGTAAAGGGAATACACAGAGGAATCGATAAAACCCTTCAAATTCCTCAAAAATGTCAAGACATTTATTTTCCAAATAAAAATACTGGTCAAAATACTCCTTCCAAATAAGGTTGCCTCTTTCTCTCTTATTTCAATTTACAAATTAATATATTTACGACGTTCAACATTACTTCGGTTCTCTCTTCTACAGGTTGCAAGACCAAAGTTTAAAATTCAAAGCTCTATCAAAGAAGAATCTTTTCGTTACATAAAGCACAGTAAAACATTTCTTTTTGCAGATGATACCTGCCTTCTTTATTCAAACAATTCTTAAAAAAATTAAATTCTAAAGTCAACCATGATCTAAAACACCTTTCTGACTGGCTACGTGCCAATAAAATCAGCTTGAATGCCAACAAAACTGAAATTATTCTTTTCAAAACTAAACGCAAGTTAATCTCCAAAAAACTCAATTTTAGGCTCAGTGGTAAAAAATCGGAAACAACAAAATCCACCAAATACCTTGGAGTCATCATTGATGAAAATCTTGATTGGAATCTAAATACCAACAATCTACGTAAAAAACTGTCAAACTCAGTTGGAATCTTTGCAAAACTCAGACTTTTTCTAGATTACTAGATTACTATCTTCCCATTTAGTGGAGTCAGTTAGGATAACAATTGTGCAAATCGTGACAAAATCGTGAAATTTTGCACAGTGGTCAAAAATGGTCTATAGATGAAAATTTTAAGGGGAGACAAGTGTCAAATGTCACCTGTCACTCCCTCTCAGCATTTGTTGACAAACAAATATGTCACTCAAAAACATGTCATATTATATACCATTGGAAAGATAATTAAAATCTGAACAACTTTCTTTCTCACAAAAATTACTAAAAATATACTCAATAAGAGTAAAATAAAAATAAGTGAAAAATTGACGTCATCATTCTTGGTATACTTTGTTAAATTAGCTGGTGTCTTGAGTTCGTAGATGTTGATTTAAAAGTATTTAATAGTCTTACTGACAATGATTTCCCTATTTAGCCGACTTCAATGTGAAAAAGCCTGTATTTGGACTTTCTAGAAGTGAATAAATTGATTGCAAGACAAAGAAGCCAAGAAGAAAAATCATTTTTCACTAGAAACCGTCACAATAGAGAAAGTTTTCCAACATTGGCACAACAAAAGGCTATTATCCTAAAATGATGGTAATGTAGGATTTAAGCCTCCGAAAATCGACCCCTGCTATTATTGGATCAGCATAATTAGGGCATAGTTATGATGTATTGGGGAAAATATCGTAAACTTGTTGGCAGGGCTTTATTAGTATATTGACATTTACACTTTGGCTGTTGATGTTCGGTTCCGTTATGAAAGTAAGTAGGGTTCGTCTTATTAGAATAGCCTACGCGGTGGCTTTCTACCTCGTATCTTTTGAAATACCAACATAATGTTTGGATTAGGTGCTTTAACTAAGCCTCATTTACAACTTCATTTACAATTAGATATTTTGCAAAGTCGCCTCAAATTACTACTTGGGCGAAATGGATATCGGGTATGTGTGAGCCATAAGGATCCCTTCTCGAAAGTCTCTAAAAGGGGTACAAAAAACGATAAATTAGAAATTGGTTCTCTGAAGGGGTCCCAAACTTACGAAATATCAAAAATTGAGTCCCTCAAAGGGTCTCAAAATCTGGTCATCTGAGCTATATATTGGAAAAATAATCTTTAAAGGGTCGCAAAAACGTCGAAATCAGTCTCTCAAAGAGTTCAACGAGTTCAACTTTGGCTCAGACATACCCTTTACCTCGCAAACCTAGTACCCTCCAGGTAGCTACAATACTATAGCAACTAATTCTACACCCCGTTCTCGCAGACCCAGTGGAAAAATTGGCCCAATATCGTCTCCCAGCAGCTCCCAGCCATAAAAAGCAAGGAAATATCGATCCCCATCGAGTTTCAGTCCCTTTTTTTAAAGCCCATTGGCTGAAAAATATCCTAACATGTCTGTGAGAATTGGGGTGTAATTAAATTACTGACTAAGTCTAAAAGCACTATCAGGACTTCGTCAGCCTTAGAACTCCCAATAGTAAAATTGACAAACATTTGTTGAGGGAGAGTCAAGATTAATCGGCGCAATGAAATTTCGTCACTTATGAATTTTATCTTGATTTCAGAGATTTTTGTTAGATATTGAGTTGAAACTCGAGAAAGTTGATGAAAAATAGCGAAAGAAAAGCATATTTTGCAGGAAAAGACTTGAAGATGTTGCAAACTAGCAGTTAGTCTGAATCACAGAATATAAAATTGTCAGTAGCATATGATGCAGGTAAGTATACTCTAGTCGGCTAAAAATACCATACTTTAAGCCTTGACCTCCTAGCTGCTTCAGTCGAAACAGTTGCAAAACTGAGAATTTGGTGCAGTTTTTCAGAGAAGTTTGTAAAAAAAGGAGTACATTTTTTACATAAAAGTAAATTCACTTCTGATTGAAGAGTAAGACTATTTGCTTATGTTTAGAAACTTTCTCTATCATGGACAGTCAGGGTCAGGGGCTAAGGTTTGACAAATCATGGTGTTGTCTGTTCAAATTGGGGTACTAACCTTTCTTAAGGCTCTGGCAGTTTTTATCCGTATTTTCAGAATTTCCTTTCTTCTTCAAAATAGCAAATTTTTGAGTCAAAAAGAGAAAAAATATCTGAAACAATTTACTGTACTCCCCGCTCTCATTAAGAAAAAAACAACAATATTTTTCCTATTTTCTTCACCAGTCTTGGTCAAGTCAACACGCAACTGCAAAAAGCGTGGATGTGAAAGAAATTCTTAGGTGAATGGAGCACCTCATTCAAAACAAATTCTTTTAAAAAAAATTGAAGACATGTCAGCGTAATTTGACTAATTCCCATGAAATTGTGGTAGCAAAAGTAGTGCAAACTTTAGATTATACACTTCGCACCAGCCTAATAGGGAAGTCTTTGTCAGTAAGACTTTTAAACAAAAACTAAAAACTAAAAACTCCAGTTAATTTAACAAATTATACCAAGAACGATGACGTAAATCTTTTAACTTATCTTTATTTTTACTCTTATTGAGTATATTTTCAGTAATTTTTGTAAGCAAGAAAATTGTTCAGATTTTAATTATCTTTCTAACGATATATAATATGTAGGAGTTTAAAACACTTTCGGTTTTGACAAAATTTTACTTCAAACGATGGCGTCATTTCTTCAACTTTATTTTGATTTTACTCTTTTTGAGTACATTTTCGGAATTTAGTGTTAGCAAAAAAGTTGTTCAGTTTTCAATTATCTTTCCAGTGGTATATAATATGACATGTTTTGGAGTGACATATTTGTTTGTCAACAAATGCTGACAGGGAGTGACAGGTGACATTTGACACTTGTCTCCCCTTAAAATTTTCATCTATAGACCATCCTGGACCAATCACTCCCAATATATCTAAAGAGCAAAATCCTCCCTATTGATAAGCAGATAATTCTTCAAAACTGTCTCTTTGCTCATGATCAAATAAAAAACAATACGCCAGTTTATTTTCGTGAATTCTTACAATTACTTGGTAATAATCATCAATTTGGTACGCAAAGACACCGACTAGCTCATTCTCAAACTAGCACTATAACATATGGTTCTAACAATTTAATAAATACCATCACTAGAAATAGGAATGATACTGTCAACGAACTCACAGTAGATCCTCTACAGGTAACTAAATTTACATATAAAAAAACACCTTAAAGGCTACCTCCTAGACTCACTTGCATAAAATGTTATTCCTCTCTTTTGTTTCAGGTCTTGCTCCTATGTCACCGGCCCCACCATCACTCTTACACCACATGCTAACATCTTTTGTAGTAGACCTGTCCCACCCCTCAATTGATATACCATATTATCCAATTTCTTAGTTTACTTAGAGATTTAGTCTCCATTTCCACTATCTTCTCCTATTCCTCTGCCCTCTCTTTCTTCACTCTTCCTCTTATCATTAACATCCATTCTCTCTACCTAGGTCACCATGAGTCTTCTAGCAGTATAGTTATCTTCATGGCTGCTCCCTTCTCAATTCTTTCAGATCAGTTAAATAATTTAGGTCGAAGACCAGAACATTCATATTACAACTGAAGCTATTGATATAGATATAGATTTTAGGCTTTACTTTAAAGATTCCAGACATTATTACAAATTATATTTATTGTATGCTTAAAATTTTATTGCTTACACCTTGGAGTTTAAACTAGGATTGTACATTTTAGATGCTTGAGAAAAAAGAAAATATCTTTATCTTATCTTATCTTAAAATAGGACCTGGAACACAATGAAAGGTGGGGTGACGTAGAACTTAGGAGGTGTGACATAAAATTGGTGGGGGACCTAGAACACTAGTCAAAGCTATGACTTTCATCCTTTGAGTATGTAAATGATAAAATTATTCATTCCATGAATTAGGGGGGGGGCATAAAAGACCTTTTTTACCATTTTCTATTGAAACACATCGATTTATTTTTTCTGAAATAAACATTCAGCCTGCTACCACATGCATCAAGTTGGCCAGAATGCCCAAAAATAGGCATTTCGGTGTGTACTTGTACCCGTTGTTTTTTAAGTATTTTAGGCTAGAATACAGAATAGACCAGTTGAAAGGCCTCCAAAAAATTGAAACCTTGTGATTTTCACGTTTCCTGAATAATTTCAAAGTTTTCCGATGAGGTTGCAGCACTCTGCCTGGTAGCAGACTTTCTGTTAGGATTTGGCATCGGGAATGTGTTAGAGGAATGTATCAATAACACCAAACATTTTGAAAATTTAACACTTCTTTAGATTTTTAACCAGCAATGTTATCCAACTATGAGTATTATTCAAAGCCTTTTACTTTAATCCATTGATTAAGTTTCTCTTTAATTCAGCTTTGGAAATGCTTAAAGCTCGAACCAAGAACGGAAATATCCTCCTATAAGATGGAAATATGATCGTGTAGGTAGGCCTAGCAGTGTTTGCAAAACACCACTACAGATTTAGATGTATAAAGAGGTGTTTCTTGAAATAAAAGTAACTGCGCGCAAAATATAAAAAAAAGTAATAAACATAAAACCAGCCGGAGATGCTAACACAAATCAACTTTGAGAAGCATTATCTACTGGGCAAAGTTGCCACACCCTTGACCCGTTTCTGCCACAAACATTGCAGATAGTACAATTGAAGAAACGGAAGAAGCACTGGGAATGGACTGCCACCATCCATTCCAGTGGAGAAGAAGAAAGAAAGAGTTGAAAAGAAATTGGAAGTTTGAAAAATCGGCATAGAACCCGGGTCGGAACCCTGTAACCCAGTGGCCGCTCACCGCAAAAGCTGGTGTACGAGTGAATCTTGAGAGAGTTGAAACCTTGAAAATTCTGAAATATGATGAACAATAACCCTGCGAAGACTGCAATAACTTTATATATATAGTCAAAGAAGTATTGAACCTTCAACTATTCAAAAAATGTAATAAACAATCAACATAAAAGGGGTTGCGGAACGAGCGTTCTGTTTTCGCAAAGCGAAGAAATTTCAAAATGTATAAGAAATCGACGACTCCAGACGACTCCATTATCAATACAGAATTTAAAAAACAAACTAATAAGACCTTTACATTTTACCAAGAATTTATTGTCATGAGTCATAACAATAATGTCAAAGAAGAGGATGTTGGAAAAATTAAAAAACAGATAAAAAAGTCATTTGTACTCGATTTTGTAATACTTTTGTAGTAGTAGTTTCAAAAAATCTTCCTGGAAAAGTATAAAGATATCTGCTCAAGACAACTGTTCACAAGGTAAAATAACAAAAATAAAAAAACTAAAACTGTAAAGAGTAACATCGTATAGACTTAATAACATAGGGGGATTACAGTGGTATTTAAAAGGGTAACACAGTATTTCATACAGAGCTTTTAAACTGAAAATAATTTGATGAGTTTTAAAAGATCCTTCTAGAATTTTTCAACAAACGTATCCTGTGAAAAAGTCCCTATTTCAATCATGAAGTCATTAAAACAATAACACATTGATGTGTAGTTTTAGTAATAATGTAGTCTTTTTCGTCATTGTTTTGATTCTGTAGTTTTAAAATATTACAGTAAATGTGACATTGTATTATGGACTTTTTGATAGTTTAGGATGTCATAACTAAAAGTGGTAAAGAATAAAATCTATTTTTACAAAAATATCACTAATTTATAATTCACTACTAGTTTTCATACATTCATGCAATCAAAAAAGCAAATCATGCAATGACTTCAAACCCCTTGAAACATTCCAATATTATAAGGCAGCGATCACAAACCTCTCCATGCATTTTATTTTGCCAGTAACATGTTCAAGAATTTTGAGAAAAATGCTGTGAAAGAGCATTTGGAAATTATTTAAAGTGTTTGAATTGAATAATGACCACCAGCAGCAGTGAATTTGAAATTTTCTACTACTGACTTAAAAAGATTAAAAATAAAATGGAAGTGTATTTTCTGACTGCTGCCTTAACATGTAAAAGTTAATGTCATTAAGCATCACATGTCACACACAAAACATCCCATCAGCCCATGTACCACCAAAACATTCACAATTTGTCCCCCTTCTTGTGTTGCATTATATTATACGTAGCTACATAATATTAATATTGAATCTTGATGGGAATCTGGTAATGTTTGCGTTTGCTTGATCTCAAACTACAACAAAGTCTTTCTTATGTCGTGTTGAATAATAGACCTTATTTGAGTTTTTGATTTTTCTAAAAAAGCGATGTGTATTAAAATAGAATTCCCTTGAGGAGTTGCTAAGAGATATTATTTGTAATACACTCGAAACAATCCCACAATGCATCGCTTTTTTAGAAAAGTCAGAAACTCTGATAAAAGGTCCATTTAAAAATAATGTGTCTGTTCTTCGCAGCATACCTCCTCAACAAATGTTACTGACCACAATCACCCAATATTCGATCACGTATGTATGATCTTTTTCGTAAAAGCGTTTACGCGTTTACTCAAATACGTTGAACCGTGTATTGACAACATGACAAAAAAATCATTGTTCGGCTGAATGTAAAGTTTAACCATGACATGACGTTTCCAATAAAATTATAAAGTCTAAATGTTAAAATATTTCGAAATCCAAATGTTGCTTTTAAGTCTGACTTGACTGTTGCAGATATTTGGTTTGATCTCAAGCCATAAAAATAGTTTTCGATGAGATCAATTGATGTAATAGGAATGGTTACTCCAATCAATTGTCACAAAAATGTGCCATGCAGTATGGATGCCACAAGGTAAACAACCATCTGTCAAACCATTTATCGAAAATTAAAGTTGACAACAAAAAAAAACAGCCACTATTGTCACATTAGCAAGTGGATGATAGGACAGCTCTCCTCTCCCAGAGGAAGTGGCAAAAAAACCTCAAGAATGATACTCGAGTAAAATTTCTAATAAGTGTGAAGAGCAGCAACGTCATTTTACAAGCAAAAGATGCCTTCCAGTTTAAAAAATCAGCAGAATCCTGCCTTGACAAAAATCGCCATCTTTGTTTTGCAAGTGTGCAAAAGTGAAAGTAGCAGCAACGACACAAAAACAAACATCTCGCACTTGATTGGATAGTCAAACTCGATATAATTTTAGAAACACTTTTATTTTATAAAATAAAGAAAAGTCTACTTTGCTCGGTGTTTTTTCGTGAGCCAAATCGGTAGCATTTCTCGAACATATACAAATTTACGTCCCGCGTACGCAGATCTTGCCAAAGGATGCGGAACGCGCGTATGGTGTATTCTTCGGAAGTATCTCAAAAGCAAAAAAATGCATATCATGATCTAAATCGACCAAAAGAATAGAAGCAACTCAATGTGAGAAAAAGTAAAAATAAACACAAATAAATAAAAATAAAAGTGACTCAATATGAATCAATTAAATATATTCAAAGAAAACACAAACTCTCTTCTTCAGTTTTCAACCTACATAGGATTTCGGCCATTTTCGAAAATATCCTCCCAAATGATGTTAACAGGGTGTATATGGTAAAGATCAGAGATCTGACCTCAAGAAGAAAGCGTTGAAAATACTAAATAAAATAAAGATGAAACATAAAAAGGGACTAAAATTTTATAATTATACGTTTTTTTCCATTTTTTTTAAATTTTCGAATTCTGTCTCAACCAATCAAAGTACAGAATTAAAAAAGAGGGAAAACGCTATCAATAGCGGCAACGCTATCGTTAGCAAATTTGCCACTATCGATAGTGCAATGCTTTTTTAACCAATGAGAAGAAAGAATTTCCCTCACAATGATCAATAAAAAAGCAATAAAAGGATTAACAACACTATCGATAGCGATTTGCCTTTTCAACCAATGAATGTGTAAGTTTGCCACTATCGATAGTGTATATGCTTTTTTAACCAATGAGAAGAAAGAATTTCCCTCTCAATGATTAATATAAAAAGCAATAAAAGGATTACGGGTACTATCGATAGCGATATGCAATTTTTAACCAAGGAATGCGCTTATCTGCCCTTTTCAATATGTTTTTTAACCAATAAAAACTGATTTGGAAATTCCATTAAAAAAATAATACGTTTGAAATCTTAAATGAAAGAAAATGAAACGCTACAATCTTAATTAGATTAAACATACGTACATATAAGGATACGGACGTATAATGGAACTATTAAAGATTCTTCTTGTTAATGATCTTCTTGTAATTTGTAAGAAGCAAATTTTATAAAAAAATATTATACATAAAAATAACTATTAACTCCATAATGTATAGAATGTATGTATCTAAATAAAAATGTAAATTATGATCACATTGTTACTATTTTTTTTAAGAACATCGAATGATTAACGGGTTATACAAAAAAACGGAAGAACAACTAAATCCTGTTTTAATAATACATGATTATGATTATAGTAATTCGATTTGTGAATCTTGGAGAGTTTTCTCATATTCTGGTGACAAAAACCCCGAAAACGTCAACAATTCTCAAGGGAAAGAGATTTTAATTTTGACTCATTTTCTTTTGAAAAATATAACAGAAGACAATTATAGCTTTACAACACCCCAATTTCACAGACCGGGTAGGACCCCCTATCCAATGGAAATTATTAGGCACAGAAAATCGTCCTTTGTGGTTGAGAGGCTCATCCCCACTATAAAAGTTAAAGATTTTATATCCCCACTAAATTTTGTTCGACTTTATCCCCACCAATATTTCGATTTTGATAACCCGTTTTTTATGTCTCTTTATTAACCCCCATTGACAGAAGAATTCCCACCATGTCACTGAGACAGGATAGGGGTGTTTTAGAGTTAAGAACTATAAAATTATAAGACTACAGTCTACAGACTAAAGACTTTTACCATCAAAAATAAGAAAACAAAATTCGTGGCTCTTATAAAAAAGAGTGTATTCCAATAATTTCTCATACCTCATACTTCCAAAGTAACGCCCGACCTACTTTTGTCAAGATAGGAGTAACAGGAGACTTATAAATTTCCTCATAAAAAAGGGTGTCGCACTCTTTTTCCAGGTCTTGTGGTTTTTCATCAGGAAAGGCCTTTTTGAGACAGCACACAAGAGCTTCGCCATCTTTAATTTTTTCCACCATACCGAGGAATCTCTTCGTGTTGTACTTAACCATCACCCATTGGCCAACTTTTACTTCCATAATTGGAAGCAATTCGTCCTATAAGTAAAAAAGAAGTATGGTTTCATCGAAAAAGAATACCGGAGAATGCTTTGTTTTAAATTCTTTTGTTCTAACTTTTGTTCTATTTAAGCACGGAATGTTGTTTTGGCGCCCAAAAAATGTTGTTTCAACACGAGATCGTTTAGGCTGCATGCATCCCCAAATTAGTTTTGATATATCATAACTTATCAGAGGGGATGTGTGCAGCCTAGAGATCGTTTGGAAGTTGAAATAAAAACTAATAAAATAAATTGTGTACCTGGGACACAATTTTAATAAAGCATTAATTAATTTTTGAGCAAATCTCAGCCTCAACGTTCTTATAAAAAATTACATGTTTTTTTTTATAAGCATAACGCTTATAAGCATATGAAGGCTCAGATTTGCAGATTTCCTAAGCATAACATAAGCATATACGCTAGCCTGAAATAGTTTTCAAGTAGTCAATCTCTTTCTATTCAAAAAGGTATGCAAGTGGTCAAGTAAAAAAAGACATTCCACGGCTAGCCACATTCCACTGCTCAAAAATTTAAATGCTTTTTGAATCGAATATTAACAAAATTTTAAAGATTTTACTAAAAAATTTGATTGGGTGAATCAAAAGCATAATAATTCTTAAGCATATAATAAGCATATTCTATGTCTGGATGCTTTGAAAGCTTAAGCATACTCGAGCCTGACCAAGGGGCATACACTTGCTTATAAAAAAAAAAACATGTATCTTTACCTCGACAACTTTGATGATATCTAAATTCTGCTTTTCTGTATACTTTGCGCGTTTATTCTTTCCTTTCTTCGTTCCTTGCTTCTCTACGTTCGGTTCACTTTTTCTTGGAGTTTTTTCTTTTTTCTTCGAATTTTTTTGTTTCTTTGAAATACACGGCTCTTCTTTTTTCTGTAAGGAAAAATTTAGCAAGAAAACTTTATTCAACAAAGAATCTGATGAAATTGAATTTTTGGTTGTTAAATGCGATATTTACGCTTGTGAGTTTTAAGAACAGTAGGGATTGAAATTACTTTATTTTTGTCTTTATTTTCGTGCTGCAAAAAGTTGAATAAACGGTGTGAGTCTTAAAAATACGTACATTTTCTTCATGCTTTGGTTTATTACTTGACGTGGGCTCTGGAATTTCATTCTATACATAAACATTTAAATTGACAATATTATAGCATTTATTATAGTATAGAATCTTTGAAAATAAAATTGATCTAATAAACTCTTTAAAGGTAGCATATGTTTGAGCAAAAACGTTCCGAAGAAAGAACACTTACGTCATTCACAAGATCATTATCCGTAGCTGTAGCTTGAGTTGTTTCATCATCTAATGTCTATTTAAAAACAAGAAACAAAAAGGGAAAAGTAAACACACGAAGAAAGATTTCGCAATAAAAAACTAACTTTTATCATGATTTTTAAAAATCTATTGATTTTGCACTAAAAAGGATGAATCACGTGAACCATCGAACTGTGCACATGATTCAAATTATGTGATTAAATTAAAAAAAAAGCTTCTAAAGCTGATTAATTTCAAACAATAAAAAACTCACATCGTTTTTTGTTTCCTCTAAGGATGTTGCTTCGCTTGCTTTATCTACTTGAAAGTCAACCGTATTCTGGAAAAAAGAAGGCATTCCTGTTATCAATATTTTTCCAATACTCGTTATATATAAAAACCTCCATTCAACAAGACTCAAGTAGTGTATAGTATATCTACATTATCCGTTTAATACCTTTTGTCCTTTTTCGTTTTGCTCTTTCATGAAATTATGTGTATCTTCTTCAAGCGAAGTCTGTTGGAAGAATTTAAGATAATGTAACATTTTAATCTATGCATTAACATAAATACGATAAAAATAACCAATATTTCAAAACGGGTAGTAATTCCTCAACGGCAGAAAATTGATACGAGCAAACTTAAAATGTAATATATTTACCTCGGATGTTGTGATAGACCCACCAAATTGCCTATCAAGAACACCAACCAATGGACAACTGTAAGACCCATTCAGAGATTGGTTAAGCTGGCCAGAGTTGTTCGAGTTGTTCTAAAGTTTAAAGATAATGTAATGTTGACAATCGAAAGTTGAAAGTTTTGAACATCTTTAGAAAAAATTTATGCAAAATATGTTAATCCATCAACATATTTATAAAACCTAATTTAATCTATTTTCTCTGAATTGATCTAAACAGGGGAAAAATTATTACTACAGTCTTTTTTTATATAGGAACCATTATATTTGAGTTGAGGCTCAAACTCTTCTTATTTTTTTGTTGGGAAAAATATTTTTTGAGCAAGAAATTTTCTAGCCAGGGTCCTATAAAGGGTAATAAGAGTTTCAAAAGATACAATATCAGCTTTAGTCAAAAACATATTCGGTAAAACATGATCGAAAAAAAACAACCGTTTTTTTTAACTTTGCAGCATCAGAACTGTTCTTTAATTGCTCTTATTTTTTGGCCATTTTGAGCCTCATTGTTCTTATAAAATTGTTCTTAGTCAAAAAAAAGAATGTAATACCTGTTGCATTTCATTTTGGTCTTGTTCATGCTGAGTTAATTCAACACCGCCACTGTCGCCGCCATGATTATCGGTGACAATCTAAAATTTACCAAAAAATCATGAAATAGAAGTTCTTCACAATTTTCTGTTCAGCAAAAGTTTTAGAAAGCTATAGAAAACCAACATTGAAAAAAAATCATACAATGTAAGAAAATGCATCGCTTGTCCCACTTTCGTCAATCATTTTTCTTTTTCTATGTGCCGGTGTCGATTGTAGCTGTTAAAAAGAGTAATTATCAATTGTATAATTATAATGTAATACGTATATTATGTTTAAAGTGATATTGATGCCGTAAATGTTTGACAGTGTCCACCTCAATGAATAATACCATTTTTACAATAACATCTTACATTATTTAGATAATTTGAGTTTCCATCCATCAATGATTTTAGCCTGTCGTTCTGCAATTCATTGTTTTGTAGCAAATAGTTATTTTCTTTTTGAAGCTTAAAAAGATGTGCATATATTTTTTCATTATTGTATTTACAACATTTTTACAGACATCTTATGAGGTCATGCTGAGTACGTGCTTAAATCTCTATATTGCTAATTATTGAAAAGAATCTATTGTTTCTCAGCCATCTTCAATGCTACTTTACATCTTTTGCTTTATTAATCAAGAAAAAAAACGTACCAGGTTTATTTTCTCCATAAGCAAATCATTCTCCCTCTTTGATTCTGCCCTATCATATTCATTGAAACGTATGATTTCTTTCAGCTAAAATGAAAAATTTTAAAAATTAATTATTTTCGATGTAAACCTGGTGAAATGAAATACGAAATCCATCTAAAAATAAACAGCCTTTAGGATATTCAGTTTAGAATGTTTGTGGAAAAAGTAAATTGCCAATACCCTCAATATTTCAGCGTTTAAAACATTTTCTTTAGTGCGTGCTTCATCGATCTTTCTCTTCAATTTTCGATTCTAAAAAAATGTTTTTCTACACACGATAAGCATTTTTTTTAATGCAAAATGGGTTTCATTTCAAAGCGTTTGGAAAGTTTCAACCGGGGCTGAAAAACTCACTGGGGTAACGAGTGGGTGTACTGATTCATGGCTGCACTAATTGTAATTTCTTTTCCTCTGATACTCTATCAATAATGTCTTTCTACATACCTCATACTCATCAACCACTATCTCTGTTCTTATTCTCTCGGAGGTGACTTCAATCTGTAAACAGAAATTATGATGTTACAATCGATATGATGAGACTAGTCGATAAATATTAAAGGATAATTGCACGACCCCATAAAGTATCAAGTGGACTAACCCTTCAGTAACTTTTTTATTATAATTTCTTAAAATTTTAGGCAATTAAGTCTTCAACGATCGAAGTAATACGTACCTCTTTTTGCTTAGCTTTTAGGTCTTTGTTGATTTTACCCAATTCTTTTGCTCCAATATCTCCTCTTTCAAGCCATAATCCAAGTGCTTCTGATATGGATGTTACATTTAAACCTTCAAATAGAGATCTTACTCTGAAGTGCCCAACTGTATTTTGTGAGCTTATCCTTTCAAATAAGCGATAATCACTCGTGCAAAGTAGCGCACACCTCCAGAGATAGTACTGATCACTTCGAATCACCTGTAAACAAAGTAGAAAAAGTGTTTTATAAACGAGGCCTGTGGAAATAATCGATTTCATGAGTATTTCTAAAAAATAACTCTAAAATATTCCAAACCAAAGTATGAAGTGAATTAAACTCGTCTAAAATTATACTCATTATTTCCGTGACCGAGAAAGAGTTTCAATTTTACTTGTTATTGTAATAGTTATTGTTATTACCTTGACTTTGTTTTCTATTTCCATCTCCATCACACACTCATCTTTCATTTTTTTAAATTCTTTTGTGGTCATCTCTCGATACAATTTATCAACCCTAGTAGTCTCGTCGTTGCGATTTTGAATAGCAGTACGGAGCAAACTAACGAGATCAAAAAACGATACCTCTCGAAGTTTACTTTCACTATTAAAATCATCTTCACTTGGTAAACCACAAGGTTTTGGGAGTATAGATTCAAATCCAAAGTTACTAGCCATTTTGGCGGACGATGTAATATGAATTAGGAGTAAATTGTTGGCCTTTTTGCCAATATCTCGTAGATGAAACAGAATACAAAAGAAGTTTCACAATAGGGGTTTTTAAATTTTTTTATTGAATTCGAAATAATGTAAAACGTACATTTAGGTTAAGCGGTACCATTATCCTTTTAAAACGAATTCAATTTCTTTTTTTAACACTATTAAAGGGATTATACAGTGTTATATACACCCGACTCGTCTGAAACTGATGTCAGCAAAATTTTAATAAAAGATTCCTTTCAAATTTGTAAATAAAAGGAAGAAAAAAATCTTGCTCCACATTTTTCTTTATTCATTACAAAAGATTCTATTTATTTCAATCTGCTGAATCAACATACATTATGACTATGTAAAAGGTCAATGGCTTTAACGAAAAAACCTTTTTCACCTAGGACCCATTTTATGATATTTTTTTTTGAAATGGTAAGATGGAAACAAGCGAAGATAAGAATAAAAATTTGATGGCAGCAAAAGTAAGTTAATCTTTTATTATTACGTTTTTATGCCCGGCAATTAACTATCTATCTGATGCCTTCTTTCGTATAGTTTAGCATAGTTTAGTAGAATTTAGAATTTATCCCGTATGAATTCTCAAATTTCTAATATATACAGAGAAAAACATCCCAAGCGAGATCGAACCAAACAGAAAAGTTTCAATGAATCGTATAAATTTTAGTAAAGATTTTAAAGATTATAGAGAAAAATTGCTTAACAATTGAAAAAAATGTAAGATTACTTTGGGTAATTTTCTGTTTTATTCAACCTTCTAGATACCTCGGAAGAAGCAGAGACTGAATATCGAAAAAGTTGCGAATGATTTAGAAGAATTTAAACAGAACAGTTGCTGTGAAAGAAAATGTCACGAAGGCTTTTCTGCGTTTCAAGTGACTAGAATAAGGGAGCAATTCTGGGAGAAAGACGAAGAGCAACAAAATACGTTTATCATAAACTTTTTGAGATCGCAAAGATTTTCTCACGCTTTGGTGTTTCATATTGATCGAGTTGTCTGCCAAAAATTTTGGTTTTTTGTTATAGCATATCAAAGTCTAGGTAACTTTCCCATTTTATATTTTTAAAGTGAAATATTTTTATAAGAAAAGTGTTTTTTTGGTTTCATGATAAATATAACTTTTTGGTCGAAATCGTCCAAAATACACGGTTTTTTATAAGAATATACTTTATAAAAAATTGGCTTATTTCTTCTTCTCTTTCAATCAAATAATTTTAATATCACTCTTAACATTTTTCAGACTGAGAGTGAGAAAAAATTTAGAATATGTTATCAAGAATATCTTAGGATGACCAAAGAGTTAAGAATATTCATCATGAAACCAAAAATCGCTATTCTTATAAAAAAGACGTGTTATGCTAAAATGAGTAATATTAAAACCATCTAATTGGTTGAAAGAGAAGAACAAGAAGAAATAATAAGCCAGTTAAAAATCAGCTTGAGAAGATTTTAGAGTATCTTTACTTGAGGATTTTTTTATGAAATTTGACTTTGAAAAGATTTAAGATAACATTATTCTTAGGACATTCTTAACTTTTAGGCCAATTTCATCATGAATATTCTTATAAAGTATATTCTTATAAAAAAGCGTGTATAAAGCTTTAACATGCCTTTTTTCAATCTTATCGATTTTCCATTACGGTTATTCTTTTTAGATTCTATCGAAAACGCAATGCCCTTCTAAAAGGCCACAAAGATGGGGCAACAGAGCGAAAGGGAGCAAAACAATGCAGCAGCGAATATGTAAGTATTGCAGATTTTTCAGATTTCGTTATTATCATTGTTGCATGTTGTTGTTTTAGCTACTAAGAGAAAAGGTCCTTTCCCATGTTCTATTTTACAAAGAAATTTATTTTATGCATTTTAGCATCATGCTGTTTTATGGATAAAGCGATTCGCTGATGATTGTGGAGATGCTCCGCCGGACCGGGATCCTGATTCTCGGGTCATCCCAGCCTGTTTTACCAAAAGAGCTGTTTACAAGACATATAAAGAAGAAATTAAATTACAGGTTATTCAAAATGGAATTAAATCTATCATTCAAACAAGTGTCTTTAAAGCCTGTTCCTCACTTGTTGAAAAAATCTAACATTAGACGCGGATATTTAATTCTGTTCACATTGCGGTGCCTTTGAACTTTAGATGCGCGGAACAAATAAAGGAATAAATCTCTAGGGAGTCTCGTTCAAACTCTACACGCTTTTTTATAAGAGCAGTTCTTAATAAAAAAAACGTGTATTCAATTTTTCTCTGCGTCCTTTCTGCCATGAATATAGCTTTATTTTTGCACCTATCCTGCTTTGTTTTGCCAGTTTAATTAAAGTTTCAAGTTGAAAATTAATCAGCAAATTTTAAAAGATTTCAGAGGTTTCCGGATTTTTTTAATTTTCTATTGTTATCTTGAATCTGCCACGACCTTGTGACGTTAAACTGTGTTGTTGGAACAATCACAGTATTCCTTATTATGGGATAATAGAGGGGGCAGCTGTGAATTTCAAGCAAAAGCAATTTTTGCCTCTATTCTTTAGTCTATAGTCCTTCTGTTATGATCATAAATCATAATTAATCAAATATAACTTTAATACTTTTCATCCAAAAGAACACGAGATTCACGAAGTGTGGCATATGCACCCTAATCAAAGACATAAAAAATTCAACCAAAGACAAGGATTTGAAAAATAAAATGTCCTTAATACGAAAATTGCATAACGAACAACAAATGTAAGTTGGTTGATTTATGTTTGTAAAATGCAAGCACTTTCTTTGTTATAAAATGAAAATCCTTAGCTGTTCATAATGTCTAGACAGCCTTTCCAGCAGAGACACGGTGTATCAGTAAACAAGATTGTACTAAGAATATAATTAATACGAAAAATATATCATTTTGAGCATGAAATTTTGAGAGTGAACAACAGGAATTATTCCTGTTTACACCAATACAATTTTTGTATCCTTAGGGGTGAAAGAGCAAAATACAAGGTCCATCAGACTAAAGCCAGAAATAATCCTGATCGATACGCCAGTATTATCATCGATGGAATGGATCAGAACAAAACATCTCTGCCTCATTTTTTCACCCTTTCTAAGGTCTGTTTTACACTTTTTGATAAAAGATCAGTTTAACCAAATCTGACTCGAGAGTACAAACATACACCCCTGTCTCAGTGTCAGTGTGGGATATTTTTTTTATATCTAACGGGGTTATCAAAAACGGACTTTTTCCACTGGGGATACGAAATTATGATTGTTCTTTGTTCGAAATATTGGTGGGGATGAGAAATTTAAGTAGATCAAAGTTTAGTGGGAATATAAAGATTTTTACGTTTTTCAATGGGGAATTTCTATGCTATTTTTACACTGGGACGACTTTTAGTAGAAGTCGGAAAATTACCACCCTTAAAACATCTGTAATTAAAGAAATACACGTTTTTTTTATAAGAACAAACTATATAAGAACATAAGGCTTCGAGGCCCAAAAAATTTAAGAACATCTTAAGAACATTCTAAGGCTTTGGAGACTTAAAAACATGCAATTTTTTAAGAAATTACATCCAAATGCTCAATAAATGCTGAAAATAAGAACATTTTAAGAACATTTTTAGGCTTCAAATCCAAAAAACTAAGAACATCCGAAGGCTTCGAAAATTTTTGACGTTCTTATAAAAAAAACGTGTAAATTACAAACGAGAATAAATTTGTAATTCAGGCAATTTTTAATAGCATGATGCTTAAAGTTCAGGTTAATATTTTAAACATTTCAACATTTTCCTTCAGGAATATTCATCTGAGTTTGTAAAGACCCATACACAAGGTGTTTTGTCGCACGGTTGCCGAAAGGCTTTTTACGTGGTCGATCTTCATGAAACACCACATGACTCTAATTTGACTATGTCAATTTTGAGTTATGTTTTTATGAGAATAGCCAAGGTAAGTCATTAACCCAATTAACTGTCATACAGAAAAGAATTTCTTCAAATTTTTAATACGCGAAAACTCACAATTCAATTCGTTTGTCTTTGTTTGAAAAATAAATAGCAATTCAATAGGAAATTTAAAGAGAAATATTTAAAATGGAATAGATTTCTAAAAAAGAAATAAACGTGGTTAAGCTCCAAATAATGGACCTTTGTCGTTTCAAAACTGCTTTTTGTGTGAAGTCATTCCCTTCATCAATAGAATAAACAGGTTTTTGTTCAAGTAGGATTTCAAAAGAATTAACATAACACAATCTATCTGCCCTTCATGGTAAACAATTTATTTTCGATGTTAAGAAACGGGTGTTCTTCACTAATCCTCTAGAAAAACGAAACAAAATACTCATAAAAGGTATATGATATTGTTATGTAACATTTTGTAAAGCAAAAAAATGGATACCATAAAAATCGCTTATTTTCACTTTAGAGTTTTTGGCTATCAAGCTTTCAATCTTTCATTTCTGTGTGTCGGTTTCTTTTGTACATTTGAGTTTGGAAAGCAAAATAAGTAAAGTATTTTTTATTTAAAACAGTGGTATTTCCCAATGATCTTTTCGGACTATAATGAGATATTTACTTCTCGTTTCATTCAGGATGAAGTTCTTCCACCAGTTCTTTATGTACAAATGGATAATTGCTGGAGAGAGAATAAAAATCAGTTTTTATTAGCCTTTTTTGCGTTTTTGGTGTTAAAAAGAATCGTTAAAAAGGTATATAAATACAACAATACTCATCAAGACTTAAATATAGTTTAATTAATTAATGAAGAAAAGAAAACCAATTACTATAAAATTACTGTAAAAAGTTACAGTCGGCAAATGGTACCGAAATGATATCAACATTTTAGTTTCTGCTCGTAAATTCTTAAAACGCACCGTTTATACCAATTTAAACTTATGCATAAAATGTTCTCGAGCAAATAAAAAGATGATGTGTTACAAAAGAATGTATCCTTTGGTTGAATGAAAATAAACATATTGATTCGACATTAGGTTCGTCTTTCTTACTTGCTTGTTGGACATACCCACGAAGATATCGATAGTGTAAGGAAATTATTTTCATAATTTTTCCTCTTCATCAATTTGTTTTAATTTTCTTCCAAAATAGAAAAGACTTTCGCATTTGTCGATTTAAGTTATAGGCGATGGACGTACAAAACTTAATCTCTTTTTATACATTTTTAATCTTATCAGACATTCAGTAACATTTCAACGACCTTAAACAAGAAAGACGTATTCACAATTGATCACCTGCTTCAAACGATTAAGGAATCCTTTCAGAAACAAAACACGAGTGTTTCTTTACTGAAATATGTATTCAATTACCGGGACTGGTTTATGCCCAACATAAGAACACCGTCTCATCATACTGAGCCGCACGCTTACAAGTTTGAGCTAGTCAACGAGGAAGTTGACTTATCTTTTAAACGTTTCGCAATGGATCCAGAATGGACCCAACTCAAGCCAGCACTCCTTTCGCATCTACCAACTGGACCCATTCCCTTAGTACGGTTTAGTTGGAGAAAACAACTTCCAGTAGACGAGATTGAAGAAAAAATACAATCTTGCTCTGTGAAATTGCCCCATCAATCAATGATATGGTGGGGTAATTTCACCGACAATCTACGAAAGGAACAAATGTAAGAGTCTCCTTTCTTCAAAAGTATGGAAAATTGAGCTAAAAACAGTATTTATCAGTCTAAACTCGTAAATTCGAAATTTTTAGTCAATGATTCCCGTTCTGGTCGATTTTATTGTTTTAAAAAGCACGTGTTTCCATTTTTTAATTGAAATCAATTTTTGGAATCAATTCTTTTCCAAGGAAATGGAGTGAAGCCAGTGCTGCAACTCTGATATCAGATGGTGGATGCTTTTTGAGTTATTTGAAACCTCACGCAGATGTTGTGCCGTTCTCAAAAGTATGTGCATAAACATTTTAATGTATCTTTTTCAAAAGTAAAGAAAAGAGAAGAAAATTTAATAGAATTCATTTAAATTTTAATCAAATATCTTTTAGATGTCAGAGGACGACGCAAGGAGAAACGAGCATATAGATATGCTCATGGAAAAGTCACAAAGGACTCCGCGTGTAAGGATTTGATTAAAGAATTATTTGTAATAAAGCAATTATGTTATCTCTAATTGAATAGAAAAGTAGAAGAAGAATAAGTGTATTTCAATTGAATTTATTTCAATTTTAGACGCTGATTTCAAAGCATTCCGAGCGCGAGAAGCCAAAGAAAAAGAAGAAGAAAAATCCCACTGAAACGGCAAACGAAAACAAAACGAACAAAACGAACAAAAAGAAAAAAAACAATGAAACGGCAAACGCAAACAAAACAAACAAAAAGAAAAACAACAAAAACGAAAAGGATCCGCTCTCAAAAGCAAAGGCACGGGTCAAGGCAAAAAGGGCTTTAAAAGTCAAGTCCAGAAATGTAATAGCCGGAAAAGGAGCAGAAAAAAACGTTATGAATGTTAGCTTATGAAATATGTTGCACGTTTTTATTTCAAAGGAACCATGAAATATGGAATGAACCTCGACTGTTCTACATTTTCTCAAATTTCCTATCCATCACAAGCTCGGAATGAATTTCCACCAAAGCTGTATAATTTTTTTCTATATCGATAAAAAGGAAAAAT
This sequence comes from Clytia hemisphaerica, assembly GCF_902728285.1. Lineage (NCBI taxonomy): Eukaryota > Metazoa > Cnidaria > Hydrozoa > Leptothecata > Clytiidae > Clytia > Clytia hemisphaerica. The sequence continues at coordinate 1,258,942 of NW_027103728.1, read as the reverse complement.
AAAACAGAAAACTTTTACATGTTTTAACCTCGGTACTATTCTTAAATTGTTCTAATTTTTTGCCGTTTTTCAGGATTACTGTTCTTATAAAATTGTTCTTATAGAATTAGAACTTGGATTTATTGTAAGCTGTATTAGTTTTTAAAGATAATTTTTGCTCTTTAACATTTTAGTATTTTTTTAACATCATAATAGAACCTGACTGATCAATCTGATGGCTCTAAATTCTTTCTCCTAGTATATTCTTTTCTTTGATCACTAATTGCAAGAAAGTAAATGTTTTTTCACAAACATAGAAACACATGACTTTCGTTTCATTGAATTGGATAAGATTTTCTTTTATCTATGATCATATCGTGGGATAAAATTTCTTCTTTTTATTGGTTAAAAAGCACATTCATTGGTTAAAAAAGCATATACACTATCGATAGTGGCAAACTTACACATTCATTGGTTGAAAATTACATAATGCTATCGATAGTGTTGTTAATCCTTTTATTGCTTTTTTATTAATCATTGTGAGGAAAGTTCTTTCTTCTCATTGGTTAAAAAAGCATATACACTATCGATAGTGGCAAACTTACACATTCATTGGTTGAAAATTACATATCGCTATCGATAGTGTTGTTAATCCTTTTATTGCTTTTTTATTAATCATTGTGAGGGAAATTCTTTCTTCTCATTGGTTAAAAAAGCATTGCACTATCGATAGTGGCAAATTTGCTAACGATAGCGTTGCCGCTATTGATAGCGTTTTCTCTCTTTTTTAATTCTGTATTCTGATTGGTTGATACAGAATTCGCTAAGGTTAGCGTTTTTTTTGCTATAATCCGCTATGGAAGTTCCAATTAAAATGAAAAAGTCCCATTTAATCTGAAAAAGAGTTTAACGTCAATAAAGTGGTTTGGTTTTGAATGCTTTCATTTTAAGAAGTTCATTTCGAGTAGAGACAGAAGAGCATTTTGTATATGAATAGATTTTGTTGTGTTTGATAGATTGAGCAATAAGTGAAAGCAGATTCTAGAGGTATAATTATTTATTTATCACTATCAAAGGTTGAATTGCACTACATTTTCCTTAACTCTGAGTTTTAACGCTAGACTTTAGACTTCGGACCTTAGGATCTGACGATCCAAAAATTCAAAAATGGTCCAATAAGGCTCAGAATATAGCCTAGAAGTCTATAAACCCCTCCCAAATTGAAATATCCGATTAGACTTAATATGTAGCCAAAAATTCATAAAATATATTTCGACCCAGATTGTAACTTCTTTTTGGACCTACCCTCGAGGTCCTAAAAATTAACCCATGTTCGTTAGTTAATTAGTTAGTTAGTGCGTTCGTTAACAACTTTTCTAGAAATTGGCTCATTCAATTTTTTGATTTTTCTGATGACAAAGATGCATAAACATAAACCCTCGAATTCGCCCAATTTTCGAAAAAAAAATATTTTGGGCAAATTTCAGCCAAAAAACAGCTAAAAAAGGGTTTTTTAGACTTTCTGAAAAACTGGATCATTCATTTTTTCAGATTTTTTGTCTGAAAGTACACTACCATCATAGCTAAAAGATTGTTCAAACAGATTTTTGCAAAAATATTTTTTCGGCTCAAAAAACACTTCCTTATCTATAAGAATCACTATTTACAAGCATAGATTAACATTCTTAACCAAATCACTCTATTTTTTTGACGAGAGATATGTTTTCTTTACTCATGAAGTAATAAGTTGAAAGAATATTTGTGCCTAGGCATGAAATTTGGGCTGTAAGAAGTGTTCTTTATAGGAAAATGGACCAAATTCGATCTTTTTTATAAGCACATTACCGAAATTAGCTTTTTTTGAGATTGGATTGCTCAATTTTTCTGAATTTTTGCACTTTAAACTCTCGGATGCAACGAGCTTGATTCGAAAGAAATATTTTGGGCATGAAAGAATATTTGTGTTATGCATAAAATTTTGGTTGCTGGCTTTGTTTTTAAGAGGGAATGGGTCAAATTCAATCTTTTTTATAAGCATATCACAACATAGTGTGCACCCCCCCTAAATTAAGGGGGGTTTGTTGATTTCGGTTTGATTTCGTTGACTTCGGATTTTTTGGATTTCAGGGGGATTAATAGGATGAGCTGGGACTAAAATTTGATTGGTGGGACTCGCCAACTTCGTTACAGAAGCCTCATTTTCAAACACGAGTATGCATACCATTTTAAAATTTTTAGCCTGCGGTGCCTTCCTTCTTACTTAAACGAATTTGCTATCTGTAGTGCTCTGATTGTAAAATCATAATTTTAAGCATATATTAATCTTTGAATCTTAATGGAATAACTTTCATAGTTAAAAAAAAGGGTCCACACGATTGCCTTTGGGAGCAGGGAAAAACTCGAGTTTTAGGTGGGACGAAGGATTCAAGATAACAGGTGGGGGTTTTAGATAGTGCTGGGACCTCTTTTTTTTGGTGGGACCTGGACCCCCGTTGCACACTATGCACAAGTAGGATATTAAGTTTCCTTCAGATATGGTTATTTTTTCATGTTTTTAAACCAAACTAATGTCTTAAAGGTTTCTTTTTTTCAATCTAATTTTTCATATTTCTTTTTTAAGTCATTTTAAATAACTGTTTACTATCTCCTAATGCTTTGATTATAATTTGCACCTAAAATGAAAAAAATTATTATCAGGTAGGTCCATATAAGTATAGCTTGTTGCTTTAAAATTATTTTGCTCCAATTTTGCGGAGCAACTCTATTAACATGTATTTTTGGGGCGCAGGGTCGATTATTTTCTACCTGTTGGTATCGTGTATTTTACAGACCGGCCTGAAGTTGCCCCCATTGCCTGAATTTACCCGAGGTTTTTACGTCTCAGGATTAAAAAAAATACTATTGATTTAACATTTTGACCCTGTTAGGTATTGGTAATAAAAATTGGTCAAAATTTCAAGGTTCCAGTATTTGTCAATTCTGAGATTTTATGAGGACTGTCTAGCCCCCCCCCCCACCCATGATGCTTCCCCTATTAAAAATATAGGAAGATGCACAAAGGGTTGGGGTTAAAACGATATTTTTGAGAAAATGGAAATAATTTAACATGTTGCTGTACAGCCCCAAGATGTGAAACCTGCCCCAATATGTGACCCGTTTGCCCCAAGATGTGAAACCTGCCCTAAGATGTGACCCGTTTGCCCCAAGATGTGACCCGAAAAGCTGCCTTAAGATGTGACCCGATTGCCCCAAGATGTGACCCCAAAAAGCTGCCCTAAGATGTGACCCACTTGCCCTAAAATGTGAACCAAGAAAAAATTAGGGGCAGGTTTCACATCTTAGGGCAGGGGTCACATCTTGGGGCTGTACAGTTGCTTTAATTGTCCTAATTCTAGTATTTCAAATATCATGATTACTTTAGATTATTGATTATCACATGGAGAATGAAAAATGAGTGATCCAAATGCACTAGGAGGGAAGGTACACCCCACCAATCAAGGTGGTGCACTAACCTGCACTCGTCATGCCATTGCCAAAGCGATCGTACAACATGCTCTTTATCAGCGGCTTGATTTTAATCAGGATTATGTCCTTGGAGTCGTAGAAAATTTCAGGCTCACTCTTGAAGCTGTGTACCCAAGTGCATATAACGACCAGCAGTTTCACTTCATGGATAGAACGTATGATCCAACAGGATTGAATAAACATTATACGATAACAGCAAAGGTTGCTGAAATTCCAGGTAATTATTGTTTAACTTAACATTGTTTGACTTTTATTTCTGTCCAGTTTAATGTGAAATAGTTCGAGGAAGGGGGTTACATAGCCTTAATAACTTTTCGTCTAGAAGTGCTTTTTGCACCAAATTTCAAACAGATTTTCCCTAACATGATATGAACTAATAAAATAATTTTCGTCATCGTCATGAAAATTGTCAGTGTATCGGTGAAAAACTGTACCTCAGAGGAATATCGATTGCAAGCAAGCAAGCAATAAAGGAATTTTCAATTCTGTTTTGATTAACTCTGTTTTGAGTAACTCTTGATTGAAGGCAATTTACCTTTCGTTATCAAAATCAAATCAATAACTGTTATTGATTTGATTCTTATAAAGTAGATGTAAGAAAAATAAACATGCTCATCTTTTTCGCTATACTTACTTTGTTTACTTTCCAATAACTACTTACCGAAAGGTAAATTGCCTTCAGTCAAAATTTATTGATTTGATTCTCATAAAGTAGATGCTTATAAGAAAATTAAATATGCTCATTTTCCTTGCCATTCTTTGTTTACTTTGTAAGAAATTATTGCCGAATGATATAATACTTCAATCAAGAGAGAAGGTTATTTACTCAAAAGTTATTTATTTGTTTCCTATAAATCCGATGCTTAACAGAAAAACAAAATTTACTAAGATTAGCACAGTCCCCTGTTTCCTTTGATAGAACCAATTACCGAAAGCCAATTCCAATTACCTTATCGGCCCTTTTTCCACCGGCCCTAATTTAACGCCGGCCCTTATTACGCCAAAGCTCAATGTTTTTCATTTTTAGCCTGGCTGTAATTTAATTCAGACACCTTACGCCGGCCCTTATTACGCCACGAGCCCAAAGATAGCGCCAATAAGGGCCGGCGTAAAAAGGACCGATATGGTAGATTTTTTATCTAACTCATCTGTTTAACCTTTCTCTGTCTTCTGGCTGTGTTCCTAAATCATCGAAGAAAATAAAGGGTGACACCAGTCTTCAAGAAGGGCGATATACTACCTATCGCTATGAAAGTATTTGAAAAAGTTGCATTACCAGGTCTCTGATTTTCTAGATTCATCTAAGATACTTTCATCATCGCAAAGTGGCTTCAGACATAACCGACACTGTTGTCATTTGCGTTTCAGATTTTATCCTTAAAGAATTAGGAAAGGGTTTATATGTCGGAGATGTACTCGTTGATCTCAAAAAAGGCTTTCGACACTGTAGATCACCAAATACTCCTAAAGAAGCCTTTCTCTTACGGATTTCGGGATGTCTCCCTTGAATGGTTTCAATCGTATCTAAGTGACAGACTCCAGTGCGCCCTTCTTCAAAACACCATGTCTGATTTATCAAAAGAAAATTCTTTCGGTCTTCCCCAAAGATCAGTATTAGGACCTCTTCTGTTCTTGCTGTATATCAATGATATAGGATATTGCATGAACTTTGGCACTTTTTATTATCTATATGCTGACGACACAATAATAATCAAGAGTGCTGACGAACCTGACTTATTACGCTCTGATCTGGTGCGTCAACTCTCAGATATTGGTCAGTGGTTCTATGGATGTAAACTCTGAGTCAACACCTCTAAAACTGTTGTGATCTTCTTCGGTAGATCCAAGAAATTTGAGGAATGTAAGTCTGTTCCTCTCAGATTTCTAGGTGATTCTATAGACTCTAAAAAGGAGGTGAAATATCTTGGTGTCGTCTTTGACGAGAACATGACCTGGGATGAGCAGGTTAAAAGGGTCCGAAGCAAAGCTTATCTTGCCTTAAACAGGATAAAACGGATCTCATCTCTTTTAACAGATTATACTAAAAAGCTATTAACCAACGCTCTTGTCATGCCTCATATCAATTACTGTTCCAACTCTTGGAGTGCTATGCCAGCTGCAAATCGTACTAAATTCGAATGTTTTATGAAATTACATATCTGCGCAAAAATTACATATCTGACCATAACACCTGTACTTTTTAGATACCTATACTTTATAAATATTAGACCTCAAAGAATTCGGCAGGCCCTCAAAGTTATATTTTAGAGGACTTTTATGGTGGTGGCCAATAAAATCTGAAAATCAACTGTCTTAAAAACATGGTCATGTTGCATATTGGTGAATACACAAATTTGAATTGAGATTGTGAGAAAACGAAAGTTGTTATAAAACCAAACTTTTCACCATTAGAAAGAGGAAAGGCTGACTTACATTTCGAGTTATTCAAAAGTTATGTTATCCCCACTTTTTTCTAGAAAAGACGCTTTTTCGAAGATTTTTTTTCTCGAATTTTCTTCATAACTTTTGAATACTTGAAGCTAATTTAAAATATGATAGCTCAAAATTAATTTAAGTTGACCTTTCTTCTTTCTAATGGTGAAAAGTTTGGGTTTTTATAATATTTTTAGTTTTCTCAAAATCTCAATCCAAATTTGTACACTTTTTTGAAACACCCGGTACAAAAATTACATTTTTGGCTCTAACAACCACCGAGTCTGCTAAATCACGTGCCAGCGTGTTATGCGTGCCATGCGTGCCTACGTGCCTTCGTGCCTTGGCGTGCCTGCGTGCCATTAAAATTTTGGCGTGCCATCCGAATTCTGGCGTGCTCGTGCTATTCGAATTTTGGCTTGCCATCCGAATTTCGGCGTGCTGGTGCTATCTAAATTTTTACCGAAATTTCGGTAAAGCTTGGTGGAGAAGATGACATAACTTGGGACTACCCCCAATATGGACCCCATTGTGGACCCCAATATGGATGACCCCCTCAAAATTAGCGGGAAAGCATTTTCAAGGTTATTTTATGTAATGACACTTAAATTATGTAAATAATGGCATTATCACGAAATATGAGGTGTATACACCAATTTACAACAAGATGTTTTCTCATGCTCAATATAGGATGCTGGCGGTGCAAATGGATATAGATTGTCATACAAGGGTTGTTTTAAAAGGTGGTGCCATACCATGAAGTACCCCAATGGTGTACCTTATGGTCTACCCCGAAAAAGATTTACAGACCAGACTGGGAAATAATACGCGAATGACACAACCTTACCTTTATGAAATGGGTCGGGGAAATGGGTTATTTTTCACTACTTTGTCTCAAACCGCATGTCAGTAAACTAGGCAAGGTATTTTTCGAGTTCAGAAGTTGCTAGTTGCTAGTTTCAAATTGGAAAGTTGGCGAATTGTTATGACAAATGAGCATATTACAGGTGTTATATGTATTATACGTATTACATATGTTGTATATTACTGTCATATTACATTTACTTTCAAAAACCTGGTCTGTAAAATTTCAAAGCCCACGTAAAGATTTTTCGTGAAACGATAAGCTGCACACATCCCCTCTGATAAGTTTTGATATAGGGGATGCGAATCAGGCTCACAAAACCGTTCCGAACTTAGCAAAAATAAATCTGCTAACCAAAAAAGAGTTGAATGATAGAGAACTTTGATTGACAGTTTGTCGTCTTTTGTTATCTTGAGAGTTTTGTTTGCTAATTCAATTAATTTCGATAAACAAAAAGAAAGAGAGGAGAAAGAGAGATTTCTAGCCATATGTTCTTTTTATTTGAATCTTTATTTGATTTCTATTTACGTCATCAAATAACTCAAACAATACATATCGAGTTTTTTGAAAAATACAAGTCGCCAAAATTCTGCAAAATACATACCTATTCGGTAATTTTCTCGGAAGCGATATCAGAGCCTGATTCGCATCCCCTATATCAAAACTAATTTGGGGATGCATGCAGCCTAGTGAAACGACGGCGCTACATGGGATTCTTCCGCGTATGGTATACAAAATAAGAAGATGTTGTTTTTTCAGTGAAATTTTTTTCTGGAACCATTTTCATTGCTATTGGGGAGTATTAGGTGGTCATCGACCCATATAATATCAGTCTGTCTTTTTTCTGTTCAAATTTTCATTTTTTGGTTAAAACTCAAATATAACCTATTCACAACAACTTCCCAAAGTTTCAGGTCATAAAAATAAGAGGAAAGGTTAAAAATTTTAGTACTTACCTAGACAGAAATTGGTCTCCGCCCGTTTGCGCCCGTATTTCCGCCCAGCGATAAAACAGCTATAATCATTGAGTTTCAAGCCCGAAGGGCTAGAGGTCAATCTCTAACCTTTCTCAGGCAAGAAAAATTGAAGCCTTAAAATATGCGCCGTATTTTTGATGACGGATTGAATCTAGCAATTCCTTTGTTTTCGAGTGATATATTTTTCGAAATTAAGCGGTAAATTTTAGTTTCAATCTGTCATTTGTGTAAAAACCAGGCGGGTCGCTCAAGGCCGCGCAACTTTGGTAGGATTTGTTGGCTTCAAATCCTACCAAAGAGATTGACCTCTAGCCCTTCAGTCTTGAAACTCAATGGCTATAATTCTGCTTCTAGCGTAGTCTAGCAAGCTAGACGACTAATTAAGACATATTAGAAATAAAGCAAAAAAGTAAATTTTAGTCGTCTAGAAACCTTTGTGCACTAACTCCAAACAAAAAAAAAGTGTCAATATCGCAATTTAAACTTTTTCCCGCTCAAAAAAATTTTTTTTAAATGAAATGTGTGTGGATTTGTGTGTTAAAAATGTTTCATTTGAGTTGATTTTATTTCGAGAGTTTGTTGTTGCTTATTAAATTGTTTTCTCGCTACGCAAGTTTCTGCGTAGCTAGGCCCGGTATCTATAAGGCTGGAACACCGGATTCTTCCAGTCGTTTATACAAACTAAATCCCGAATCATTATTTGTGTTTATTATTTGTATTACATGCATTATAAACGACTCCAGTCTACTTCTAGCGCTTCAAGCTGCTTGAAATTTTTACGGGACGTCTTAAAGTCGCAAAGATTCTTTATGCTAAGTTCAAAAGTCGCTTACGCGTACCGCGATCGAGTTATAAACATTGTAAATATTCACCGCCCTTGAAATCATTTGAGAGGTGGGTTGACTTCTGAGAGTATAAACCTCTGTGCTTCATGTGTTTCTATGTGTTTATTTCCTGTTTTGAGTGGCATTTTAAAGCTTATTTATACTTAAAAGAGGTCTTTAATACTCCAAGGAACCATGCTTCTCAATATTATATGACATTTATTCTGAATTGAGTTTATAATAACCTTTCAAAGATAAGCACAAGGTACGTAAATAATTTTCTTTGTTTTTTTGTATTTTCATCACCATTATTCTTATGAGATTCTTTTAAACACCCATTAATAGTGAGTAAGTATGTATAAGATATGTTTGCATATGTATTTGAAGTTTGATGAGGATGATTTGCTATGATTTTGGATCATTTTGGTTCATTTCGGTTCATTTCGGAAACTGCTTAAAAGTGAAAGTGAAAGTACAAAATTATATGTGGACGTAGCTTTCACAAAACACTGGGAATTTCAAGGCAGCATTTGGACAAATACAGTTGACTTTTTGTTTTTTTTCTCTTGGATAGATTCAAATCATTATTGAAGTGAACAAAGCACAAATTGAGGAAAACATGATTTCCCAGTTACCATAGCAACCGTTGTTATGTAGAAAAGAATGTTTCATTCATTTCATAGAGTTTCATCTAAGGAACAATCCTGCGAAGTTTTAACTTCTAACTCTAAAGCTATCTTGAGAAAAAATGTTGCAAAGTTTCCATTTTTTCGGGTTGCTGGGGCTGTAGCCCCTAGCAACAGGGCGCAATTTTGAAAAAAAAAATTGGAAATTTTTATTTTTGTTATATAGTATCAATACACCTTTCCCGTAATTCAAATTTCTCAGAAATGGCCCGGGAAAATGTGCGCTCCACCGTTGTGTAAAAAATTGTTTGGGAGGTAAAAAACGCGTTTTTGCCTGCGAGGGGTTAGGGAAAGTGGGATTTGAGCCTCTAACTTTGGACAGCGACCTTCTTTTGGCAAAATATTTTCAGGGTGGTATAATATCATGAATAGATTGAACATACTAAAATTTGAGGGGATTTTGTTCGACAGAACTTAAGAAAAGCTCGAAAAACCAACTTTCCCTAAGGGAACGCAGGCAAAAACGGGTTTGTTTACCTCCAGAGACCAAACGGTGGAGAGCATCAAAATAATGCGCGCGCATTAGTTTTACGAATTACGGGAAAGGTGTATTTATACCAAAAAATGTTTCAATAACTTTACAGAATAGTGTTTTTAATAAAAGAGCCTTTTAGGGTCGATGACCACCTTAAAGCTTGAACAGTCAGCTTATCTACGAAGATAGTAGGTTATCATGCTGTGGAAATGAGAAATCAGGGTAGACCATAAGGTACACCATTGGGGTACCCCATGGTATGGCACCACCTTTTAAGACAACCCGTCGTGCAATGAAAACATTAAATGCTCCAAGAGAGCTGTTTTAGAGATATGAAAATAGTAGTACTTTTATTATTATTTTATAATTTTCATTTTTATATGAACAGAGCATTACATAACTTCATAAGTTTTGAAGGAGATACACGTGTTTCTTCCACGCGAAAGGCATTAGTCTACCTGTCATTTTCTTGACAAAGTGACACTTTTTGACAAAATTATTGACATGGCAATTAAGTGAGATACCTGCAAGCTTTATTACACCAAATATTTCAATCGTACCGAATGAGATGCCTTTGATATAGATAGATAAATATTGGGGTTTGTGTAATGCAGTCTATACAGCTCAAACCTCTTACTTGAATTCTGTTTCTTCAATTTCGGAAAGTGAACCTGCTAAATTCCTATTGATGGACTAATGAGGGCTCTGATAATCTTAAGCATATCGTAATCTAAGCCTAGGCTTTACATATGCTTGATTTTCTATTGGTCTAAAACAATAAATCCATTGTATTCGAGCCAGAATCCCAGCCTTGTTATGCTTATAAGCGCTATGCTTATATATAAAAACACGTATAGTGTACTTTGGATGAGGGTCAAGTATTCTTAAGAAATTGCCAAAATTGAGGGTGAATTATTTTTAACATATTCTTACTTTTCTACAAAGATGAGAAATGATCATATAAAGAGTTTTGGACTGATATTCTTATAGAAAATATTCTTATATAAAAAAGCGTTTAGCTTAAATGCTCCAAACAACATTAACTACCTCCAGAGGTAATGTCATTTTCAGTCGTTTTAAGCAGTTGGAGTCTTGTACAGTAGAGTAAACAAGGATGAAGCAACATTGGCTTAAAAAATCCTCGCCAAGAAATGGTTTCTTTTCCAAATAACTAAGGGCGGAAAGTTTCGCGGACAGAAAGTTTCGCTAATTAGAAAAAATAGCGAGATTTAGCGAATTTAAGTTTATGACTTGGCAGAAATTTCACGCGGATACAATTTTCGCAGATTTTTTTAAAATGTACCTATTTTGGTTACAAAAAGTTGCAAAACAGGCTGAATGTAACATGAAAAAGATCTGTTGATGAAGACCGACATCCGCTTTTCCAAACAACTGGTGAACTGAAATTCTAGCCATGACAATCCAAAGAGAGCAAACAGAAGCAAAAAAGTTTGTTCAGATTTAATTTGTTATCTGGCAGAATTTTCTAAGAAAAAGGGTCAACATTGAAAATATCGTGAAAGTTTCTACCCGCGAAACTTTCTATCCTGAAAGTAATTTGTCTGTGCAAACTTGTTTGCCATTTCATGAGAAATACAGATTGTTAGATTTTCTAAATATTTTTCTAAACATTTAGTACCTTGGGAGGAAGCTGTACGACAACTTAAAGAACGACAAAGGGTACTTGAGGAAGAAGCACGAAAAGCAAAGGAAGAAAAGCAATGGTTGCTAAAGAAAATCTTTACCTTTGCACTAATTCCGCCTTTTGCCGCTTTTCTTCTCGTGTTGCCAAAACCTGGCATTGTTTGGGCGATGTCTGGTGTAGGCGCTCTTGTTGTGCTGGGTGTGAACCTTTTGACGGAACCAGTGGACAGTTCTATCACTAAAGAAGGTATACTATACTTTTCAAGTCAAATTTGAAACGTCAAAAAAACTAGTCGGCAAAAATGACGAAAAGAAAGTCGTTTATTGTCGGCGAAATCTTTTATCGAAGGGGGTAGCAGCGAGAAGGGGATTATCAGATCACACTATACACTATATATTTTCGAAAATTTAGCCCAAAACCCTTGGGGATAGGCATTTTTAAAGGTTGGAGGGGTGCCAAGAAAGGGTGGTCATTTAATAAGGGGGAATCAGACCCCTTTCCGCACTATGATTCCTCTATGTCTACTATCTTATTATTCTACCCCATAGATGTTGACGAGGCGCTTACAGCCACTCCGTCAGGGGAAAAGGATGCAAAAAACGAAGGTTTGTATCAAATTGCATTAAAATTTGTCTTCAGTTTTGGGAGGGTAATGATATGAAGTTTATGAACATTTGAATTCCAATCTTCAATCTTATATTTCTACTCCATAGATGTTGACGAGGCGCTTACAGCCACTACGCCAGGGGAAAAGGATGCAAAAAACGAAGGTTTGTATCAAATTGCATTAAAATTTGTCTTCAGTTTTGGGAGGGTAATGATATGAAGTTTATGAACATTTGAATTCCAATCTTCAATCTTATATTTCTACTCCATAGATGTTGACGAGGCGCTTACAGCCACTCCGTCAGGGGAAAAGGATGCAAAAAACGAAGGTTTGTATCAAATTGCATTAAAATTTGTCTTCAGTTTTGGGAGGGTAATGATATGAAGTTCATGAACATTTGAATTCCAATCTTCAATCTTATATTTCTACTCCATATATGTTGACGAGGCGCTTACAGCCACTCCGTCAGGGGAAAAGGATGCAAAAAACGAAGGTTTGTATCAAATTGCATTAAAATTTGTCTTCAGTTTTGGGAGGGTAATGATATGAAGTTTATGAACATTTGAATTCCAATCTTCAATCTTATATTTCTGCTCCATAGATGTTGACGAGGCGCTTACAGCCACTCCATCAGGGGAAAAGGATGCAAAAAACGAAGGTTTGTATCAAATTGCATTAAAATTTGTCTTCAGTTTTGGGAGGGTAATGATATGAAGTTTATGAACATTTGAATTCCAATCTTCAATCTTATATTTCTACTCCATAGATGTTGACGAGGCGCTTACAGCCACTCCGTCAGGGGAAAAGGATGCAAAAAACGAAGGTTTGTATCAAATTGCATTAAAATTTGTCTTCAGTTTTGGGAGGGTAATGATATGAAGTTTATGAACATTTGAATTCCAATCTTCAATCTTATATTTCTGCTCCATAGATGTTGACGAGGCGCTTACAGCCACTCCGTCAGGGGAAAAGGATGCAAAAAACGAAGGTTTGTATCAAATTGCATTAAAATTTGTCTTCAGTTTTGGGAGGGTAATGATATGAAGTTTATGAACATTTGAATTCCAATCTTCAATCTTATATTTCTACTCCATAGATGTTGACGAGGCGCTTACAGCCACTCCGTCAGGGGAAAAGGATGCAAAAAACGAAGGTTTGTATCAAATTGCATTAAAATTTGTCTTCAGTTTTGGGAGGGTAATGATATGAAGTTTATGAACATTTGAATTCCAATCTTCAATCTTATATTTCTACTCCATAGATGTTGACGAGGCGCTTACAGTGACTCCGTCAGGGGAAAAGGATGCAAAAAACGAAGGATTGTATCAAATTGCATTAAAATTTGTCTTCAGTTTTGGGAGGGTAATGATATGAAGTTTATGAACATTTGAATTCCAATCTTCAATCTTATATTTCTACTCCATAGATGTTGATGAGGCGCTTACAGCCACTCCGTCAGGGGAAAAGCATGCAAAAAACGAAGGTTTGTATCAAATTGCATTAAAATTTGTCTTCAGTTTTGGGAGGATAATGATATGAAGTTTATGAACATTTGAATTCCAATCTTCAATCTTATATTTCTACTCCATAGATGTTGACGAGGCGCTTACAGCCACTCCATCAGGGGAAAAGGATGCAAAAAACGAAGGTTTGTATCAAATTGCATTAAAATTTGTCTTCAGTTTTGGGAGGGTAATGATATGAAGTTTATGAACATTTGAATTCCAATCTTCAATCTTATATTTCTGCTCCATAGATGTTGACGAGGCGCTTACAGCCACTCCATTAGGGGAAAAGGATGCAAAAAACGAAGGTTTGTATCAAATTGCATTAAAATTTGTCTTCAGTTTTTGGAGGGTAATGATATGAAGTTTATGAACATTTGAATTCCAATCTTCAATCTTATATTTCTACTCCATAGATGTTGATGAGGCGCTTACAGCCACTCCGTCAGGGGAAAAGCATGCAAAAAACGAAGGTTTGTATCAAATTGCATTAAAATTTGTCTTCAGTTTTGGGAGGGTAATGATATGAAGTTTATGAACATTTGAATTCCAATCTTCAATCTTATATTTCTACTCCATAGATGTTGACGAGGCGCTTACAGCCACTCCATCAGGGGAAAAGGATGCAAAAAACGAAGGTTTGTATCAAATTGCATTAAAATTTGTCTTCAGTTTTGGGAGGGTAATGATATGAAGTTTATGAACATTTGAATTCCAATCTTCAATCTTATATTTCTGCTCCATAGATGTTGACGAGGCGCTTACAGCCACTCCATTAGGGGAAAAGGATGCAAAAAACGAAGGTTTGTATCAAATTGCATTAAAATTTGTCTTCAGTTTTTGGAGGGTAATGATATGAAGTTTATGAACATTTGAATTCCAATCTTCAATCTTATATTTCTACTCTATAGATGTTGACGAGGCGCTTACAGCCACTCCGTCAGGGGAAAAGGATGCAAAAAACGAAGGTTTGTATCAAATTTCATTAAAATTTGTCTTCAGTTTTGGGAGGGTAATGATATGAAGTTTATGAACATTTGAATTCCAATCTTCAATCTTATATTCCTACTCCATAGATGTTGACGAGGCGCTTACAGCCACTCCATCAGGGGAAAAGGATGCAAAAAACGAAGGTTTGTATCAAATTGCATTAAAATTTGTCTTCAGTTTTTGGAGGGTAATGATATGAAGTTTATGAACATTTGAATTCCAATCTTCAATCTTATATTTCTACTCTATAGATGTTGACGAGGCGCTTACAGCCACTCCGTCAGGGGAAAAGGATGCAAAAAACGAAGGTTTGTATCAAATTTCATTAAAATTTGTCTTCAGTTTTGGGAGGGTAATGATATGAAGTTTATGAACATTTGAATTCCAATCTTCAATCTTATATTCCTACTCCATAGATGTTGACGAGGCGCTTACAGCCACTCCATCAGGGGAAAAGGATGCAAAAAACGAAGGTTTGTATCAAATTGCATTAAAATTTGTCTTCAGTTTTGGGAGGGTAATGATATGAAGTTTATGAACATTTGAATTCCAATCTTCAATCTTATATTTCTGCTCCATAGATGTTGACGAGGCGCTTACAGCCACTCCATTAGGGGAAAAGGATGCAAAAAACGAAGGTTTGTATCAAATTGCATTAAAATTTGTCTTCAGTTTTGGGAGGGTAATGATATGAAGTTTATGAACATTTGAATTCCAATCTTCAATCTTATATTTCTACTCCATAGATGTTGACGAGGCGCTTACAGCCACTCCGTCAGGGGAAAAGGATGCAAAAAACGAAGGATTGTATCAAATTGCATTAAAATTTGTCTTCAGTTTTGGGAGGGTAATGATATGAAGTTTATGAACATTTGAATTCCAATCTTCAATCTTATATTTCTACTCCATAGATGTTGACGAGGCGCTTACAGCCACTCCGTCAGGGGAAAAGGATGCAAAAAACGAAGGTTTGTATCAAATTGCATTAAAATTTGTCTTCAGTTTTGGGAGGGTAATGATATGAAGTTTATGAACATTTGAATTCCAATCTTCAATCTTATATTTCTACTCCATAGATGTTGACGAGGCGCTTACAGCCAGTCCATCAGGGGAAAAGGATGCAAAAAACGAAGGTTTGTATCAAATTGCATTAAAATGTCTTCAGTTTTGGGAGGGTAATGATATGAAGTTTATGAACATTTGAATTCCAATCTTCAATCTTATATTTCTACTCCATAGATGTTGACGAGGCGCTTACAGCCACTCCATCAGGGGAAAAGGATGCAAAAAACGAAGGTTTGTAAATGCCTTTAACTCGTTGTTAGTGTTTACATTCACCCGATACCACATTAAAACCTTCTTCGTGTTCTTCCCTGTTTCTCTAATCCCGTTTTCGAAGTTTCAATGACTTTAAAAGCCTTCAAGATACGCTTAACATTATGCTTATTTTTTTTGCAAATTTCAGTATAAATATACTTATAATCGTTATGCTTATAAAGCAAAATGTATGTATCTGATTATTCTATTCCATAGATTATGATCAAGCCGCTCCCCCAGGTGGACGACCAAATTTCCGTAGGTGTTTTTCATAAATAATCTTGCACAAATGTCAATATGCTTTCTTAAGTACGGTACCAATCCTTTCGTCAAAAGCTTTGCTAGACTTATCAAAGCCATTTTTTGCGCTTCATAATTTAGTCATTTTTCAAAAAGTGGCATTTTTTGGGGCAAATTGAAACCTGTATAGGGAATAGGTTTGTATAGGAAAATTTCTTTGCTGGACATCGCAATTTTTCTTTTGAGCCAAGATGTAGCCTGACGTCACTATTTCCCATGCAGAACCCTAAGCCCCAAAAATCTGACGAAAAATCAAAGTCGCTAAAACAAAACCACTTATACCATTCAATCGTATAGATTTTTTTTTGACAAGCGTAGAAAACTATATATACAACTCATTGATTAAAATGAAGAATAAAACAAATATGCAATAAACTATAAAGTGACTGCAAAAAAGGAATGACAGGTAAGACAGGAAAAACAAAACAAAACAAAACCATACAAAGAAAACGACCCAGAGACTTTAGCATAACCTTGCGGTCACGCCGGGCTGAAAGAAAACACACGGAATACTCATGCGATAAATGATAAAAAGTATAAAAATTAATAGAAATTTGATTTGCATTAAATGTTCTGGTTTAAGTTATTTGCCATTTCGGCGAAATCAACATCAGCCATCTCGATGGAGTGTTGATTCCTTCGTGTTCCTCTTATGCAAAGCAAGCAGGATGGTAATAAGGAGAAGTTTAACTTTGCGCGTATGGAGTTTATTACCATAGACTTTGGAATGTTGCGCTTCTCCGAGATTCGGGTCGCCGCATGCGAAAAGAAACGATCGCATTCACGACTCATTCCTCCGAAACAGGTGAAGACCAGCGGTGTGAACGATCCTCCTTCCACGGTCCGAATTCTTTCATTGTAGCACCTCTTTTTTTCGTTCTCGTTCTTCTTGTGTGCAGCCTGAAGACTCTGGTTAAGGTGGCTCTTAGCTAATGGGTTGAAAACCCTTATGTCTACAAATGCTAATTGCCCCTTCACCCAGAAGTCTTTGACTGCGACATCCGTTCTCGATCCTTCCGTCTTGATGGCTGTCTTGTATGTCATCCGTTCGCCAGTCAACGGAGTAAGTGTAGGTTCGACTATAACATGGTTGCTGATTTCTTTTGCGATCTCGGCGGTAAGATCACGAAGCTTGTTGTGTCGGGAGATGATGAAACCGCCCCGAGGACATTCAATAGCTCTCAAAATTCGATATAGAAGACTTTTAAACGAATATAGTCGATTTTTCAACCTAACTGGAGAAAATTAGCTCCGAAAATGTCAAAACGGGACTTTTTTGTGATTTTTGACGTCAAAAGAGTGAAAAATTGACGTTTTTGGTCTTCGGAGCTAATTTTTTCCAGTTAGGTTGAGAAATCGAGTATATTCACATAAAAATGCTCTATGTCGTTTTTTTTAGAGCTATCGAATGGTATAAGTGGTTTTAGGTTTTACCGACTTTTATTTTTCGTCAGATTTTTGAGTGAATAGTGCTTTACTTGAGGATAACCGACAGCATGGTTTTTTTAGCTAGACGCAACTCTCAAGAATATTCAGAGTATCCAGCTTACATTTTAGCGTCCCATAGATCTAAAGAATGAACTCCAAAAGTTTCAGTTTGCGCCCCCGGCCCCAAATTTTTTTTTTAAATTGCTGTCAGCTTCCTGACTAATTACTTTAGTCAGGTTGCTGGACCTCAAAAATTTCAAGTTTAGTTAACATCACTGCGAAGAATCTAATTTGATGCACATTTCATTCTTCATACTTTACTTAAATCATTTCCCTTTACTGGACATTCTAATTCTACCTTTATCTAAAGTTACAGATAAAAGCTTTACACCAAATAATCTAAAGTGTTGTCAGTGAACTTTCTGACGCCATGTTGTCTTCCCTCTTTGCTTTTGTAATAGAATAGAATGTAAACATTAAAACGTTCCAATTCTTAGACGGGGGTACGTAATCACACAAATGATCACTTTTAATACTTATTACACGCACATAAAACTCAAAAAGCGCTTTGATATTAGAATTCTTGATCAAAAGAATTGGATCTCATCAGAATACGATTTAGAAATTATTATAAATACAACATTTTCAAAAACACTTACAATTTATCAAACCCCCGTTTTTTTTAATAGACACGAATTTGTAGCAATAAATACAACTTTTCGAATGCGAAATGGTAGCTCGAGCTATGAACTATTTTTTATAAACAACAAATCGAGCGAGACTTAGACCCTAATAGCTGCAGAAGAATAGCTATCTAATATTGATTGAGCTTTTTTCGTATTGATGTTTATCGATGATTTCAAAATAGTCTCCTAAAGTGTCAATTTTTAACCGATTTTTAAACAATTTAGACTTCAGATAGCTATCCATTATTGATTGAGCTATTCTGTCGTATTGATGCGTATTGATGTCGCAAGGTTTTTCAAATTTCTAAGATTAGATATAATGATCGAATGATGAGGGTACAACTAACGAGCACATCTTTAAATCTATTCTGATTAGGGTTCCATGAATCAATCGGCTAGTAATATTGATGTGTTCTGATGAGACAGGGAGTAAAATCAAGAAAAATCATTATGCTCTTGTTGTCTAGTTACCCCTAGACTAGAAAGCTTTAGAACACATCTTTAAAGGCGACAGGGGCATAATCAAATTAAAATCGATGTGTCCTTTGTTAGTAACACGGCAAAAGTTCATGGAAAAAATGAAGTTTTACAAGTGTATGTAGGCAAAAAGTTGTCTGTAGACCAAATTTCATAATCGAATAATCGAAATTTTATCGGACAAAGTCAAAGAAATACTGAACCAAAAATCTAGCAGTCCGCGTAGCAGTCATCGCACTTTAACCCGACCAAAGTAAATTTGTCCCCGAAACTCATTATTTAACAAAAACAATTCAGGCCTTTAGAATCATAGCACGTGGTCTCCTAGAAGATAAGAACACATCCGGGGGGTATTAGGGTTGCAAGCCAACGGGGGTGTGCCACCCGACTTTTGACCCTCGGACCCTTAGCAGGGGAAAAAATCAAATTTTGATCATTTTAGAGGCAAGAAGTTAAAATTTTCCCAACCCATTGTGGGACTAAAATTTGAGTTTGTGATTTTTGCAACCATTAGTGGGACTTTGCAAGTCCAAAAGGTACTCTAAAGGGTGGCACGAGAAATATCGTCTCTCAAAGGGTCACTTTTTTACCGATTTATCGAAGTGACTTTCTTCAGGGCTTTTTAGGGGTTACGAAAAGTCAAAATATCCCGAAGGGTCGGGATTTCTCCCATTTTGGGTCCTTTTAAGGATATACGAAAACCATGAGTGTCAAAACAATCTCTCTAGGGTGACTTTTTCGCAAATATTTAGCGTTTCTAAGGTCAGAGGTCCGGTCCGTAAATACCTAATAGTCCAATGGGGGCACTCGTTTCAAAAAACGATTGTACGAGCGGCCCAAAATTAGGGCTTCTTCGGATCCGGATCCTTACAGTACAGAGGAATTTTAGGCAGATTTGAGTAAATTTGGGCGACAAATCGACCCTTACGGGACAACTTCTTGAATATTTTTTACCATTTTAAGGCAAAAAGGGTCTGAATTTCCAAATTTTACATATTTTTAGAGAGCTATCTTTTTCATCTTTGCTCATTTCGACCCTTACAGTGCACTTTGGAAAGCTTGGAAAAGGAACCCTTAAGGGCCGCACTTACGGTATGTCGTTTTCCTTGAATGCTCCCCCGGGCTGAGAGGGTCATGATAAAGTATCTATCTTAATAAGCCCAAAATGGAAGGAATGATACTGATAACAAAATAAAAAAAGGGCTTTTTAGTGTAAATTCCTTCCCTTTGATTGATCAGCTAAATTGCCGTACCATAAATAAACACTCTTGACTTCCAAGTATAACGTCTAGGTCTGTGCTATTCAAGAACATCGAATAATCATTCTGTGATTTTGTAAGCAAAATTTAACTATGACGTCATATTGGTCACTTTCTGCATTTAATAACTCTTTTTCGCTTGATTTTTACCCTATGAGATAATCTTTTTTTGAAATCTACATCAAATCTCCGATCCAACAATGTACAACATGACCTAGTTTACATCATGTGATTTTGTAAGCAAAAATCAACTATGACGTCATATTGCTCACTTTCTGCATTAATAACTCTTTTTCGCTTGATTTTTATCCTATGAGATAAACCTTTTTTGAAATCTACATCAAATTTCCGATCCAACGATGTATAATATGACCATATTTGTGGAGGTTCAAATTTCACCTTAGCTTGACCGCCCTGGTGACGGCACAAAATCTTAGAAAGGCCTGGAAACGAGTAAAGGAGGTGGATAGAAAATGGCCAGTAAAACTTTTCTGAATCCTTTGATGTTATATAACAAGTTCCAAAAGGTTTTAGATTCTTCGCACTAAGATTTTTAAAAAAGTGGTTAGTTAACCCTTTGTGCATCTTGGCCGAAAATTTTTAATAGTTTTTCATAGACTTAATATTTTTTTCATGAAATTTGGGCAGTGTGACTAAATCAAGAATTGACACCTTCTGACAAAATTTTGTCATTAGTGATGACGTTATTGCCACCTGATGACGTCATCAATTTTTGACATCTCCAAAAATAGGACCTCGCCCATCTAATTCTTTTTCATTTCAATACTTTTTGCTCAAATTTTGTGTGGGAACTCCATTTGACGGGCCACACGGTCAATTTTGCCCACCTGCCATAGACGTGTATTTTACAGACCGTCCAAGATTTGCCTTTTTTGCCTAAATTAGTGCTAAATTTTGATATCTCAAGATTGGAAAATGCTATTGACTTGAAATTTTGACCAGTGATAGGTATTGATAATAGAAGCTTGCTCTCAAGATTTTAGTGAGATTGGATCAGTAGTTATGCAGAAGGTGAGCATTTCAGGTAAAATACTGACTTGTCTGTAAAATACCAACCGCGCAGGTGGCCGACTTGAAATTTTACACATTGTCACAGATGGTCAAGACCTTTCACTGGTGAAAATTTCAAGTCAAAGGTACTTTAGTTCCTGAGTTCAGAAAAAGGGGGGTGTATTTTACAGACCGGTCTGTAAATTACCAAATGCCACCCTGGAACTATTTTTTTCCCTATACTCTGATTTAATTTGGCAAATGGATACAATTTCAACAAAAAGTATCAAGACAATCGGCTAATTCATTCTAGCAGCTACTTTTAACATTCTGGTCTGTAAAATACCAACTATATATCTTGATAACATCAGCAGTTTTTTATGGGATGCAGTTTTTGCAAAGCACCATCTAGAAACTTCTGAAAGGGCGCCTAAAAAGCATTATGAGAGGGTGTTACGTCATATATACATCGATTTCCTTTTATTTTATAGACCTAGAGTACGTACTAGTATATCTTACGGATAGGAAAGATGCACACAGTTCCCATTGCGTTTTCGTAAAATCGATCAAAAATGGCAATTTCAATTGTATAAATAGTTGGGGAGATTACCTGTCCACACCTCAAGTTGGAATCGGGAAGAAAAAAAACAGCCTTTACAAAGTTAATGTGGAGTATAAAGAATCAGGTAAACTGGACGAGATGGATGTTCCCTATGAAAATGCATTTACACATTTTTTTCTTCTCAACTGTAAAGCAGAATCAAAGTAACTGAATTCCATAAAAGAGGAACATTAAAAGGTGGTAGTCTACCCAAAAATAAAAAATCATCGAAAAAATTGTCGAATTCTGGTTTTTGGGTGTTTTGAGATCCTTAGGTCTTTCTGAACATCTCCTGAAAATTTCAGAGCTATATCTTTATCATTCAGGCCGCAGTGAGCATTTTTATCCTGTTGGGTGCTTGAAAAATCGCCCTAGCAACAGAAAAAATCCCGTTGCTAAGGACTTATTTCTTCAATCTCGGCCGAAACATAGCAATGTGATACGCCAAAAGAAAGCTCTTTTTACGCCCTTTTCGGGCGTCAAAATATTATTTTCCGTGGCATTACGTAATCCTTGAAATTAAAGATGGTAGCTGCAGTAGTGTAACACATCAAAACCAGCTGAAAAGCAAGCTGTAAGCATGATTCTGCAGATTTCTTGGCAAGTTTTAGATCAAAACTTAATCTCTTTGATTGAAATGAATTATTTAAATGAAGAATGGACCCTACAGAATCTATAAAGTTGCTCTACATTGGTTGTGTTGCTGGATTTCTGCGAAAAACATTTAAGTTGTCGGAATTTTGTTTTGAGCATAGACAGTGTGCTTTTGGTGGCTCACATAATGGTTTGTAGTGGATTTAAATGTAACTGAGATATTTCCAAGCACAACATGATGTAACAGAGATAGAAATGTGCATTATAATGAACTGGACCTAACTTCTGGAGACACACATTCTCATCTGACACCAGCCATTCATAATAACCGCCTAGGCGGTAACCGAAGCAAAGGCGCCGCCTTCGATCAAGCCAGCTCATTGTCAATTCAAGTCTATGTGAATAAAATTATGCACTAGAAAAGTTTCCATGTCTACAGAGAGTCATGCTGGAATTTCAATGAACATTTTGTCACACTTATGTGGCTGTTTTCACCCAAATTTGATGTTATCGCAAGATTACCGCAAAGTTAGCTATATTTACGTAACTTTAGCGCAACATGTTTTTGTTGATTTTTGGATAATTTATCAATTTTTGTGAAATGTTTTACTTTAACTTATGAAACCTGACTGGTTTGATGAGTATTCAGTGAAGAAATTTTTTGAAAAGAGCTTTCCAGCTTAAAATGATACCCATTTTTGTCTTTTTCTTTGATTTTCTCAAAAACGCGTTTCCGGGGGTTCGCAAACACCTTGTCAGAAATATCTTAGGATTGAGAGTAGCTACAGACTTGAAATTTTCAGGGAAGTTTCCTTACATGATTGAACATTGAATGAATGGATTAAAAATTTTTAAAATTAGTTTCCTGATTTTTAATCTCAAAAAAGCGTTTTTTTCAGTTTCTTACCCCCTGGAAAAAAATTTTAATTTCTTTTTTCACTCATTCCAGACCTTTTCTAAATATTAGTCATTTAAAAAAAAAACTAACTTCATAGGTCAAGCCGACTATTCAGAAAACCTGACACAAGCAAAATAAAGTATTTTACCCCCTGGCTGATTTTACCCCCGTCTTTGGTTATTTTTAGAATTTTTTTTTATTTTTAGAAATGTTTATAGTTGATATACATTTCCTGAAAATTTCATTACGAAATGTAAAGAAGTTCTTGAGTTATTGCAAAAAATGTGATTTTTTGACTTTTGAAATCTGGCGGTAGACTACCACTTAACTTAATTTCATTTTATCTTGCAGAGACAAGTGGATGTTCACAGGAAAGAGAGAATCCATCAGGTATTGGCTTCGAGCAACTTTTCTTCAAATTTACTTGGGGTGTACAATTCAAAACTGTCTGTAAATATATTTTGAAAGTGGGGTTATTCCCCGGATAACTTGGAAAAGGGATCCCGACAGATCCAGATCTGGAAAATTTCTTAGAGCAGAGGAATAGATTTGAATACTGTAGCCCCGTAAAAAGATTTTCAAAATCTCATCTCTTCTCACGTCTGATAATTTATTATTTTAGAGAGTGAAATTAGGAAAAAGATGTCCATTGCTCCAGGCTCAAGGTATGTAAAAATATGTGACGCTTTTCCTGTTAGGGCTGTGTTTACCTGGATTCATTTAAGGGCTGTGCTTCATCCCTTCTCACCGTTTTTGCCATCTATCAAACTGTACGGTCAAAATATAAGGTAATGGGCATCCTTTGAAATTTCTGCTGCGGTACTCTGACTTTTCATTATTTGCCCGAATAGGTGGGTTCTAACGGGTCATAGAAGAGATGGTTTCTCTAGCGTTTAAAAATCTTCCAACATCGTTACAGCTTCAAAGTTACAAAGATTTATTTCAGTTTTTTTAAAGAATCTAAGTAATCTTCAAAAATTTTTACGTGCTAATGTCTTTTGTCTCACTAATTTTAGGTTCAAGTAAAATTCATTCTTAAACCTCTGGGCAAATTAGAACATTTGAAACACCAAAGCTATGAATTAATAAAAGTTAAGTCTCATCATTTTTTCCCTCGACGTAGTATTGATGCCAAATCAATAAATGAAGATGAAGTCGAAATCACTCTTAAGGAAACTAATATTGATCGTATAACCCACCTGTATGTGATCGACGATGATGGTGTCGAAGACGTTTTCAGTAATGGTTTTCGAATAAAGAACTCCCAGGAAGAAGGTGGTATTACCGTCCTTCTAAAAAACATTGATAGAAAAAAGAAGTTCAAAGTTGCTGTACGTGGTATCGTGAGGGATGGAAAAGAAATTTCATTGATTTGTGACAAAGAAATTGAAACAAATCAAGGTAATTTTGAAGTCAATCAGATTTTATTCCTTCCTCGTTTTTGTTTTATTGACCAAAATGAATGAATTTTGTCGATTAGCGAAATTAAATTCCATCAAAAAGACGAAATTTCGTGAATGACCTGAAGCTCCAAGGGGATTTAGCTAGTGCACTGTAAGGGTAGAAAATTACAAAACTGTACTGAACTGTACTGTCAGGGTAGGAATTGTGAAAAAAGGCCAATTTTTTGGTAAAATTGGCTTAAAATTAGTCAATTTTGGAGGAAAAAGTCCACATTTTTTTGGAAAATTGCAAAGATTTTCGCCCTTACGGGCGAGAAATTTTGAAAAAGTGCACTTTTAGGGTATGATTTTTCATGGAAATTCACTGCACTGTAAGGGTCCGATTTTAGAAGCCAAATTTTGGGCCGAACGTATGGTCGTTTTTCAGATCGAGTGCCCCCCCGGGTATTTCTTCTAAAAAATCATTGTGACAAGCGCATTCTCTTGTTGATTTCTATTGTCCCCGTTTTCCAGATTTTAAAACCTCTTGAGAATTGCTTTAAGATGCTAAACTTTGCTAATTTATTACTTTTCTCGTTCAAGACTATGAAATAAGAATTTTTTGCAGAGCTGATTTTCGTCGTAGACACCCTCCTTTTGCCGAAATTATTTCATTTTTCAAGGGACTTTTAAGAATTTTCAGAATGTTTGGTATTTTCACGTAATTTTTGGTAGACACGAAGTTTTATAAAATTGCGTTAAAATTTGTCTTCAGTTTTGGGAGGGTAATGATATGAAGTTCATGAACATTTGAATTCCAATCTTCAATCTTATTATTCTACTTCATAGATGTTGATCCGCGGCACTATCGTAAAGCTACAATGGAACCTCTAATTAGTGGACACCATCGGGGAAAGGGGTTAGTGTCTGCTAATTAGAAGTGTCCGCCTTTTAGAAACTTTTGATCTCGAAGCTCCAATTTTGAAATTAGGCCATCCCAGGGTGTCGAAAATACAAAACTGGGGTCTAAAGTACTTATATGCAGACACTAGGCCATAGAAGAACAAGAGAAAGGTTATTAAAACGTAACAATTTAGTTTTTAACAAATCTAGAAATATAACACCAAAATTGAAAATTGGTCAAGGGAAAACTGGAAATTTGTAAATGCTTGAAATAAAAATATCTAAAATCTAAAAATTTTTTTTTCGATTTTGGACGTCTGTGACCCGTTTGATATTTAATGTCCGCTAATTGGAGAGCTAAAATAGGGGTTTTGGCCATTTCGTGCGAAAAGAATAGTCCGCTAATCAGAGGGTCCGCTAATTGAGTGTCCACCTTTTAGAAACTTTTTTATGAGGATTTGACTAGGAAACGGCCGGGGAAAATGAAATTGTCCGCTAATCAGAGGTGTCCGCCTTTTAGAGTGTCCGTTAATTAGAGGTTTTACTGTAGAATCGCTTTGTGTACTCTTCGCTTGAGAGAATGATTGACAGATTGAAGTTTTTATGGAAATAAAACATTAATACTCAAGCTAATACTTTACAGGGTGTTGCACTGGAATATCTGCATCATAATTGCATGCTAATTTGGGAGAATGTTAGCGTGCCACGTAGAACAAAACTTGTTTATAAGTAATATCTAATTTCATGGTTGTTTTACTGGCATCCACTGAAATGTGAAGTAATTTTGTAATACAAAAAATTGTGTTCGCCTAAAGGAGCATGAAAATTCCATCAGTCCATTGCATTCAATTTGGTTAGACTGGTTCGATCATCGGTTCCATTCGCTTGAGACCGTCTGGTAATATACGACCAGCAATTCCAATTGACCATCCTATTATTCCCAGCTCTAAAGAAGGGTGTCGCAATATAGATGAGCTATGTCAATATTAGACAGGTTAACTCTAAAGCTCTAAAACAGCATCTAATAACATAAAACCAGTATATGATTCTTCAATGGGAATCAAAACTATAAAGTGTACTTTTTTTTTATAAACATCAATTTGTCAGATTTAACAAAATTAATAACAGCAATGTCATCATTGACAATCAAACTAATGATTTTCTGTCGAAAGAAACTTAAACATTCTGACAGCTTCATTCCTCCATCGAAACAAATTGAAATGATTTGCTGCAGATAAGTTCTACTATTTTAGCTCGGTTTGAGTTCGTCCCAAAAAGTCTGAAAAATAGCAAAAAATGAAGTTTTCAGAAAGTCGAAAAATTTATATATAGACATAAAGGATTTCATTTCATGGATAATTTGTAAAAAAATCAGAGCAGTAACATGCTCCGTTGAAAAGTTATGACCAAATTTCTGATTTCTGGGCTAAAATCCCTGGAAAGTTAACAAAAATCAAGATTTTTACAAAATGGGCATCTAAAGGCTACAAAGTAGTTTACCTTTCCAAATGTTTTTAAGTATTGATAATTTGGAAGTTACTGAAGAGTTTAAGTCATTTCAGTTGTCCAATAACGTTTTTTTGGGGTCTAAAATTTCGTTGAGCTGTGACGGAAAATCATAATTAAAAAAACAAATTGAACGCTTAAGTACGTTCCTCCACTCTGTTTGCGTTGCAAAAATATGTTTGGGAAATACAGAATAGCTCCATCGAGTGTTTTGGATAAGATATCTGTGACCTTAACAGACCGACCTAGCACGGCAAGTTTTTTTCAAAATATAAAAAAAAAAACGCCGTTTACTAGTTAACCCATGAAAGTTCTTGGTTAGGGTAGACTCTTGAAGGGACTGAGCAGTAGCAAAAAGTGAAAAACAACAGGGCAGATTCACAGCTTTTTAGTTGGACACTCTTTTGAAACTTTTACCCGATTTTTTGCGCCATGACGGAAAATCCAGGTCGGTGTTTTAAAATTATCTTTTCTCCAAAACTTGTTCATCAATCAACTTGATATTTATATGACATGTTCAAACAAGTCATCTGATGATATTTAGCTATCAAACTTTAATTTTAGACTTAGTCATACCTTAGAAATAGTCAAGATAAAAATATTAACAGATTTTTTTTCAAAAATGCTTCATTCCAATTGTTTTTCAAAAGTGTCCATCTTTTTAAAACATCAGTGCTAATTTTTCAGTATATGATTTTTGATCTTGGAAAATACATGCCATACGAAAGATTTAATAACATGTTTCATTAAATTTTGGGCCAAAATGGGCCATTTATTGACCTTTCAAGAACCAATATCTTTCCAGCACATTCACAAAACCCCGTGATGTTCACATATCATTGAAAGCAAAATTTTAAATAGATTCTAAATGGAACATCCTCAAAACCAATCATATAAAACTTTCTTTTCGAAAATTCTTATTTCGTGACGACGACCATCGGAAAAAAAATCGTGAAAGGGATTTGAAGTGTCACCGGGGCTGACCAAAAAGTAAAACAAATGACTTTTTCCATTTCTCAGTAGACTACGCACCAACAAATGGAGTTCATAGCAATGGATTACAACGAAACGGTGCAATTCCAAATAAGAAAGTTGGTAAGTTCTATCTTGTTTCACCCCTGTCCCATTCCATCAAGTTCAATAGGGGATATTTATCCAACAATGGATGTGGGATTTTAAGGAACACCCAGTTCTCACCCAGACCTGCTAGGACTTTTTCATCCAGTGGGGATAAAAATAACGGATTAAAACTCGATGAGGATTGATATTCCCATATTTTTTATGGCTAGTTACTTTCAGTGGGGACAAAAATCGGAGGATATTTTTTCCACCGGGGACTATATTTTCGCCAATTTTTCCCGTGGGAAGGAGTCCCAGTAGGTCTGTGAGATAGGGGGTGTTGAGGAGCAACCGTTGTCAGTCCATCTTGTAAACAGAGACGACATTGCAAAGGAATTTCACAATGGATTTTTAAAACAATTTTTTCAACAAAGACAATTTTACAATTTTACAAATTTTTAATGAAAACGTTATCTTTTTTGAACAGTGTAATTAAAAGTTTAAGAGTCAGTATTTTTCAGCATATTTGCCTACCTTAAAGAATGAATTATCTCGAGATTTAGGCATCGAAAGTTAACAAAATTAGGACAATGGGTTAACCTGTAACTCAATGATGTCCGATTTACAAAAATGGAGGATTCCTAGTGCTTTTTAGAACACATGACGAATATATCTACCTGGGGGGTATAGGGTTGCGAGCTGACGGAGGGAGGGAGGTGCCACCCGACTTTCTACCCTCGGACCCTTACCGGGACTAAAAAGGAGAAAACAAAGGAAAATTTTACTACCCTTACCGGGATAAATTTGACCAATTTTGATCAAATTTCCATCTTTCTGGGGGTAAAAAGTTAAAATTTTCCTATTTCTCCTACCCTTAGTGGAACTTAAATTTGATTTTCTGATTTTTCCGACCCTTAGCAGGACTTTGGAAACCCAAAAAAGTACCCTTAACGGCGAAACATATCGTACCCTCCATTTGCCTAAGTACCCCCCCGGGATATCAAAATAGTGAAAAGTGATATTGCTCATTGAGAAATAGCTAATGCCAATTAAAATGTCAACTGCAAGCCAATTTTTTTCTTCATAGTTTTCATTGGTAATCCAGGCGTTGGAAAAAGCACTTTACTCAATTGTTTGGTCGGAAAAGCCGTATTCAAAAAAGGCACCAACATTGCAACCGGACTAACGAATCAACTACAAATGATAAAATCCAAGGGAGTTACTTATTGTGATACGCCAGGTTTGAAAGACATTGAAATGCAAGAAAAGTCTATGGAAGCTATCCTTCAAGCCTTGCAACAAGGAGGAAGATATTTCGTAGCTTTTGTCATCATGTTGGAATCTGGCCGTGTTAAACCTGAAGACGTAGCAATCATTGAAGCTGTCCTCGAAGGAGCTCCGGATATCACTAAATTCGGGTTGATCATCAATAAAGTATCAAATGCCGTAGACGACGACAAAGTGAAGTTACATTGTGATATTGTGGAAGGACAAATATTAAGGAATGTCCGTGGGAGACGACACCCGACTGTTCATCTTGTTCCGAAACATACTCATTTGGAAGACGAGTTAGATTCGTACATGGAGCTGCCTAAGTTAAGCGAATTCATTGAAAATTCATTAAAACTTTTTAGCGTGACCATACATAAGGAAAACGTGAATACGGTGTTTATGTTAACACAGTACCATACAGCTTACGAGAGAGAGCGGGGTGAAATCCAGCGGTTGAAATTAGAACAAAAAGCTATGGAGAAAATGCGACATGACGATAAAAGGATGAAAAAGGACGAGAAATGTCTACGCGAACTAAAAGGACGGGATGAGAGACGTCAAGAAGAACGTGAACGTAAAAAAAGAAAACAAGAGGAAAGGATTCAGACAGAGAAACTGGAAATGGAAAGGGACTTTCATGAAGGACTTGTAGACATTTTGGAACAACAGGAATTAGATAGAGCTTTAACACGAAGTCTACTGGAACTTTGATATTTTCTAAAGAACCTAAAGTAAAGTTCATTCGTTTTGATTTTGATTTTAACTTTAATTATGGTTCTCACATGGTATTAAATAGATTGCAAACTTTAGACTTTTAACTTTTGGAAATTTTTTTTGTAGTTCCTTTATATCAAGTATTTATGAAAGATTTTTTTTTTTTTGGACCTACAATCCATCCGGTGTTGTTGTCTGAAAACATGAATGTGGGTCAGAGAATAGCTCCGGCTCCAACATCAACCAGCCCCTCAAAAAGAGCCTTCCCTCCAGGTGATTCTCACCCCTGGCTCCCTATAGGGAGGTAGAACTGGTTCACACCTGGAGTTTCAGCTCATGAGGGACTGCGATTTTTTATCGAGGTCGATCTCCTCTAGATCCGCTGCGTTCGGCTCCAAACAGGGATACCTCGGGTAGGATTTGGCTCTTCGCCACGCACAGTGGTCATTGGTTAGGTGAGAGGCTATGAGGTATGCATCAATCAACCCTGCTTACTAACTCCAGTGATGCCCACCCCTGTCTCCCTAGGTACAGGTAGAACTGAGCAACATAGAAAAGTTAATATTGCTACATATTTGTTTATAAGAGCCAGCCACCCTCGCGAGCTAGGGCCGATAAACGATTCTGCGAATTAAAGAGGCCCTTACCGTAAAATTGAATGGATCGTTTATATCTCCCGTTAACGCGTCCATCAGAATCATCAATAGCGTGAGGGGGTTAAATAAGCCATAGGGTCGAGGGTGAGAGCTAGCAGTGAATATTTTTCGAGGCCGTAGTTCAATGACACTTTGATCATCAAATTGTTCTTAACCTGCTGTTATTTTTAGAGCAAAAAAGTTTTTTTTAGGCTTCCCTCAATATTACTACTTTGACCATCAAATTGTTTGAAATTCATCAAATCGAGGCGCAGCTTTGTTGCTAAATTTTTCATATTTTTTATTTTGAAAAATTGCAGCTAGTTCAAAACGAAGGTCACAGGTCACAGGTCATCGACACAAAACTTGGGCAATGTGTAAAATGAACGAGACCTGTGACCAATCAACACACCTAGTCTAGGACTAAAAGAAAGCAAAAATACGAAAGATCCTCAACAAAAGACTAAACAACTTGGGTCGTTTTTTAAATATTTACCGAA
Source organism: Clytia hemisphaerica (assembly GCF_902728285.1). Classification (NCBI taxonomy): domain Eukaryota; kingdom Metazoa; phylum Cnidaria; class Hydrozoa; order Leptothecata; family Clytiidae; genus Clytia; species Clytia hemisphaerica. The sequence continues at coordinate 1,227,889 of NW_027103728.1, read as the reverse complement.
GTGGTAGAACAAGAGAAATCACCAGACAATGATATCCTCCCCTGTGGAAGGCTACTCAGAATCGCATATTTACACAAGTTTCTTGGAAAGAAATTTCAAAACAGGGATGGAAGGACAAGACAAGAGACAGAAACAAATCATCGACGAAATTTGTCTCCTGCTGAACGAATTCAGGATCTGGTAAAATTAGAAGCTAACCATCAACTGCGTCCCGATGTATTTATTTTTTGTTGCTGACTGGAACTAGAGAATACCCTCTCCTAGAGGGGGTATCATGAGTGTCACAGCTCGAATAACTATCGACGCGAGTAAGAGCACAGAAAGCACTTCTCATACTTTGCACATTGTTTCGTTTATATTTTTCCTTTTAGCCAATGGGATAGTTTGTTTACTCGAAATTTTGGTGACTTTTTATACGAAACTGCTAACCGGAAAAATGTGTATTTAGCATGAGTTGTTGCGATGAACAGACTGTTCCTTTTGTAATCATAAAAAAAAAATTGAGTAATTGGATCAAGTGAAACATTTGCTTCAGGGCTATGGGCGTCATGCGTCTTTGCCTTCATTTATTCTCCAAAATACAACAAAATATCCATCCAATTAGTTTTTTTTAGGAGAACTGCACTGAATTATATCAGCTATTTTTCTTTTGATAGAGATAGATCCCATATTCAGATCAGCCAAGATAGATATATAACAAGAAAACTTTATTCAGTTTGATCATTACATCCCTCTCACTTTATTTTTGTCACTTGAAATTCTTTTTGGCAATGTTTTGATTCGATTTCTGTGTTCTTGGTTTTAAAAATAAAATTTGAGGCGAAAATAAAACAAATGTAGTGTTTCCGGAATGCGGGTGAAGGGTAAAAGCTCTCATGCGGCCGGACGGAAATTTTTTTTTTTTTTTTTGCTTTTTTTGATAACTTAAGATTATTAAAATAGAACTTTAAAGATAACTTTTATGTACAAAAAGTATGAAGTATGCTATTGTATCAACTACTAACGAACAAAACTTGATTTACAAGCCGAAATATCTAGCCAAACGACGTTTGATAGCTTGCGAGCGCGGTCAACTTGATTTTCTTTATGATGAACCATATAGCTAAACCCATAGTCTGCGGCCGGGTCAGAAAATTTGTTTTTTTCACCCGGGCGGTTTCCGGAAACACTACATTATTTGATTTTCGCCTGATTGACACTCTTATGAAAACTTGGCCTCCGGTACCCAGGGTTCATAGGGGGAACTTCTCAAAACAATACGTTTAAAAAATCTGACGTTACAAAGTTCAACGATAATTTGATAACTTCAAAATAGAAGAACAAATGAAACTTCACGTTTTGTTTTTTGAATACGTAATCTTTTGGCAATGCGTCAGGGTATTATCTAGTGCTATCACTAAGCTTTAAAAAGCTGTAAATACGCAGGGGACGAAATTGGCCCGAAAAAGTCTGATTTTAGCCTATATTTACCTTACTTTTACAATTTCTGACCCCAAACAATTAGAACCCCCTGTTTTTTTATTACAATTCTGAAAATTTTCTAAGCCCCCTTCATTTATTGGAACCCCTCCGTTTCTTTGGACCCTAAGAATAGTAATCATCTATAATTGTGAATTTAAACTCGGAGCTGATAAGAAAACGCTTTGAAGTGTATTTTCCGCACCAAAGGATCACATGATCTCTCAAGTCTTAATGTTGATGTTTTGATACGAATGAAAAAAAAACAAATTCTTTGATTCGTCTGTCAACAATATAAGATAAAGTTACAGTTAATCTGTACCAGAGTGTATCATAAATAGAAACAGTTCTCTCATCATCTCCCCTCTCTCACAAACCATCATAGTGGTCGGTTTGAAATATTTCAAATGATAAAAAAGAATGACAACAGACCCGGCAATGAATATTGAAAATTAGATGAGGTACAACGTTAAACTGTGCTAGTTATGATGCAACGTAGTTAAGTTGTGATGCATCGCTAACCTATGGTTTCAAACGTTTTTTTTATAAGCAAGTGTAGGCCCCTTTGTCAGGCTTTTGTATGCTTAAGTTCTTAAAGCATCCAGGCATAGCTTATGCTTATTTTATGCCTATAAATCATGCTTATGATTCACCCCAAGCCAGAAATTTTGTAAAAATTTGTTCAGATTTTTGGAGCAGTGGAATGTAGCTAGCCGTGGAAAATGTCTTTTTTTACTTGATCTCTACCAAATCTTTTTAAACAGATAAAAAATGACAACTTGAAAACTTGGCTGACATATACATTCTTATGTTATGCGTGGGAATTCTGTAAATGTTAATGTCAAGTTAAGAACATTCTAAGGCTTCGTGGACTCTAAAACACTCAATTTCTTAAAACAATTGCCAAAAATGCTCACAAAAAGATGAATAAAATAACATATTTAGAACATTTTTAAGCTTAAGCCTAAAAAAATTAAGAACATCTTTTTAGATGATTTTCTAAAAAAACGAGTAGTCTAGAAACAAGGGCTATATATCAGTTGCTCCTAGACTTTGGAGCCAATACATTCCGTTTCATCTTTGTCATACAAGAAGACCCCCTCTCAGAGGGAGACTTCCAGTCAACCAGGGTATTTAATCAGCTAGAATTGCATAACTACACACACAAAAATGGTGTAGATGGAATTTTGCACAGAGGTTCAGGAACATGTCAGGAATCACCAAAAAAAGCCCCACCTCCAGGAAGATGGGAACACCCTCAAAGCCATAATATAGTACTAGTACCCCACTAGTTCTTTTTTCTACAATTATTCAAGGGGGTCCTTGACAACTGCAAAAAAAATTTTTTTTTTGAAAAGAATTCGATTCCTCTATCAAAACAAACTTAACGAGAACAAAAACATTGGTTGCGAAATGAAATGAAAGTTTACATTAATTTAGAAATTTTTTCCGAAAAATTTCAAAAAGTTAAATTCTTTACGGCATAGACATATGTATGTAATAGTTTATTTCAAGTTGACGAACGGCAGCAACAAAGGCTAATAAAAGTCAACGCTACTTTACAATTTGTAAGGTGATTACAAAAAACCGACACCGTCAATATAGGTCCGGCAGTTTCTACACGGGCATGATGTAGGCCTCCACTGCTTAATCTTTTCCTTAAAAATACTAAGATCAACTATACCTCTATACTCATCCGGAATTAATTCCCAAACTTTTGGACCTAAAAATGAAAGTGACTCTGAACCGTGAAAAACAGAGTTTATTTCTCTTGATCTGAAGTAAGGCGTTTTGCAATTTACTTTGATATTTTCATCATGTTTGAAAATTTCTTTAGTTAGATCTGATATGTTTTTTTACATTTGAAAAGTTCTATTGCTAACAACTGAAGATTTTTATGGTGGAATTTGATGGCACCGTCTTTCTCTAAAAGCTGCTCAAAAGTAGATGTATGATCAGAATACACTATCCTCAAACATCTTTCGTGGAGGTGATTTATTTTTTGATCTAGCCTGCGAACATGAAACATCCAGACAAGCGAACAATAATTGAATTGACTTCGAAAGAAGGCATTCATGAGCCTTTGCTTTTTCTTTTGATTTATGAACGGTGCTACCCTCGCAAGTGCACTGATTTTCTGGCTAGCTTTCTTATAAATCGTGTTAATATGTGGCTCAAAAGTCAGACAGTTGTCAAAAGTTAATCCTAGGATCTTGCCTGAGTTGCTGTTAAAGATGCGTTCATTCTGTATAGTAATGAAGATTTCTTTGCTGGTATTGTTAGCTATCAACTCAGACTTGTCTGCATTTCCTTTCATTTGATTTTGGGTTATCCACTCAAAGATGATAGCAGCTCCATTCATGAGCTCCTCACCAACCTGTTCCCAAGAATCAGCTATCACAAAAGGTGTTGTATCGTCTGCATAATTCAGTACATTTCTATTTTCAAGGAAGTAGAACAAATCTCTCATGTAGATGTTAACTAGTAGCGGCCCTAGAATGGATCCTTGGGGAACACCTACTTTAACATTATGCCAGGCACTGTAATGGTAGATAGGCTGCTATGAGACCTAAGGCACTCCTTGAAAATCCGTATGCTTCAAGTTTAGCAATCAAGGGGGGGGTTTTCAGGGGTCTTAAATACCGTCATACCGACAAAAATTTGGGTCAAATACCGTAGTACCGTCGATAAAAGAAGCCTAATTACCTAAATACCGATACCGTTAGAAAATGAAATACCGTAATCCCGTCGTTTTTTTCTGGTAATACCGATTTACCGGGGATAAAAAGGCCCCATACCGTCGTACCGTAAAAGTGAAAACCCCCCCCAATCAATAGTTCGTGCGAGATGCAGTCGAAAGCTTTTGATAAGTCAATGAGTAAACTTTTTCTTTTCATCTGTAGCTTTCTTCCAAATTTCAGTCATGACTAAAAGTGGAGTTTGTGTACTCATTCCTTTTCTATATCCAAATTGTCTATTGCTCAAAATGTTGTTAAAGTAGGTTGAGACTTGGGTATGTATGACTTTTTCATAAATTTTTGACAGAACTGGGAGAATACTCACCGGTCTGAAGCTGCCCTTGTCATTCTTTGAACCTTTTCTCTTATACACAGGTGTTATATCAGCAAGTTTCAATTCTTTTGGAAAAGAGTTTGACTCGAATGACGCATTTATTTCTGAGCATAAAAACTTGGAAAACATATCACAATTATCCTTTATGATTTTCACTGGAATATCTGAGCTTGGCTGTGATTTTCCTTGAACTAAGTCCTTAATGATTTTCCCTACTTCCTCTTTCGTTGTTGGTATAAAAGAAAGTTTATTTAGATACTGAACAGTGAGAAAGACTCACAACGAAGCTTGGGTTGCCATGGTTTCCTATTGTTTTTCGAGAACAATATGTCCCGAAGCAATACTGTTAGAACTCATTCTCTTTTGCGCACAAACAACATTTTTTACGCATAAATTATGCATTTTGGGTTTTTCTTAGAGAGTGTTCCTGCTTGCTTTACAGTAAAATTTAGCGGGTTTTCCTAAGTAATCAAATAGCAAATAATATGTCTATCTGTCAAGGGTTTCCTCTGTTTTTACTGGGAGAAAGAATTAGGAGTTTTCACTGATTACAAGAGGAGATATTCATACTTGAATATATAACACTTCAGTTTTCGAGGTATTTCGTATTCTCCAGCACATATCTTCTTAACTACAAAGGGCTACAAAAAGGCTATAGAATATATTGTTAACAATGATAAAAGGTAGCTTCCCTCCAAATTTTAATGTTTAGCCATTTGGCTATCCAAAGTTACAGTATTTTTCGTCAGTAATTTGTTTCTTTATTTTTTTTGCATAATTAGGGGGGGGGGGTTCATGGTTGGCGGAGGAGCGGAATCGGCCCTTTTTTCGGACGGAGTGGCGGAATTTGGCGAAAACTTAGACGGAATTACGGAAATTGGGTTCTCTGACGGAGACGGAAAATTAGACAATTTTAGTGCGGAAAAACGGAATTTAGCAAAAAAATTTGCGGAATTTCGGAATTGGTAAAAGATATTGAATTTCAAAGGAATTTTCGGTGACGGAATTTTGGTTCAATTTAAGACGGTTTGACGGAAATTGGAGAAAAAATTGACGGAATTGCGGAATCGGGTACCCCCTGAAACCCCCCTCCTAATTAGTGATATTTTGTGAATGCAACTTTTTTTATCAATCAATCTAGCGGGCTTGTAGTAGCCTTTTTTGTTAACATGGAAATTAAGTAAGTAATTGGGAGGTTTTAATCCATAAAATTAAATGTTCTGAATACACTTAATTAAACATAAAATTGCAATATAAATCAATGAGTTACGGGTAAAACCAAGTAAAGTAAAACCAAAGAGGTAAAACCATCGAGAACAAACTTAAAACTTTTGCTTCATAAATTCAATTTTGCATGAGTTTTTTGGAAGTTTTCTATATGTTATTATGCTCTGTTATGCTTCCTGATTTTTACCATAAATCGACAAAAAGCCTTGTCTGACTGAAATATTTCTCTACAAACACAAAAATAACAAATTCCTGGAAGAAAATTTATTCATACTTTCACGCATAATTATCTCCCCTTTCGCAAAACAAAAGGTATGGTCACATTCTTATCAATCAAAATTTTAACAAAAGAGAAAGAATTTTTTTATGAATGTACCACCAGTTCAACATGTACGGCTAGAACAAAAGAAAATAGCCATTGTGAGTCTTTCTCACTGTTCATAAGTCTATGTTTACACATAGACAGAAAGCAAACCGACATGCAATAGTAGGCAGTAAATAAAGATGTAAATAAAAAAAGTAAATAAAAAAAATCATCAAAGTTCTGATGATGACTCAACACTCATAAAACGTTTAGAGCGCGGTCACACCAAAATATAAGTTTAGCTAATGCTAAAAAGGAATCACCATTTTTGCTTATTTTAAGCGGCGCGTCGGAAAACTTCAATCAGCATTTCTAATAAGTCTAAAAATTTGTGTGGATAAAAATTCATTCATTCGAAATAAAATCTTTCCATTTAATACACCTATTTCCTATTAGCGGATTCATGTAAAAAAGTCACGAAAAACGTCGAGAAAGTCTCTGATTGGCTGAAATATTGCACATACAAGCATATTCTTTCAAAATGTCCAGATTATGAGGTAATCTTTGCACGCCTCCGCCAATCAAAAGTTTGTTTACTCGACGTTTTTTCGTGACTTTTGCATGAATCTGCTAATAGGAAATAGGTGTATTGTTTTTCTCTTGTGTGTGAATGTCATGGCGTGTGCAAAAAAAATATGTACACATCTTTTCAAATTTTTCAAAATTTGAAAAGTAAACACAAATCGCCATTTTCAATAGACCTATTTATTTAAACATAAAGGAATTCTTCTTAAACTACGATAAGACTTGCTATCGAGCAAGTCTTATTTTTCGCTTATTAAAACAGGTGATTCCTCGAATTTAGGATTTTTTCTTCCATTTTTTCGAGTGGTCACATTAAAAAATAGATAAAAATATTTGTTGTTATGACAACAGCTATATAAGCGGAGGTAAATCATTTGGTGTGACCGTGCTCTTAGTAGATAAAAATAAGAGAGTCGTTTTCTTGTTAATTTTGTTGGATTGTTGTTTTTTCAATTTCGACTTCAAATTTGAATTTGACATGGCTTCTACTGATACAGGGATTACACAATCAGGGGCACAAGGTACGTAAATAAGAAATTGAAACGTTCTGAAATTTTATCCATTGAGCGTGTCATCACTCCGTAAGTTCAAATATTTTTTGCTTTAAATGCACGGTATACACGCCCTAACTAAAAATAAAAATATCAATGTGGACTTTTATTCGGGGTTGAAGCTTTTGACTTGAAATCTTCAACACGTTCTCTTTGATATTAAGAGCATGTTTTGAACGAAGCATTTTTACGTAAATAATAAATAATGGACATGTTAGACCCAATACTTCTGAAACAACACTGAAGCTAAAAAAATAGAGTTTGACGGCCCACTTGGTGCACTGAGAGAAAAATATCGAAAAAATGATTCGTTGTTCCAATTATGCTCAAAGAACATATTTGGAAAATTTGAGAGTGTTTGAATAATCCTACAATGAAATATTGTTGAGAGAGTTCCTACTTTTGGTTTTTTTTTTTGTTAATGATGCACATAATCAGTCACGTCATCAACTTTTTTTTAAAAAATATTTTTTTCTGAAACTTTGTGCAAAATTATTGTGAAAAACTTTTTTGTCAAAAAATTGAGATATGTATAATATCACACCCCTATCTCAGTGCCCCGGTAACACTTTTTCCCTCATTGGGGATAGAAAATCGGCTAGTACGAAACGCAGGTTCAGGTTACAGGTTTCAGGGCCAGGGTTCAGGTTTCAGGGTTCAAGTTAAAATTGTCTACAATGCAGACTCGCTTTTTCAAATTACTGACCTTGCTCTTACTCCTCTTTTTGACTGGGTTGTGTGCGGAGATCAAACAAAATAGCGAGGGATGAAAAAATAATGAATGTTTTGCGCAATTTTAAAGGAGGAATAATAAAATTTATTATTCCTCATCATTATTCTGCTGACAAATACATATTTTGAAAGTAATTGTTTTAATCGCTGGAGTTAATGAGAGGATTTTATAACTCATACCTACACAAACATGTTGAAAAGTCTGTCTGGTTTCTTGTTATGTTCTTATAAATAAGTTAAATGGTAATTTTCTCTCACTCGATATAAAAAAAGAAGACAGGTGTTGAAAAGCAAACACCACGCGTCTTAGATCATTTAACCAATCAGAGCTCTTCATTATTTGAATTTCGACCAATGAAAGACTATTGTATTCATTACTGTACTGCAGTATACCATTCTATTAAAAATTTTATAATAATTTCTACGTCAATTGAATTATGATTATTCTCTTATAGTATAAATATGTTCTAAGCAACGTTAAAACTACTAAAGTTTATATTTTTAGTTCTGCTTCTATAATATGTTAATTTTAATAACCTCAAAACATTCTGGTCTGCATTGTAGACAATTTTAACTTGAACCCTGAAACCTGAACCCTGGCCCTGAAACCTGAACCCTGGCCCTGAAACCTGTAACCTGAACCTGAAACCTGTAACCTGTAACCTGAACCTGCGTTTCGTACTAGCCGGATAGAAAATCTATTGTTTCCAGCTCGAAAATTCCACTGGGGGTGGTTTTGGAGTGCAATTTTTTACATTCAGTTTTCAATGGGGATAAAATCATAGAGCAATTTTGCAGTGGGGTTGAAATTGTAGGATAATTTTTCCACCGGGGTGGGGGGTCCACCGGGTCTGTGACACAGGGGTGTAATATCTGTCATTGTAGAAAGAGAAAAGTACTCTTAGGTTCCAAATAAACTCACCCCCCCCCCCGCCGCTTGTTAATTTTTCGACAATTTTTAACCCACCGGACCTTGTTAGGACCCCCCCCCTTTTTTATTAATTGTTAAGATTGTTTTTCAGCTTTCAAAGAGAAGGTCCCTTATTCTGCTCTAAATAGCCGGATTTTAGGGTTTATTTTGGGGTTTTCGCAAGGACAACTTCCAACCCCCCCGGCAATTAGGTCCCCTCCGTTTAATAAAATTTTAAAAACACCCCCGGTTATTTGGAACCGAAGAGTATTGATATACAAATAACTCAAACTGATAAAAACGAAAAGAGTGGATAATAGTTTTGTTAATTATGTACATTTACGATATTTTTGATTTTCTTTGGCAAAAGCATTACAACAATGGGCATGGTATGGCGGCAGCAGTGGCGATATTGGAAAAAAAAATTATAAACGATCGAAAGTATTTGATACAGTAGACGAACTCACTAAATTTAATTTATAAACTACTTTCATTAAAGTGCCACCGCAGCTAAGCGAACACATAGAGTTGAACTTGCTTTCAAAAGGAATGGTATTAGCCCTACAGTAATTTTTGTTAAGAGTGACTTCTCATCTGAGACAAAATTATTCAGTCCTTAGGTGAGAATTTTTTTGATTTTTCGTTTTCAATCAGTATATGATTTTTTCTATTATGTAGGAAACTGTTGATGATGTTGAGGTTTTTATCTGAGATATCAAGTGTTTTAGGTGTTTAAATAGAAGACCTTTTTTCCATATTTTGTCGAAACATTTCTCAAAATCTATAAATATTGCGTCTACGCTGTTTCCACGATTAAAGGCTTCTGTTATTTTTTGTGTACTTAAAAAAAGTTGGTCGTTTGTGGATCTCTTTTCTCTAAAGCCTGATTGTTCTTTGTTGATTTTTTCGTTATCTTCTGCCAATTTTCTAATTTTTATTTCAATTATTTTTTCAAATATTTTTGCCTAGTTGGAGGGTAATCGGTCTGTAGTTTTTGGTGTCATTTTTTGCTCCTTTGTTTTTGGATAACACGATTATTTTGCCCTCTTTCCAACGGTCGAAAAAATATCCTATTTCATAGCATGAATCAAAAATAAAATGGAGATTTGAACAGATCCTATCGTATTGGCAACGATTTTACAAATGAAAAAGACGTGATTAGAGATAAATTCAAAAATGCAGGTTTTCCTCCACGTTTCACTGAAAGTGTGATTAAAGATTTTGAAACTAAATTGAATGATGATCGTCTGATACCCGAATTTCTGTTTGAAGAGAAAAAGAAGTTTGTCCTTATTGAGCTTCCTTTCTGTGAAAGTAATGAATTGTTATTCAAACGATTTATATACAAATTAAAATCTTTTACCAATGATAAGATCCCGGGGGGGGGGGCAGCCAAGCAAAATGACTGACGGGTATGTGCGGGCACTAAGGGTGTATTTTTCAAGGCATCCGAAATGCACTGTAAGGGTGGGTTTTTTGCCACCTGCGCTGTAAGGGTAGAAATTTCAGAAATTTTTTGAAAAATCTAGATATTTTGACCAAAAATGCTAGAATTTTGACCATTTTTTGCACGAAAAGGATAGAAAATTTTGGGGAAAATGCACTCTAAGGGTATGATTTTCACTAATTTTTGCTGCACTGTAAGGGTGCAATTTTAAAAGCCAATTTTTGGCCCGCACATACCGTCAGTCCGCAAACCCAATGCCCCCCCCGGGGATAAGATTCATTTCGCAGTTAAATGGTCTACAAAGAAAGTGAAGCAATTGTTTAGTCCTCAGGACAAAAACCCACACCCAGCATGTAAGATTTATGAAGGTGTATGCTCGTGTGGTATGAATTACATTGGTGAACAACCGCAATGTGGAAACTAGATGGTCAGAGCATAACAATATTGAACATAACTCTGAACCAGCCAAACACCTGTTAAACCACCCTGACCATGAGTTCCAATGGAAAGTAATATTAAATGCACCTGGGAACACACGATTACGCAAAAACTTAGAGGCTGCTCTCATTGCCCTCAAGAGACCTATTCTTAATGACCAATTAGATTCAAAACGGCTAATTTTATTTCGCAATGGTGTAACATAGATATTTTTAACGACTTTCTTTTATTAACCTTTTAACAGCTTTTAATTGTTTTTAGACTGATAAATTTGTAACTTTTTTGATTTCTAATTTTACTATCTATAGCACTGATGATGGCATAAGACCAAAAAGCTTCTGCCTCAATTTTTAACAAATGTTGTTCTTTTTATATTAAAAATAAGTTAGTTTGATATTAAGTTTGATATTCAGTTTGAGATTCGAAATTCAGTTTGATATTTGAATTTTTCCTCTGCGAAGGAGAACAGACATATGTTGCACTTCTAAACTTCAAAATATGTTAGCCACTATTCCTAAGTATCATTTCCACCAAAAATGGTCGCTCTCCATCACAATGGGGAAGCTCTAAAATTATACAACCACTTATTTTGAAAATCGACTAATTAGTGTTTTGAGCCCTATGAGGGAGAGCAGTCATATGTTGCACTTCTAAACTTCAGAATATGTTAGCCACTATTCCTAAGTATCATTTCCACCAAAAATGGTCGCTCTCCATCACAATGGGGAAGCTCTAAAATTATACAACCACTTATTTTGAAAATCGACTAATTAGTGTTTTGAGCCCTATGAGGGAGAGCAGTCATATGTTGCACTTCTAAACTTCAGAATATGTTAGCCACTACTCCTAAGTATCATTTCCACCAAAAATGGTCGCTCTCCACCACAATGGGGAAGCTCTAAAATTATACAACCACTTAGTTTGAAAATCGACTATATAGCGTTTTGAGCCCTATGAGAGAGAGCAGTCGTATGTTGCACTTCTAAACTTCAAAATATGTTAGCCACTATTCCTAAGTATCATTTCCACCAAAAATGGTCGCTCTCCACCACAATGGGGGAGCTCTAAAATTATACAACCACTTAGTTTGAAAATCGACTAATTAGCGTTTTGAGCCCTATGAGGGAGAGCAGTCGTATGTTGCACTTCTAAACTTCAAAATATGTTAGCCACTATTCCTAAGTATCATTTCCACTAAAAATGGTCGCTCTCCACCACAATGGGGGAGCTCTAACATTATACAACCACTTATTTTGAAAATCAACTAATTAGCGTTTTGAGCCCTATGAGGGAGAGCAGACATATGTTGCACTTCTAAACTTCAAAATATGTTAGCCACTATTCCTAAGTATCATTTCCACCAAAAATTGTCGCTCTTCATCACAATGGGGAAGCTCTAAAATTATACAACCACTTATTTTGAAAATCGACTAATTAGCGTTTTGAGCCCTATGAGGGAGAGCAGTCATATGTTGCACTTTTAAACTTCAGAATATGTTAGCCACTATTCCTAAGTATCATTTCCACTAAAAATGGTCGCTCTCCACCACAATGGGGGAGCTCTAAAATTATACAACCACTTATTTTGAAAATCAACTAATTAGTGTTTTGAGCCCTATGAGGGAGAGCAGACATATGTTGCACTTCTAAACTTCAAAATATGTTAGCCACTATTCCTAAGTATCATTTCCACCAAAAATTGTCGCTCTTCATCACAATGGGGAAGCTCTAAAATTATACAACCACTTATTTTGAAAATCGACTAATTAGCGTTTTGAGCCCTATGAGGGAGAGCAGACATATGTTGCACTTCTAAACTTCAAAATATGTTAGCCACCATTCCTAAGTATCATTTCCACCAAAAATGGTCGCTTTTCATCACAATGGGGAAGCTCTAAAATTATACAACCACTTATTTTGAAAATCGACTAATTAGCGTTTTGAGCCCTATGAGGGAGAGCAGACATATGTTGCACTTCTAAACTTCAAAATATGTTAGCCACTATTCCTAAGTATCATTTCCACCAAAAATTGTCGCTCTTCATCACAATGGGGAAGCTCTAAAATGATACAACCACTTATTTTGAAAATCGACTAATTAGCGTTTTGAGCCCTATGAGGGAGAGCAGACATATGTTGCACTTCTAAACTTCAAAATATGTTAGCCACCATTCCTAAGTATCATTTCCACCAAAAATGGTCGCTTTTCATCACAATGGGGAAGCTCTAAAATTATACAACCACTTATTTTGAAAATCGACTAATTAGCGTTTTTAGCCCTATGAGGGAGAGCAGTCGTATGTTGCACTTCTAAACTTCAAAATATGTTAGCCACTATTCCTAAGTATCATTTCCACTAAAAATGGTCGCTCTCCACCACAATGGGGGAGCATTAAAATTATACAACCACTGAAAATCGACTAATTAGCGTTTTGAACCCTATGAGGGAGAGCAGTCATATGTTGCACTTCTAAACTTCAGAATATGTTAGCCACTATTCCTAAGTATCATTTCCACTAAAAATGGTTGCTCTCCACCACAATGGGGAAGCTCTAAAATTATACAACCACTTAGTTTGAAAATCGACTATTTAGCGTTTTGAGCCCTATGAGGGAGAGCAGTCGTATGTTGCACTTCTAAACTTCAAAATATGTTAGCCACTATTCATAAGTATCATTTCCACCAAAAATGGTCGCTCTCCACCACGATGGGGGAGCTCTAAAATTATACAACCACTTATTTTGAAAATCGACTAATTAGCGTTTTGAGCCCTATGAGGGAGAGCAGTCATATGTTGCACTTCTAAACTTCAGAATATGTTAGCCACTATTCCTAAGTATCATTTCCACCAAAAATGGTCGCTCTCCACCACAATGGGGAAGCTCTAAAATTATACAACCACTTAGTTTGAAAATCGACTAATTAGCGTTTTGAGCCCTATGAGAGAGAGCAGTCGTATGTTGCACTTCTAAACTTCAAATTATGTTAGCCACTATTCCTAAGTATCATTTCCACCAAAAATGGTCGCTCTTCATCACAATGGGGAAGCTCTAAAATTATACAACCACTTATTTTGAAAATCGACTAATTAGCGTTTTGAGCCCTATGAGGGAGAGCAGTCATATGTTGCACTTCTAAACTTCAGAATATGTTAGCCACTATTCCTAACTATCATATCCACCAAAAATGGTCGCTCTCCATCACAATGGGGAAGCTCTAAAATTATACAACCACTTAGTTTGAAAATCGACTAATTAGCGTTTTGAGCCCTATGAGAGAGAGCAGTCGTATGTTGCACTTCTAAACTTCAAAATATGTTAGTAACTATTACTAAGTATCATTTCCACCGAAAATGGGCGCCCTCCACCACAATGGGGGAGCTCTAAAATTATACAACCACTTAGTTTGAAAATCGACTATGTAATTAGCGTTTTGAGCCCTATGAGGGAGAGCAGTCATATGTTACACTCTTGCTTATTCCACGCCCCCTACAATTAAGCGTAGACGAATAATATTTAGGTCAAAGTCAAGAAAAGTAAAATTTTGAACATTTTGAACTATTTGTTTTGTTTTATTTTTACAGTCCAGGCAATAACTCTAAACACTGGGAAAACTTAAATTTTACTTTTAGAGTGAAGAGCAATACGGAACTGTAACGTATAAACATCGTCTTATATGAACAACAACTTTTTTCGAAACAGTCCAAGCAACAATTTTTACGCTCTCAAGGCTATTGCTAAAGTTCCAAAGAGGTGATTTTGTCTTTTTTTAAACTTAAGAGCACCTACCTTCTTTCATTGCCCTTTCTAAAATGAGAATTTTCCTGTCTCTTCTTAAGTTTTCCCACCCAGGCTCCCGTAAATGTGTCCAACATTGCCTGGACTAATAATCTTTAACTTCTGATTCTGTTAAGCAGGGAAAAGTTTTTTAAAGGAAGAAATAGACTTTGTAAAAAGGTTTTTACCAAATACACACTTCATTTCACTGTCTATCTCCCAAATCGGTCATATACTTGCTAAAATGACCAAAATATGTTTTGCAATTTCACCTTCGTTAGATGCTCCTCCAAGGCATGTCGCAACTTTGACTCCGGATTGACTCCAGCGGTTTCTTTGCTTTCGAGTGGGACACTTTTTAAGATTATTACGGTACATTTTACTCTCCATCCGGCGTTTGTGAAAACTACGGTGGAGGGGGGGGGGGTAAATTAAAACGTTCGTAAATAATTAGTAGCAGGGGGCGTTTATATAAAGGTACCTAAGAGTATTTCCAATCCAAGTGTCTTGTTTCTAGCGTTATACGTGCACAGATAATAGTGCATCGGTATAATCACGACGACGGACGAAAATGTAACAGTCTAGTGAGTTTTAACCAATCAAATTTCGTAGTTTCACTAGCCTATTACATTTTTCGTCCGTCGTCGTGATTATTCCGGTATACTTAACTTCACTTATTGCGGTTAGAAATCGGTAAATACCGTTAAAGTAAAAGACTTGCTAATTCCCGAATCATTCCATTGGCATTCCTGTTGTTTTTGCTGGGCATACCGGTTAACAACAGTACACTACTACTTGAGAGTTTTCATTTCCTTAATTTAATTTCTTTAGCTACACGTATCATCAAGTCCATCCTTGATGTTCAGGGTTAAAGAGAATAGAAAAAAAAATACGGGTAGGGTAATGCCAAAAACTCACTTAAAAATTATTGTAATTTATTTTATAATTTAATGATTTAATTTATATCAGAAAGTTTCCCTATAGACGAGAAAGTTTATCACTTTGATTGTAATTTGCGACGATGTACGATGTTACGGCATTCTTCATTCGTTCCGTGACACTTTTCATTCTACAAGGTATATGGTAACCCGAAAGCAATGTATATATCCCGAGATAAAGTAGCCTTTAAGGATATCGGCTTGTCTCTAGTAAGAACTTTCGAAACCTATTTTGGGTTGTTTGAGTTTATCACGAAAAATTTGAGATAATGTGGCTTTGGTGGGCGTAGTAAAAAAAAGTTTTTTCTATTATTACTCCATTATTTCTATTCATCTCTACCCCCCCCCTTGGAGCTTTGAATAACCAGGAGTCTACTGAAATATCCAGGTCATCCCCGTGTCATGCGAGAAGAATTGGTTATAAGAGTGTGGGTAAGATTTCCTTCTCCTCTAACTCTGTACCCAACATATTGTACATGTCCTACATGTCATGTACTTCCCCTGTTTCCCACAAAACACACGGATTACACTATTGGACAATAGTACATATGAACATGCTATGGTTGGACGCTCTCTCCCAATTATTTTCGTTATAAATTGTACTTTTGGTTCTGTTTCGACATGGACTCTGGACATAGCGATGTAAAATAAGTATGTACATTATATGGCCCCCAAAACGTCGATCAAATTTAAAATTTCTCTCAAAGAGGTTTTACAAGAGGAAAAGAGGTTTTACAAAAATTTTTGCTGCATGAAAAACTTTGATATCTCTACTTTATTTCCCGGGAGTTTTTTTTCAAAATTTTCAATTTCAACAATATTTTTCAATTGATTAAAGATAGGTAGCTTTTTTCTAATGGCCCCCAAGACGGAGGTTTGCGATTTAAGCGATTTCTCGAGATATCTTTAAGATATGAATACAAAATTTTGACCATAGTTTGGAAATGTGATTTAGAGGGTTCTGGGCATAAATTAGTTTGATAAAATTTTTACAGTATACCCCTGGTTGTCAAAACGGTGGTTTGGGGCCCCCAAAACGTAGGTGTAGTTAAAATCAAATTATTAAGCCCAGTGGTAATAATGGGAAAAACTACGAACATATTTGTGTTTTCCCTTAAATTTACGACCCGATGGATGTAAAATTTATGATTTTTATGAAATATTTCAAGATTTTTGATATTGCAAAGTCCGAACTGAAATTTTATAAATTTTCAAAATGACAATTTTGATTTAAAAACGTCTTAATGAAGTTTCTGTAAACCAATCTCTTTTTAAGATAGTCCCATTTATGTATGGAATAGGCTGTGAAAATTTTAGAGAAAACTTAAATGAAACTGAAAATATTAAGATTTTCTCCTATATTTTGCAAAAAAATGACAGAATTTGCCCTTTTTGCTGATTCAGCGAAAAATTTTATATATATAGTTAATTTTTTGTTATAAACTATTAACTCAAGCTCATAGGAATGGAATTCCAAGATTATTTGCTGTTTCTCATAATTAGAATTTTCGGTTTTATCAATGCTGATTCTAGGGTCCCAAAATACTGGTTAACCTTTAAGATGCTATATCTTTTACCCATCATCTAAAGTCACAGATGTATCTGCATTTTCTGAACGGCATTAGGTGTAGAAAGTTTCCTATACCCCATTTTCATAACTTATTTTCAATATCCAAGCAGCTAGAGTGAGTTATATGCAATTTTTATCTAATTTTGGTGTTAAAATACACTGTAATCGGATTCATCGGATTAAAAATATGCCTAATTTTAACGACAGGATCCTTCTTTTATCAGAAAAGGAATATAAAAACAAATATTCAGTGAAAAATTGAGAACTCTAGCCCTTCCCAATTGGGAATTAATTTGATTCCGGTTTTGAGGGACCTAAAGCGGGATGAAGCGGGATTTGGAGGATCTGAAATCAAACTTTTCAAAAATTTCCCAATTTTGAGTAGCTTTTATCAAAAAAAATTTTTGTTATCAAATAGTACACATATGGGCTTTATTGACTCAAAGAATGGGGCCGTTTTAAAAAACAGTACTGCGCTTATTACAAAAATAAACTTTTGGTTTCCCCGATTTTTAAACATTACTGTAAAAATTGGAAATATTTCCTTCAGACGCAAATATGTTATTTTGAAGCTGTTTCCCAAACCATCAAAAACATGCTCATTTTTAAGTTTAACCATCATTCTCTCAAAATAAACAAAAATTGTTTAATTCTGATAAATCTACAAGTCAGAATCCTCATTTTAATAACGACCTCCGTTTTGGGGGCCGTCTCCGTTTTGGGGGCCATATAGTGTAGTGTTTGTAAAATAATAGCAGTTCTCGTGATAAGTACGTTGTATGCATGTTTGGAAACTTTGAGTGTACAGCTTGGCCGGGGGGGGGGGGTGGTACTTAGGCAAATGGAGGGTACGGTATGTGCCGCCCTTAAGGGTACCTTTTTTGGACTTCCAAAGTCACGCTAAGGGTCGGAAAAATCAGAAAATCGGGGCTTGTGGTTAACTTTGTTCGCGAGTTTTGATATTGTGCTTGACGCAAGCTTACTATGTCTAGAGGTCTTGCAGAGAACCCGAGCTGATGATGGTCACTGGAGAGTCGACCTTGACTTTTGACTTTCTGATCATTCAAAATTTAAACACTCGAAGTCGACAGTCAAAAAAAACAATCAATAAGTAGCCATTACTTCCTTTCCTTCGGAAGCTAATGTTGACTAGGAAGGCTGTTCCATTGAAATCAGAAAGAACTTTTACAAGCGATATTATCAAGTTAAAAAATAGTGATGAAAGTCGAAAAAAATTTTGTGTCGACTTTCGTACCAAAAGTTTTAATAAAACATTAGGTCGACTAATTGTAGTAATGTTAACATAACTTATTTTTCCTCAATTTTCCCTTAATATCGTAAATAATTCCACCATCTACTACGCAAGGTCGACTTACCGCTTATAATTATACACTGTCGACGTAAGTAATAATTTAACGTATTTTATATACTTAATTTATGTTATGAAAAACGAAAATACTTAAACTTATGTTATTGATAGAAAAACAATGCCACTCAAAATTGACTGGTGCAAATTACTCCGACTAGATTTATTGTAAAGAAATTACAACATATACTTTTATAAGAACAACGTATATTAAGAAGATGAGGTTTTTAAGGCAAAATTTTTAGGTAACATCGTAAGAATAGGAATAGTGGCTAACATATTTTGAAGTTTAGAAGTGCAACATATGACTGTTCTCCCTCATAGGGCTCAAAACGCTAATTAGTCGATTTTCAAACTAAGTGGTTGTATAATTTTAGAGCTCCCCCATTGTGGTGGAGAGCGATCATTTTTGGTGGAAATGATACTTAGGAATAGTGGCTAACATATTCTGAAGTTTAGAAGTGCAACATACGACTGCTTTCCCTCATAGGGCTGTAAACGCTAATTAGTCGATTTTCAAAGTAAGTCGTTGTATAATTTTAGAGCTCCCCCATTGTGGTGGAGAGCGACCATATTTGGTGGAAATGATACTTAGGAATAGTGGCTAACATATTTTGAAGTTTAGAAGTGCAACATATGAATGCTCTCCCTCATTGGGCTCAAAATGCTAATTAGTCGATTTTCAAAATAAGTGGTTGTATAATTTTAGAGCTTCCCCATTGTGGTGGAGAGCGACCATTTTTGGTGGAAATGATACTTAGGAATAGTGGCTAACATATTTTGAAGTTTAGAAGTGCAACATACGACTGCTCTCTCTCATAGGGCTCAAAACGCTAATTAGTCGATTTTCAAAGTAAGTCGTTGTATAATTTTAGAGCTCCCCCATTGTGTTGGAGAGCGACCATTTTTAGTGGAAATGATACTTAGGAATAGTGGCTAACATATTTTGAAGTTTAGAAGTGCAACATATGTCTGTTCTCCTTCGCAGAGGAAAAATTCAAATATCAAACTGAATTTCGAATATTAAACTGAATATCAAACTGAATATCAAACTAACTTATTTTTAATTTTATGTTTGAGTTTGTTTTTATACTTTTGCGCGCGTTTTAATAATTCAAAGAAACACATTTATTTTTACGACCTCATCTGTGGTGATGCCTGATCAACATTGCTAGGCCTACCTACATTACCCTGTTTATATCATTTGGGGGATATTTTCGAAAATGGCCGAAATCCTATGTAGGTTGAAAACTGAAGAACAGAGTTTGTGTTTTCTTTGAATATATTTAATTGATTCATATCGAGTCACTTTTATTTGTGTTTATTTTTACTTTTTCTCACATTGAGTTTCTTCTTTCCTTTTGGTCGATTTAGATCATGCTGTGCATTTTTGCTTTTGAGATACTTCCGAAGAATACACCATTGTCCCATTTCTGTTTTTCTGTTCCATCAGAATTATGTACAAATAGTTTAGATCTTTTGTCATCATTTGATATCACATACCTGTTTTCCATTTCATGAATATTCATCCTGAGCATGTTGTGTTGTTGTGTCCTCTTGTTGGTATTGTCTTGTCTCTTTTTGTTTATTACATTTTTTGAATAGTTGAAGGTTCAATACTTTTTTGACTATATATATATCCAACCCGATTGATTTTCTGTGAATGTTCATTCTAGATTTTTGTTGTAATTTATATTGTCTTTTTGTTTTGTGGGTCTTTACTGTTTCCATAGTATAAGAAAGCCGCGGCTGGAATGTGTACTGCATTGTCTTTTCAGTTAATTGCTGTTCCATCTCTGTCTCCGAGCTTTATAAGAACATCAAGATTGTCAGTTTATTATTGGTAGATAGTGTTTGAAATATTTTCTTATTTTCCTTCACAAAAAGTTTTTTTATTGCTAGATATTTTTTAATCTGTACCCAATAGAAAACTTGAACTGATTTTAGACATATTTTAGGGGTATTTTGTGGAAACGATAGTTTTTCGCCAAAATTAAAATTATAAGAAATATATTCAAGATGACAACTTTCCTGTCAGTTTGAATGATAAATCTTGAAGGCGGTGCTGGCTTGAAATTTTCACAGAATTATCTTGATGTTCTATTTCATTGATTTCTAAAAAGATTTCACTGAAATATTGTGAAGGCATTTCGAGGCACTTTATTAATTTTTGAGTTCTTTCAGTCCAGCCATTTTGTGCTTGTTTAAATTTCTTATTGTTGATCTTTCCTGCAAAATGATTTCATATTGCAAGTGTATTATCAAGGGTATATCATTAATGTCTAAAGCGCAGTGAGAAATAAGTATTAACGACAAACCAATAAAATTTACCATTAAAGAGATGCTACATTACTTATTTCTTGATCAACAAATAGTCATCAAATACGACAGAGATAGAACAACAGAAATTCAGATGTTATCATTCCAGCCGCGGCTTTCTTATACTATGCTGTTTCCATTTTGAGTAGTTGAAGGTTTTATACTTCTAGACTATATTAAGCAGATATTCGACAAGAAAAATCGGATATCGAAAATTATTCAGTCGAGCTTGATGATATTCGACGAAGCGAAGCTGAGTCG
Source organism: Clytia hemisphaerica (assembly GCF_902728285.1). Taxonomy (NCBI): domain Eukaryota; kingdom Metazoa; phylum Cnidaria; class Hydrozoa; order Leptothecata; family Clytiidae; genus Clytia; species Clytia hemisphaerica. The sequence continues at coordinate 1,206,935 of NW_027103728.1, read as the reverse complement.
AATATCATTAAAGGGACCCCTCGCTTGTTTGTGATTTTTATGAAATCAAACTATATTGGTCCAAAAACCCCTAACAGCATATTCAAAGAACATAAAACTTACTGCTAATTCCTGTAGAGATATCGAAAAATTCCTCTGAAAACAGTATGGCGTCTCCGTCTGACTGAAACCAACACAACCGGGGCTCATTGGGAGTTCTGAAGCCGATACCGATTCTCCATAAACCCGCAACTCGACACCAAGCAAAGGGTTTTTCTTAGGAGAAGAGCGCGGATTCTAGACTGTTCGAACCAGAGCTGGCCTCTACACTCGTACTGTAATTTTCCGGTGCATTTGTGTCGACAACTTGGTGTGACAAGAGCGCGAGAAAATTCGAAGGCCTTCAGAAGTCATTTGAAATTTCTGAAAGTTGAGTGAACATCAAAATTTATAATTTGTAATTATGGAGCGAAGAAAGAGTTTTGCGTGCTAATACTTTGGGAAGTTGCTTTTCATATGATTATGAAGCGAGTGTCTTGTTATCATTTTTAAGCGAGGGGTCCCTTTAAAGCGAGACTGAATAATTTCGATATCCGATTTCTCACGTTGAATATATGGTTTATCGTTCACCTATTAGCAGAAAAGCATTTCAATTTTTCCCTATTTCATTCAGTCTTTCTCTCTTTGTATGACATTTTCGAATGTTTTACTATCTTTATCTAAAAATGTCAATTTCATTGTTTTTTTCTCTTTAATTACAAAACGTTCGAATTTCCTTTCTCTTTTGTTAAAAAGATCTTTCTATTATCTGTTTTTATATATGTGACATTCAAACAATTATTTGATCAAAAAACTATTTTCTTTAAAATGCTCGCTGCTACAAAAGAGATATTTTGCTATCGGATATCTAAAAATATCCGACAGTGCGTTTTGCTTAGAGGTGGACGATAAATATCTATATTGCAAATTTAGTGTTTTGTGACGTCAATTTGATCCACAGTGACATAATCAAAAGAATAATTACTTTTTCACTTCACTGAAATAAATTTTATCATTGGTTCTAAAAGATTAGTGTGAAGAAAGGGTAAATTTGATATAATTTTTGAGCATACGTTTTTTTAGACATCCTGGAGTGCATTGTAAGGCTTGGGGACACGAGAAGTTTTTTGCGTTGGTGCAATGCAACATGCTCCATCCCACCAACCTAAAACGCTTTCTCGTGTCTCAACCTCATTTTTCTTTCTACCAATAAAAGTGAAATCTGACTTTTGGGTATTTCCCTCACTTTTTGTCTCATGAAACAAAAAAAGAAACCATGGGACACACACGCATTTTTTTTCTTGTGTTGACACGAAAAAAACTTCTCGTGTCCCCAAGCCTTTAGGGTCAAATCGAGAGAAAAAGCAAAAAGGGGTACTCTTAGTATGTAAAACGTGGAAAACAAAACGCTTCTGATGAACAGAACTGTCCATTTTTGCCTTAAAATAGACAAAAAAATTCCAAAAGAAATGCACAATAAATATCAATTTTTTTCCTAATTACTAACGTTCGGCCCAATTTTCTCTGCACTGTAAAGGTCCGATTTCGAAAGCCTAACCCTGTGGCTGCACATACTTTACTTTTTAGATCTTGTCCCCCCTCCCCCTTATTAATTTAATTTTTGCGGGTGCAAAATCTATCCTATCACGCGAAAAAAACTTTTGCCAATGCATCCTTTTTGGGATGCCTTATACACGTTTTTTTAATAAGGAACTTCAACTTTGGCTCCGAGCCTGGAGTTCCTATTTTTCGAGAGAATTTCAGCCTCGAAGTTCCTTATCCAGTTTCCTTATTTACTAAGCTGCTAAGATTGGATTTGCTAAGTATGTGACTTTTAGTAAAATGGAGTAAAATGCAAAAAGAGACGTTTATTGAACGTTGTTTCGTCAACATTTTGTTATCTCTGTGTTTAGGCTTTGTAAATGTTTGCAAATTCAAGTTTAATTTTCTGTGACTTGACTTGTTTTGTTATTCTCAGCCTGAGCAGTTCCTTAACAATTCCTAGTTTTTCGGACCATTTTCAGCCTCAAGTTCCTTATAAACGTGTTTCTTATAAAAAAAACGTGTATGTAATTTGCAATATCATTTGAGTCCACTTTGTAACTTTTTAATTATGGTTCTACTACACCTATCAGATTCAAGTTTTTAATTTATTTAAGCTACAACGCATGCTTACATTTTATAGCAATCCAAAGTTGACGAATAAACCATTTCCATTTTCAGTTCAAATTCATTCTAACACTCCTGTCTCACAGCCCCGGTGGAATTTTTTTCCTCAGTGAGGATAAAAATTCCTACTGAAATCCCAATGGTGACTATTGTTCCAAGGTTAAAAAAACCAGTGGGGATGGGTTTGGAGTGCAATTTTTAAACATAAATTTCGAATGTGGATGAAATCAAAGTCAATTTACCAGTGGGGCTAAAGTTTCAGGGTATTTTCCCACCGGGACGAAATTTTTGCCAAATTTTCCAGTGGAACTGGGGTCCCAGCGGGTCCGGGGGGGGGGGTACTTAGGCAAAATGGGTGTCAAGTATGTGCGAGCCATAAGGGTACCTTTTCTCATTCCTCAAAAGTCTCTCAAAGGGGTACAAATTCAAAAGTTAGTCTCTGAAAGGGTCCCGAAATCACGAAAATCAAAAATTTCTCTCTCAAAGGGTCACGATTTCCAAAAATTTTGACCAAAAATTGGTGAAAATCAAACCAAGATTTGGAAAAAATGGACCAAAATTTAGGAAAAAGTCTCTCAAAGGGTCCCAAAATCACCCAAAATTTTGTCTGTCAAAGGGTCGATTTTTTATTTTCGGCTCGGACATACCCGTCACCTCGCAAAACTACCTTAAGGGAAGAAATTTTCGCGAGAAGAAATTTTCGCGGAATTTAATTTCGCGAATTAGAGTTTCAAAATGGCAAATTTCGCGGAATTTAATTTCGCGAATGAGCCGATTTGAAAAGTTTCACGGAATTTAATTTCGCGATTGAGAAATTTAAAAATAAATTTTTTTAAAGAGAAAATGTTTTTCATAATTTTCATCGACATTAAAGACGATTTCAGTCACATTAACAAACTTTAACAACAAAATAACTAGATATAGCTTAAACTAACTGCCACCTTTCAAATAATATGTTTAAATATTATTACTATTATTTATTTATTTACTTATTTTTATCCTTTTATTTTTTACTTTCTCTTATTTTTACTTTAGGGAAGTCGATTTTATGATGAAAAAAAAGTTCTGTAATGGGAGATTAACTTTCTTTAAAAGTGGCAATTATAAGACAATAATTCGGCTGGGTACAATGTAAAGAATCTATCTAAATGAATAAAAATGATGCGGATTGGTTAGTTTTAAAAATGACAATATAAACAATCCATCCAAATATAAAAATGATATGCTAAGCGGTTTTTCTATATGCAATAAATCTAAATAAGTACAAATCACAACAATGACTCTTTTATAGCTGCTTTAAACTACATCCCATTAAACGAACCCTCCCCAATTTCTTGCTGGTTATCTCGTAAAATATATATATAGGGGAAAGATTCCAGCAAAGTATCAAGAATCTTGGTGCAGAAATGGGAATCTTATACAAAACAACAGTAAAATGAAAACCCTGATTAGCAAAATGTGTATCAAAATCGGTGAAGTTCCATATTGAAGCTTGATTTATTACCTTATTGCCCATTTCCGACGGCTTATTAGCAGACGCCCATGCTAAAAAGCTTTAAAGAGCCATTTTTTTTAATCTTCAGAATAAAGAAAGTGTGATACCTCACCCTCCTAATCCAATGATTGTAGTGATGGATCACTTAGGCTAGAGCTGTTTCGCTAGCAATAACTGGAACCATTTTAGCTACAAAAACATGGATTGAACTTGATCGAACTGCAATATAAATACACGTTTTTTTAATTTAAGGAACACGTTTTATAAGGAACTCGAGGCTGAAAATGGTCCAAAAAATAAGGAATTGTTTAGGAACTGCTCAGAGTGAGAATAAAAAAACAAGTTTTAAGGAACGGTAAGAAATGGTTATCCAAACTTACCAGCTATGTAAATAAGGAACTCGATAAGGAACTTTGAGGCTGAAATTCTCTGTAAAAATAAGGAACTCCAGGCTCAGAGCAAAGTTAAGGTTCCTTATAAAAAAAAAACGTGTATAAAGTAATCAAACTTTAATCAAACTGAAGATTTTCCGGTAAAGTTCGATTACTGTTCGATCAGGTTCGGTAATCAAACACCTAACCGTTTGATTTTGTTCGATGAAATTTGATGGTTCGATAAAGAAAATTGGATTTGATAGGGTTTGGTTGACATCGCCTGGGCTGGCATCGGGATCAGGGAGGAAAAGCTGGAACTTTTTCTTAAACCAAACTCATTGAATACCAATCAAACTTCATCAGATAAAAAACTGTTGTCATCAAACTTATATAATCAAACTAATCAAAAAATTTTAATCGAACAGCTATCGTTTGATTTTGTTGAATAGTTTAACAGTTTTATTACTGGCATAAAAATGATTGCTGAATTTCAATTGACATGATTTCTAGGAAATACGTGGAAATACTTTCTAAAACTGACTGTTTGTCACAACTGGTTAACATTTAACACATAACACACCCCTGTCTCAGTGCCCCGGTGGCATGATTTCAGTACATGATTTTTTTCAGTACATGGTTTCAGTACATGATTTTTTCCTACGTCACTGCAGTAATCAAATTTTTATTGCACTCATTTGTAATCATCCTAAATGGCTTGGGAATTCAAGAACTGTTTTTTATTGTCGCTGTCTTTATTCAATTTATATCTCAATTCACAAATGAGTGCAATAAAAATTTCTAGGAAATACGAATTTCGCGGAATTTAATTTCGCGATTTAGCCATTTGGATGTGTTTCGCGGAATTTAATTTCGCGAATTATGCCCAAAATTTCTTCCGCGAAAATTTCTTCCCTTAAGGTAGTACCCCCCCCCCGGGCAGCGGGTCTGTGACACAGGGGTGTATTCTAGCCATTCACAAAGTCTGCAAAATATAGGTGCAAATCTCGATTTAAGAAAAGTTCTCACACTAAAGCAATTCCTTCTTTGATCATTTCAATAGCCCATTAGTGTATTCATTATAATGTTAGGCTTGCATTTATTTTTGGTTTGGGGTCATTAAAAACATTTCCTTAGTTTTGAGAGCACTCCAAAGTTGTCAAATATTGATATTGGTATTTTGAATATCCATTTGAGAAATTTCCCTCAATCACGTAAGGCCTTTTAAACTTTCTTAACTAATAGAGGCTAGACTAGCAAACTAGTCTGTTAATTAATCAACGGGCGTTTGCTAGAATAGGAGCTGCGTAGGAGAACGAGCAAAGAATGGTGAGAGGCTGCCGTTCCAGCCCGACTGACGTGCCAGTCTAAACTAGTAAACAAGAATTTTACACTTATCATCTTTTTTTATTTGGTTTCTTTCGAGTCATTTTCCAAGACTGCAGACCAGTTCAAAGTTTCTCTGCTGAAAATGGTTAAAACCTTAAAAAAAAATTAGGGAATTTTCCATGACAATGCAAAAGCCACGCCCTAGTTAGCAAGTCTACTTATTCAACATTTTTTCCATGCATGTTAGCTTGCATCTGTTTTTGTTTTTTTGCTCTTTTGAGTCATTTCCCAAGTCATTGCCAAATCGAGTTATTCTGAATACCCCTTTGGGAAATTTTCCACGTGGGTCCCTCGACCACGCACGTATTCTTGATAGATCTTATCGGAATTTTTTATTTTTCTAAAAAAGCGATGCATTGTGGGATTGTTTCGGGAGTATTACAATAGAAATCTCTTAGGAATTCCTCGAGGGATATTTCTGTTAGCCCAATTATCCTCGAGTCTGAAAATTAAAGAATAGAAAGAAAAGAAGAAAATGAAGACTTTTGCGGAAAATATTATTTCAACTTTGAAAAACTAAGACATAAACTAAAACATTTTGAATTTTTTTTTGCGGTAAATGTGTATTTTTATCGAACTAGAAATAGATTTTCGGAAAATTTCTAAAAGCTTATTTGCCTCAAATATTCAAAATCTTGAAAATAGTACTTTTTGAGCAATTTTTTGATAATTTTTGATGCATTAATTTAGAAAACTTTTCCGAAAAATTTAAAACAGTTCAATTCTTTGAGGACAGTTTGAAAAAACTTTGAAACAAAAAGGCTAATTACCCATTAGAACTTAGCACCTTTTATAAAAGAAGGTAATGCAAAATATTATCAAGGTCTTTTTCAATATAGTGATGAAACAAATAGGCCCTAAATCGTCAAAAACACGCTGAAAATATCCCAGAAATTGCAAGATGCGCAAAAATTAAAGGATGTGCAAAGAATCTATTTTACGAGCTGCGCAAACATTACAGGTGCGAAAATTAGAGGCGCGAGAATAAAAAGCGCGGAAATAAAAGGCGAGCGAAAATGAATGGAATTAAGGGAAGAAAAAAAAGAAATTCAACCAAAGATTCTTTTTGCCCCCGCAACGAGCGTAGCGAGTGAGGAGGCCTTCATAGCTTCACGCAAGGATATTGGACAGGAATCTCGAATCTTTGCGCGCGCGTTTGTTCGTATTGTATGTTCCGGCCAATTAAGTGTTCCGCAAAAATATGGCGGTAAATTATACAGCGGTAAATGTTATACACATTTTCATATTACGTTATATGCTATTACCATTATTATATATTGCATTTCATTAGTTTTGATTTAGGATTGAAAAGCTGAAGCGAGTGTTATAAATGCAAATTATAGAAAAAGTATATAATTACACCATAACAAGGATTACAATATTACTTTTGCAAATCAAAACAAACAAAATGGCAGACTGGTTATGATGATGAGCTGATTCGATTCATTGAATGGAAAAAGTGTTTTGTATGTCTAATTTTGTTTCTTGTTTTTAAAACTGAATAAATACTGTAATTTAGTCAGAAGTTCATTTCAGCAATGATTTCAATTCTTTTTCGGGAATCTTTAAAGAAATTTGCTCAAGTTTTCAAATGTACATTTTGTTGATATTTTTGTTCAAACTTATCAAACTGTAACTTATATTGTCTGTTATTTTATTAATAACTACCTTTATTGTTTATATATAGAGCTTCTTAAGCTTTAAAGACCATTATATGGTGGTAACTCGGGAATATCTTTCTTAAAACTCGGTAAAACAAGATATCGGCAAAGTACAAAAAAGTAGAATGTAGCATATGAATCCAAAATTGAATGTGAATCGATGTAAACAAACTTTTTTTTTGGTCTTCAAAATAGATTTACCTCACTTAGAGTGTTTTCACTGTTTGTTCAGTGTGGTAAATCTATTTGGAAAACCTGAAAAAAGTTTGTATAGGCGCATACATTCAACTTCTTCAGTTGTGATAGCCTACGTAATAACTTGCGCTCCAGTAGTTTGGTGAAATAGCTCCAATTCTGGCTTTCCAAGTTAGGAGGGACCTTCCCGAAGGCATTTAACGGTGGTTAGACTAGGCACACAGACAGTCATACAGGAACGGTAAAACAAGATACCGGCAAAGTACAAAAAAGTAGAATGTAGCATATGAATCCAAAATTGAATGTGAATCGATGTAAACAAACTTTTTTTTTGGTCTTCAAAATAGATTTACCTCACTTAGAGTGTTTTCACTGTTTGTTCAGTGTGGTAAATCTATTTGGAAAACCTGAAAAAAGTTTGTATAGGCTCATACATTCAACTTTTTCAGTTGTGATAGCCTATACGTAATAACTTGCGTTATGGAGGGACCAGTGGCGGCCTGGCAGGGGGTGCAGGGTGTGCAGTGCACCACCCAGAAAGACCTGAGAGGGGCACCAAAAAAGCTTTTCAAGGGGGCGCCAAAAAATTTTTTGATCTTTGGTTGGGCGATTTGGCGCCCTTTGACACGCTTTTAGTGCTTTCTATAAGTGCAATGTAAATTTTTTTTCGCCTGCGGCGCTTCCTTATATTTTACGAATTTTTTCAAAACTATTATCAACATTGAATTGCGAAAAGTCAAAGCAAGAGAAGTGTTGTGTATCCACCAGGGGTTAAAGAGGAAGCTCACCCCCAAAATGAGAGATTGATCGAAACTGCTCGCTGTGGTTTTTGTGGTCTTATGCGGACTATCTTTCTCCCTTTTAGAATATCTTTTGAGGTGTTTGACCTTTCTTACACCAAATTTTTTTGCCTGCGGCGCCAGAATTACAAAAGAACCCTTATTCCTGCCAACTTTCTGAATTTTAGGGCCTCTTTCAGCCATTGATATTTAATGGAGAGTAAAGTAACACCAGGAAATAACAAGGGAATAGATATCAAGTTATCATTACCACCACCTTCGTATAAATAAAAGTTTGTTAACTCAGAGATTCCGGGCGTTACTTTCAACCAGTCACTGCTCTTACAGTTTGATATTTTCACTTAATTGTGGAGGGCGCAAATAAAGACAAAAACACCAGGGGCGCCAATTTCATAGTTTGCACCACCAAGAAAATTAAGCCAGGCCGCTACTGGGAGGGACCTTCCCGAAGGCATTTAACGGTGGTTAGACTAGGCACACAGACAGTCATACAGAAACACCATAAAGTGAAAGTATATAGCTATAAACTCAAAAAGTCTAGCTTCCTGAAGGCACGTCTCTTCATTGTCTGCGCTGCGATCATCTTAATGGATTCAATCAGCTTTTAGTTTGGAGAAAAGATTGCATCATGAAAAAGTACTATGCACTTTAAAAAAAATTAGGCGCATTTCAACTTTTCTCGACTGTACGTCTGAATGGACCACAATGGCATATCTTTATTTTTCTTTTGACCAACAACATAAAAGATTTTGCTTGAGAAGTACAATCAAAGCGTAGGCGAGTGGAGTCCGGGCCTTAGCTAGGATTGGTTTCTATTTCGCCCTATTTAAGATGGCGCAGAACTAGTAGAGGGCATTTTGTAAAATCGCTCGACTGTTTTATTAGAAGCACTTATTATACATTTTTGGAAAGCTAAGGGGTAGGGGAATCGAAATTACTATGTTTCCAATTTTTTTCGGACACTTTGGTGTGATTTTCGGACAAATATGACGGTCTCAGGCAAAAATCATAGGGTTAAAAATTATTGAAAATTTTAGCTCGAGAAAACGTAGACCTGTTGTATATTTTTGGAAAGCTCTCAAAAAATTAGGATTAGAGATATATTGCAAGTATAGGTGATTTCAGTACCTAACTCGAGATATTGAGCTTCAAAAAGCGCAAAACTGGACAAAATAGCTGTTTCTGGCTGAAAAACACGGTTTTCAAGGGTTAATATCTCGAGTTAGGTACAGAAATCACCTATACTTGCAATATATCTCTAATCTTAATTTTTTGAGAGCTTTCCAAAAATATACAACAGGTCTCCGTTTTCTCGAGCTAAAATTTTCATTAATTTTTAACCCTATGATTTTTGCCTGAGACCGTCATATTTGTCCGAAAATCACACCAAAGTGTCCGAAAAAAAATTGGAAACATAGTAATTTCGATTCCCCTACCCCTTAGCTTTCCAAAATGTATAACAAGTGCTTCTAACAAAACAGTCAAGCGATTCCAAAAAATCGAACAAAATTCCCCCTACTAAACTTTTTGATAAATTTTATCCGCAGTATCCTCTTGACTATTGTTTATTAGGCAAAGTAGCAATAGAGAATCAATCAATCAATCAGTAATTAAATCAATCAATAATCAAATCAATTAATTATTCCTGATTATTTTTTATGTTTCAATCTTTAAAGCATTAAAAGCTTTATCTCGTCAACCTGTTCCGACAAGCTCGTTTCTTGAACCCGTCTTACATTTAAAATCTATTCCATGTAAATTGGAAGTTTGTTTTGCTACCATGTACAAACCACTCTCAAGGAAGATACTCTCGGGTATCTAATAAACGTACATGTACGTTTATTAATTTTAACAAAAATTTTCCTCATTTCAAGTGCCTACTTTTGTTTCTAATGATAAATATCCATCTTTGACTTTTGAGATTTGTTCTACTCGTCAAAAGAAAGCAAATTACCCAATATTTACCCCCTAACCTCATTAAAAAGATCCTTCAATTAGGTTTGCATGCCTCCATTTTCGACCCTGTACGTTTATTCGCTACTGTACGTTTATTAGGTACTCTGATATGGTTTCCACATGATAGCAAAAATGAATGCCAATTTAAGTGGAATAAACTTTAGCTTGCAAAACATAAGAGTCATTTCTTTTTAATTAGATTTTTTCATGTCTTCGTCGAAACCTTAATTATAACTAGACCATCGTTTTTATTTATTTAGATGGAGTGTTATTGTTATTATTTTCAGGAAAAAAGAAAATCTTTTATTTCTTCGTTTAACCAAACGTGTAGTTACTTACTATTTTTTTGTCCCCATGCATTTCTTATAATCTTGCAATTGACATTGTTATGATTATACAATTTATTATAGAATTCTTTAAATATTATATTGCTGCGGTGGCATGTTAGTGTTAGCTATGTACTAGTCATAGTTCTTAGTCCAGGAGCTGGAACTCAACTACTTTTTGCCTTTACTAATTCTGATGGGGGAAAAAGTAGAGAGTCCAGTGGAACCCACAAATTATGTAACTGAAACTATTAACTGTCACACCAAATTGAAATTTAAAACCAATCAGAATTCCCTCTTTTTTTAATTTATAACTAAGGTCTTCGCATAATTAGAGGGGCTGACACCATAATTATTCAATCTAAAATGGCAGAAAAAAAACATAAAAGTTTAACATAAACTTTTATTTTTAAAAAGAGAAGAAAAATCACTATTTTATAAGTGTTTTTTCTTTTCCTGTTGAGTATAAAACAAAACGAACAACAATGTCTTCCTCACTTGTGTTTTCAGATGTAAAAACCAAAAGATTTTGTTCAAAAAGTGTAAAATTAATCACCCAATTTGAAAATAAACAAGCATATTTTACCACTGATCCTACTGTAGTGACTAATATCTTCGTTCATTTCTACCGTATCTTATCTACCATTTTGCCTTCGACTTCTCGAAGGTTTATTTACATCCCCTTGGTTGTATCTACTAAAGATCTATATCTCAAACAAAATCAAGATATTGAGAGGATATTTAAAAAAAAGCCGTGCAACCACGAAACTCTCTCTATTTTGTTTTTAACACAGGGAATGAGAGAGCATTCTATTCAATATACTTTTTGCCGTATTAGCGTAGAAATTGCACTCCAACGTAGATAAAAGATAAAGTAGATAATTATAGGAGGACAGCCGTATGAAAAAGAAAGCGAGTATACATATTACCATATTAGCAACATCATCGAATATTACTTTTTCTTAATGGCAAAAGGAAAGACTTCCATTATTTTCTCAATGTGATTAGATTGGTTTTCTTCTTTAAGATCTTCACTGTAGAATTGCTTCATAAACTTTCAGATTTATAGATTTTGTTTTGAACGGCAGTTAGTCAAAATCAATAATCAAGCTGTGGTTTTCTTCACTAAGATAAAAACATTATTTAAAGACAAACAATACGGTCATTTTTTTTTAATTAAACAACCACGGATATTGCGCAATTTTGAATTATTTTCAAAAGTTGACGCATGCGTCGACAGAAAACTGTCGAGGGGTTCAAACTGTCGAGGGGTTCCCTCTGACGTCCTATCGCAGCGCCATTATTCAAATCAGAAAGCAAAGATAGTTACGGCAGATTTTCTGACTACATAGTTCTTAGCAAAACATCCAAATTTTACAAATTTTACTTTTAAAGTCAAGATATTTAGGTTTTAGATTTTAAATCGTCATATATTTTATTCAGAATGCTTTTTCTTAAAAATATTTGGTGGTTATCCTTTTAAGTGGATAATTTTAAGACTTCAACATTTTTGAAAGTTTCCGAAAATGTAGATGAAAAAGGGCGTTGTTAAGATTTTTTTCTAATAGACCAAAAAGTAGAATTTAAATTTTTCTGAAAATTCTAACTTTGCTGATTTCAAATATGTTTTCAAGATTATTTTATCTTTCATGGATCAAAAGTTACTACCCTCAATAGTACGACCATTTTGCCCACTTTCAAATATTTTCTACTGATAAGATTGACTTGACTTGATTTTCAGTTCAATGAAATCCAATCATTTTCGGAAATCTTTAATTTAATACAGAGAAATTAAGAAAAATTTCCGTTCTGATTCTAAATCAATGATTGTAAAGAGTTTCTAATTTCTAATTTCGTAATCAACGTTTTAGCAAAAACTGACAAATTTGTGTCAAAACACTTGAAAGGCGTACTTTTTAAAATATACAGGTTTCTCCTGAGGTACTCGCTAATAAAAACTGATTTTTACTTTTTTTGAATCTAGGGAGTGTGTTAATAAATCATGGTCGAAAGATATTGAGATTTTAGTGCATTTTGACGTTTTTCAGAAATTAAATTTCGGGCGAGAATTGCTATTTTAGCACTCTCACTTTCTTCATGATTGTAGCTACATCTTTTGATACATATGATTTGGCAGTAGTTTTCGGGGAAAAATTATCACCGACCTAGGTACACGAGGTATACTAGATACACAAAAACTACAGAGTTCACCTGCAACCGTTAAAGAACTGATATCTGTAGGGAGGGGAGAGGGCGGTAATCAAAACACTCCTGTTAACTGCAGATCAAGTTTCATTAAGGCTTAAGAAGCCATCATGGCGTAACAGAAAGACAATCAAACTACAGCTTAATCTATATGTTGAACCCGCCCATTTAACTTGTACTTTCTTTGACCATAGTCATTATAAAAAAGCCCGGTCCGGAAATGCATTGTTTTAGCTTTTTGTTCAATTTTCTTTTGTTACAAACAAAAGACAAGTTGCGATTTGCATACTTATTGATCACGTTACCAAAATCTCCTCTTGGAATTTGTCTATTTTCTAATTACATGATTAAAAAGTTTGCAAAATCAATCGATTTTGGTACGTAAGCTCCATCTTTTAACAATAAAAAGAGACAAAAGGCTTCCACACCAGTGTTTCTATAATGACTATGCTTTGACTTTAGTGAGTGTGGTAGCTACATTTGTTGATACATATGTATGTTATAATTGGCTAACTCTTTCAATTGTTTATTCAGTTTTAATTAAAACTGAATAAACGTTTTACTGCATAGAAAGAAAGCCGTGATGTCTAGTGTAGCTAACAGGGCTGCTAGCTGCTAATATTAATCTAATGATTTTTCCATTATAGCTGCACCACCAACACCGGACAAGTCGATAAGGACAGGAGAGAACCGAAAGAACGCTCGAAAAATGAGAGTGCTTATTGATAAATGTGAGGTTGTCAAGAGAAAACTCTTCCACGAAGCTTTCCCTCGAGACCCCGAACTCCTTTATCAAAAATTCAAAAAACTTAAACCACAAGTGGAAAAAATGTGTTTCACTGATAAAACATTGTCAGCACAACAATACTTCAAATTACTTCCACAAAACACCGACGAAACTTATTCTGATACTTTCGATAGTACTTTATTGGACTTTCTGATCATTCATTTCTGTCCCAAAGTGGATCCACCTTTAACCGGATGGCAGAAACGGCCGGACAACACCGACATTAAACGCGGAGCACATTGCAAAAGAATGAGTATTGGTAGAAATATCGGTCATCATTCAACCATGTATATGGAGAATAAGTCGTACCAAGAAGCTTATCAATTTATCGTACCGTCACTGATCGCTTTAGGGGTACCGCAACAAGAGATTGATGATCTTCTTTCACCATTAAGGTATGGCTTCACCAAGGCCGTCGCAAGTTTTACCGGTAGAGAGGACATCTTGAAACAGATTGACCAGCTAATCAAACACAATAACGCCAAGGCCTACCGTGTCGTCTTGCACGCAGCTGCTGGAACAGGAAAATCGGAGATCGTTAGACGATACGTAGTGGTTTACGGAAAACACTTTAACGAGAATGTGATATGGTTAAAAAGTGAAAGCGAAGACTCACTTAATAAAGCGTTTATCGAACTTGCTGAACAATTGAATTTAGAAATCCGAGACGAACATCAAAATATAAACAGTATGCCAACCATCATCGCCAGCGTTTATGGTTACCTTGACGACATTGAACCTTTATTTGTTTTTGACGACGCATGGGAATTTAACGTCATCAAAAATTTTCTACCGCCGTACAACAAATACACAGCTTTGATTACATCACAAAAGAAAGACTTTCCTACTCCAGATTTTGAGAAAATCGCTGTGAAAAGGTTAACTGTAGTAGAATCAAAAACACTATTAACTGAACAGTGTAGAGCCAATCTTACCAACCAACACATCAAGGACATCGATGACTTGATTCAGGGACATCCCCTTGGTCTTCAGCAGGTCATATCAGCTTTGAACAATACAACGATGACCTCTGAAGAATTTATCGAATTGTTGAAATCGGAAACAGCCAACGTCCTCAAGAAACCGATATCGAAAACCCATCACGGCGTCTCAACCATTGCTGCCATCGAGATCAATCTTAAACGTCTCTCAGAGCAGGATGAAGACTCTAAACTGGCTATTGAGATTCTAAACCGAATGTGTTATTTGAGAAGCGAAGAAATTTCAATGAATGTTGTCCGTATACTCGATGCGAGAGAATCATCTAAAATTGATCTTGATTCTGCCCTTCACCAGTTAGAAAGTGCATCGATTATAAATAAACGAAACACTGACAATGGAATAATTGTGACCATTCATTCGTTGATTCAAGCAACTGTCCTTACGTTGAGTAAAACTAATGAAATCGCTTATCTTATCAAGTGTTTAAAAGCTTTCTTTAAAGAAATTGACAGTGAAAAAAAAGTTCGTTCTATTCATCATGTTGACTTTGCGAAAGAATATTTTAATCATTTCTTTGAAATCTTAACAACTGAAGTTGATGACGAAAGCTTTTATAAAGAGATGATCGATTATGTTACTGAAATAAAAGACATCGCGAAAGTAAAACAAAGGTCTGAAGCTGCTTTGACAATCATTGACAGAATTATTACAAAATGTGAACTTTCAAACGAGTTGGACTTTATCGCTGTTAAGAATAGCCAAGCAATCATTTTAAAAGATTTGGAAAGGTGCACAGACGCTATCAAAATATTAGAAGAAATATTATCATCGTCCAAAGTGGACACCATAAATATGCGATTCGTTCTAGCAGTGAAAAGCAACCTTGCATCATTTTATCAAGAGATTGGCAACCACAAGAAAAGCTTGGAGATGCATGAAGAGGTTTACAAGGAACAATCTGAACTTTATGGTGAATATGATGAACTCACACTAATTACTATGCATAACCTGATGAGTGATTATTCAAACATGAGTGATCACGAAAAGGCGATTTCATTGGGTGAAAAAGTAATAAGTAACAATCAAGTTTTTGGTGAAAACAATGAGATTACACGAAAAACAAAAACCAACTTAGCTAATGATTATTTAAAAATCAAAGAATATTCAAAAGCAATCGATTTATCTACAGATGTTATGAATAAGAGAATCCATACATTGGGTGAAAACCACGAGGAAACATTAGAAATAAAATATTTTCTTGCCCATTGCTACAGGATGCAGAACGATTACATCAAAGCAATCGAGTTTTATACAGATGTTATGAATAGGACAATGCATACGTTGGGTGAAAACCACGAGGGAACATTAAACACAAAATTTTTTATTGCCGATTGCTACAGGATGCAGAACGATTACATCAAAGCAATCGAGTTATTTACAGATGTTATGAATAGAAGAATCTATACATTGGGTGAAAATCACGAGAAAACATTAAACACAAAATGTTTTCTTGCCGATTGCTACAGGATGCGGAACGATTATATCAAAGCGATCGAGTTATATACAGATGTTATGAATAGGAGAATCGACATTCTTGGCAAGGACCATCAGTTAACACTATTGGTGTATTCTCGTATCATTTCACTACAAAGCAGGGATATAAAAAACGCTGAAGAATTCGAGGAGATATTGATCAGTGGGTATGAAAAGGTGGGACATGAGGACAAAGATATGATAATAGCTTTTTTAAACCTTGCGAGCACTTACAGAAATATTGACAAAATTCATGAAGCAATTAGAATTCAAGAAATAATCTTATCAAAACAATTGGACAAGGATGAAATTCATAAAAATTTATTGGCCATTATGAATAGTTTAGCGAACGATTACTGTAAAACAAACGAACTTAACAAAGCTATAGCTCTACATCAAAAAGTTTTAGAAAATCGTATCAAACTGTATCCTGAAGACCCGGAACAAATCGTAAAAACAATAATCAATTTAGCTTCAGACTATGGAAATAATAAAGACTATTTATCTGCTGTTTCTTTACTGGAGGAGCAAATGAAATGGTGCGATCTGATTGGTGGTGAGCATAACTTGAGTAAACAAGCAAAATATATTTTGTCAAGATGTAGAAATAGCATTAGAGATAGAGATAGCATTAGGCCTTAAATCTTCGCTTCCACTGATATTAACAAAATTCATAAACCGCCAAATTAAATATACCCGCCAAAAGTAGCCTTTTTATCAAACACAAAATGTAAAAAAAGCCAAAATAAATACACTACAGTAGCTTGCAAATATAAAGTGCATGACATATATACACATTTTTTATAAGAATTCTTTCTATAAGATTCATTAGACTCAAAAATGCAAAATTCTTAATAGTTTTCAAAAATAATGCTAAGCCTAACATATTATTTCATAATTTTTTTTTCAATTAGTAATAATAATTTTTTATTTGTTTTTTCTTCTTCGTATGTTTGACATGAAACTCAAGGGAAAAAAATATACACTCTTTTTTTATAAGCATAACGTTTATAAGCATGCTTAGGCTCAAAATCGCTAAATGTAAGCATAATGCTAAGCATAACTTGAGGCTGAAATGAAATATTGCTGAGCTTGATAAAGCCTCGACCCGATTTTCCCGTATGCTTATAACAAAGAGTATCTTGACCATTCATTCAATAGAAAAATGTCCTTGCTCTTTTAAAATTTAAGAATCACTTAAGAATATTTTAAGACTCAAAATCGAAGCTTTTTTCTTTAATCACGAAGCTCATTTTACTTCTAATTCTCATTAAATACTATTGAGTCGTTCGAATAAAAACATGACCATTTTAGAAAAAAATGTTTCCAAATAAAGCTTCTATATCTAAGTAAGATGATGAAGATGAATAGAATTTTGTAAAACTCAAGAAATCTTCTCCTCAATGGAACTAATTTTCGCGGAACTTATTTATTCGCAGTTGACACCCACTTTTTACCGAAATTTTTTTATATTCCTAGGGGTTTTTAAGTAGGTTCTTAGTAAAAATTGCATTTCCTGGTAGACACCCAAAAATGTGAAAATTAGTTCCCTTAGAGTAATGTTTTGTAGATAATACCATAACCACTATTATTATATATCAATATGCTTAGTATATCGTGGAAAATTTATCTCACTTAATATTTTAGTATTTTAAGATTATAACACATCTTTGAAAATTATAATCAATTTTTTATCCAGTATCCATAGTTGCCCGATCAAGGGCGTCTCTAAATCTAGTGGTGGAGGTAAGAAAGTCCTTGCTCTTTTAAAATTTAAGAATCACTTAAAAATATTTCAAGACTCAAAATTGAAGCTTTTTTATGAATCACGAAGCTCATCTTGCTTCTAATTCTCATAAAAGACTATTGAGTCGTTAGAATAAAAACATGACCATTTAAAATAAAAAATAAAACTTCTATCTTAGTAAGGGGCCGTCCATACAGTAAGTACGCAATAAGGGGGAAGGGGCGGGTCTTCTCGAAAGCGTATGCTTGCGTACAGGGGGAGGGGAGGGGTCAAAGGAAAATGTACGTACGCAGAGAAAACTTTTTCATAGCCTTTTTTCGCTTGTTTTTTTTGCCGACTTTTACACTTCTTATACATATCAAGGAAAAGAAAAAGTTTCCTGATAAACATTGAGTTTCATGTATGAAATAAAGGTCCGAACCAGACGATTTGATTTCGAAATTTTCTTCAACCGAGGGGGGGGGTGAATGAAAAAGTAGGTACTTACCAGAGGGGGGTATAGCCATTTGCGTACGCTTGCGTACAGGGGGAGGGGGTACTCGTGGACGGCCCCTAAGATGATGAAGATAAATAGAATTTTGTAAAACTCTAGAAATCTTCTCCGCAATAGAACTAATTTTTGCGGAACTTATTTATTCGCAGTTGACACCCACTTTTTACCGAAATTTTTTTATATTCCTAGGGGTTTTTGAGGATCTTAGTAAAAATTGCATTTCCTGGTAGACACCCAAAAATGTGAAAATTAGATCCTTTAGAGAAACGTTTTGTAGATAATATCATTAACCCCTATTATTATATATCAATATGCTTAGTATATCGTGGAAAATTTATTTCACTTAATATTTTAGTATTTTAAGATTATAACACATCTTTGAAAATTGTAATCAATTTTTTATCCAGTATCCATATGTAGTTGCCCGATCAAGGGCGTCTCTAAATCTAGTGGTAGAGGTAAGAAAGGCTTTCCTGGAAGTTCCGACGTTCATCGATCTAGGCACGCCTTTGAAAATCACATTTAAAAAAAGTGCTTCTGCTTGCGAAAAAGCATAAAACTACTCTAAAATGAAAGAAATTAGATCTGAACAAGATCTGAAGCCTTGTGATACTATGACCAAAGAGTGAAACTATTTTCTAGTAAACCTGCATTACGAGCATCTAAACAAAGTATTATCAAAAAGTTTTCAGAAGCTAAAAATAGGGTTAATCTAAGTTTTTCCATTCATCTATAAACGCTTTAATAGGATAAATTCTTGCGGTAATTTAATTTCGCGGTTTGCTCATCTGTGAAATTTCAAAGAGTTCGCGGTGACTTATTGGGACTTATCTTTGCAGATGGTACTATTTGGGAGATAATATTTTAACTGTTTTGTGCCTTTTACTGCCAAATCATACATACTGTTTGTAAATATACATACTTGATGCTACTAAACATTACTGCGAAAGCTAATCCCCGTGAAATTCTATCCCATTAAAGCAGATTAAAGATTATTTAGAAGCTCTCCTCCATCGGGCAAAACTCACAGATATTTTATATGAAACACTAAATACAGCTTTTCTTTCCCGATTTGACGCAAAATAATTCGTCATCTTAATGAAGATCGCGCGATCCTTGAAAATCTAAATTCATTACAGTGTATTTACAGTGTCAAATAAATATGAACAGTCAAAACATAGGTTTCCACCGTGGTCTACTTTCAGCAAATATGGTGGAGTATTCTGTTTCACCTGCCTTGGCTTGGCAAAAGATACAGTCGCTCAGGGATATCTGTGACCAAGAAGGCTCTTCATTTTGCAAATCGATTTTAAAATCAAATTTAAAGAAAAGCGATTATAAATTATCCAAGTTCAAAGAAGAAAGGTTGAGAAACGAAGGTTTGAATTTTCTTATCGTGATGTCTGAGAAATATTAGAAAGTCAATGTCACTGAAGTTTACTAGCTAGCGTCAATGCCTAATGGGCATCAAATACCTATTCCGAGAAAAAATGATAATCTAAAAGAACTTAAAAAAAAATATTTTAAAAGATATATCCAGTAAAACCAACCAAAATGAATAAATAAATATGAATGAATGAATGAATGAATAAATAAATATGAACAACGAGGCTCAAAATCGCTAAAAAGATAAGATCGATTTACGAACAATGGTTGTTTAATTCTTAAGAACTAATAACTGAAGGGCATGTGTCACCATCTAAAAAGAGTTATTAATTTGATTCTTATAGAGTATTATGCTTATAAGAAAAATACCTTATCAGGAGAAACTTCGTCGGGGAAAAGTGACGAAATTTTGTTATGATAAAAATTAATATGCTCATCTTTTTCGCCATCCTTTGTTTACTTTATAATAACTAATTACCGAAAGATATATTGCCTTCAATCAAGAGTTATTTGTTTGATTCTTATAAAGTAGATGCTTATAATAAAAATAAATATGCTCATCTTTTTCGCCATCCTTTGTTTACTTTGTAAGGACTAATTACCGAAAGGCATATTGCCTTCAATCAAGGGTTATTGATTTGATTCTTATAAAGTAGATGCTTATAATAAAATTAAATATGCTTATCTTTTTCGCCATCCTTTGTTTACTTTGTAAGAACTAATTACCGAAAGGCATATTGCCTTCAATCAAGAGATATTGATTTGATTCTTATAAATTAGAGTTTCTTTAGGCGCTAAAACGGGCGTCAGTCAGGGCGTACGGAAGGCGTTTTGACACTGAATATTATTATGGAGAAAGCCCGTTTTAACAAATATTTCCCTTTTGGAAAACGGGAAATATTTAATTATGAATACCAATTATGTAGACTGGGAATCCAGTCGTTTATAACGTTTTTGTGGAAAGCGAGAAATTTTTATGTCGGGATATGGTTAAAATAAACTATATTGATGCTCCTGTCAAGTTTTCTACTTCATATTTTTTACTGAGTTAAGTCGTCTAGCATGCTAGACTACCAATTATGTGACATTTTTTTGCTTTTGCAGCATGCTTTTGAAAATTATAAAATGCCTTCTGCTAGGGGAATTTTTTCCTTTCAATGTTCTTTTAGAATATGATAATGTTTCCCAGTATATATGAGATTTTTTTTCTTCTTTTGCATTTTCTGAGCCTCGACTGTTCTTTTTTTTTGTTGCACTTTTGAGCCTCTAATCATGTTCTTATTAATAGGATGTAAGTGACGTATTTTAGGCATTATACCCAATTTTTATTACTTTGACCCCTAAATTGCTTGAAATTGAGTTGTTTCAGGCTCAGCATTGATTTTGAGGAAACATGAAATATTCGAATTTTCGAGCTACCATTGTGGGAAATTACAAATTTGGGAATCGAGGATTTTTTCCTGTGGGGATACAAAATCAAAACAAATGTCACATGTCAAAACATTAAACCATAACAAATATGGCAGACTTTCTTTGTTTCTATTGTTTTCAAGTTTGTTTTTATCACTAATATTGATTGTTTCTTTCAATGACACGTGGTTAGCGCAATGTTTACATCTTACTACTTTTATGTCCCTTTAAATACGCAACAAAACTCCTTGAGAAATTTCATTTACTAGTAAAACATTATTGGACCTTCAAATGACTAAATGTTTGTATTAAAAGACGGTGGCAGTTAGTGGCAACTATGACCTAGTTTATTACGCCGCCGCCAAATCTTTGTATTTTACTACCTTATTGGTAGAAATTTCATCGGTGGAAAATTTCGTCACTTTTTGACGACGAATCTGTTTGCCGACGAATATTCTTTCGCAGTTTTTAAGTATAGAAGATACAATTTTTTTTTTTCTTATAAACAGAACAATTAATCTAGAATAATAATATTGTTTTCGGCGGTTTATTTTTCCGTGCTTTATTGTTCTGAATTTTCCCTTCTTTAAAAATTATTTTCAGAAATAAGAACGCTAAAGTGAAGGAATATCTTATCGGCCAAAACTTCGTCGGCCCTAAGTGACTAAATTCTGGCTTGGTGACTAAAATTAGAGCCGACTAAATATTTAGGCCGACCAAAATTACAGCACTTTTTCATTTAAGAATTTTGTCGAAATAAAAAGTATTCGTCGATGGAAAATTTACCTAGCAAATAAACATTCATCGGTAAAAAGAATTGTCACAAAGCGATTTTTTGTCACTTTTTATCGACGAAATTTATACCGATGACATTTTAATGAAAAAAATTTTGACAGAACAATTTTTCATGGATTTTGCTGATTTATGATTTACTTGAACTTAATTTTGGTGATAATACAAATTTAATTACCACTTGAAATTATTCTGGCGTCATCCACCAAATAAATTCCTGCCGAAATTTCGTCCTTTAAGGTAAATATGACTGAGGATTACGTACACGTTTTTTTTATAAGAACATCAAAAATTTTCGAAGCCTTTGGATGTTCTTAGTTTTTTGGATTTGAAGCCTAAAAATGTTCTTAAAATGTTCTTATTTTCAGCATTTTTTGAGCATTTTGATGTAATTTCTTAAGAAAATGCATGTTTTTAAGTCTCCAAAGCCTTAAAATGTTCTTAGAATGTTCTTACATTTTTCTTCCTCGAAGCCTTATGTTCTTATATAGTTTGTTCTTATAAAAAAAAAACGTGTAGCTCGATAGTCTTTAATTCAATATTGAGGGCGAACAGTGTCAACAAAGAAAGAAAGAAAATTTTGTTCATCCACTAAGTATGGTTAGATTAGTATTGCTACATATTTTTTTATAAGAGCCAGCAGTGAATATTTTTCGAGGCCGTAGTTCAATGACACTTTGATCATCAAATTGTTCTTAACCTGCTGTTATTTTTAGAACAAAAATTAAGGTTTATTAGGCATCGCCCAATTTTACTATTTTGACCCTCAAATTGTTTGAAATTCATCAAATCCAGGCTCAGCTTTGTTGTTAAATTTTTCATATTTTTTCATTTTGAAAAATTGCAGCTAGTTCAAAACGCAGGTCACAAGTCACAGGTCACTGAAACAAAAACTTGGGCCAGGTGTAAAAAGAAGGAGACCTTGACCAATCAACACAACTAGTCCAGAACTATGTAAAGAAAAGCAAAAATACGAAAGATCTTCAACAAAAGACTACAAAACTTGGACCGTTTTTTTTAATATTTACCGAAGCGGTAACAACATGTAGAAAAACACCGAATAATAATATCCTCCCCTGTGGAAGGCTACCCAGAATCGCATATTTACACAAGTTTTTTGGAAAGAAATTTCAAAACAGGGATGGAAGGACAAGACAAGAGACAGAAACAAATCATCGACAAAATTTGTCTCGCTCTTGAAGGAATTCAGGATCTGGTAAAACTAGAAGCTAACCATCAACCTCGTCCCGATGTATTTATTTTTCGTTACTGACTGAAACCAGAGAATACCCTCTCCCAGAGGGGGGTACCATGAGTATCACAGCTCGAATAAATATCGACGTGAGTAAGAGCACAGAAAGCAAATTTTCTCATACTCTGCACATTGTTTTGTTTTTGCTTTTTAATTCAATGGATTGTGGCATGCTGAGACAAGAGGTTCTACACCTGCGAGGACATCCGTTCTCCCGTGTAGTTTGAGTGTCGTGGTATACACCATGACTGACTTGGCAGGTCGCATCTGCAGGGTTGCAATGTCTGCTTGCGCTGTGATTCCTACTCCATCGTGGGTAAGGACCCATTCCGATGTATCGGAGAGCATATCTATCCATCTATATATCTATCTTTGCTTTTAGCCAATGGGATGGTTTGTTTACTCAAAATTTTGGTGACTTTTTATACGAAACGGCTAACCGGAAAAATGTGTATTTAGCATGAGTTGTTGCGATAAACAGACTGTTCCTTTTATAATCATAAAGATTGGCGCGTTCAGTCAAAACACAGATTTGATCTGCAGCGCCACGCTTCACCTTGTCTCAATAGATGATTCAAATTAAAACAAATATCGCCAAATAAACTTCCTGGTAGTTTCCCTTAACTTTAGAAATAAATACCCTATTATGGCACACAAATTGAGTGGAAATTGGGTCATAGAAATTCTTCAAACGGAGAAAAGATTAATTTTTTTGGGGGGATAAAAAGAAGCTGGGTGATTATTTTTTCAAGCTATTATCTATAATATTAAAAGACTTACAGTTTTTTGCACGACTTCATCGTTCGTATCAAACACAAAAAACAAGATTGTCAATTCTTCATCGCAAACTGTAGCGGGCGTGTGATGGCTTGGAATCCAATCTAAAAAAATCCTCTCCACTCCTCCAGATCAAAGGAAGATTTGAGTACTTGGATCGAGTGAAACATTTGCTTCAGGGCTATGGGTGTCATTAATTCGATTTCTGTGTTCTGGGTTTTAAAAATAAAATTTGAGGCGAAAATATAAAAATGTAGTATTTCCGGAATGCGGTTGAAAGAAAAAAGATCTCGTGCTATTTTTGATAACTTAAGATCATTGAAATAGAACTTTAAAGATAACTTTTATGTACAAACAGTATGAAGAAAGCTATCTTGTATTTATGTATCAACTACTAACGAACAAAACTTGATTTAAAGCGGAAATATCTAGCCAAACGACGTTTGATAGCTTGCGAGCGGTCAACTTGATTTTCTTTATGATGAACAATATACCTGAACCCCTAGTCTGCGGCCGGGTCAGAAAATTTGTTTTTTCACCCGGCCGGTTTACGGAAACACTACATTTTTTTATTTTCGCCTGATTGACACTCTTATGAAAACTTGGCCTCTGGTACCCAGGGTACATAGGGAGGACTTCTCAAAACAATTGAAACCTCACGTTTTGTTTTTTGAATACGTAATCTTTTGGCAATGCGTCAGGGTATTATCTAGTGCTATCACTAAGCTTTAAAAAGCTGTAAATACGCAGGGACAAAATTGGCCCGAAAAAGTCTGATTTTAGCCTATATTTACCTTACTTTTACAATTTCTGACCCCCAGCAATTAGAACCCCCTGTTTTTATTACAATTCTGAAAATTTTCTAACCCCCTCCATTTATTCGAACCCCTCCGTTTCTTTAGAACCTAAGAGTAATCATCTATAATTGTGAATTTGAACTCGGAGCTGATAAGAAAGCGCTTTGAAGTGTATTTTCCGCACCAAAGGATCACATGATCTCTCAAGTTTTAAGGTTGATGTTTTGATACGAATGACAAAAACAAATTCTTTGATTCGTCTGTCAACAATATAAGATAAAGTTACAGTCAATCTGTACTAGAGTGTATCAAATAACAACGCTTCTCTCATCATCTCCCCTCTCTCACAAACACTCCATCATAGTGGTCGGTTTAAAAGATTTCAAATGAGAAAAGACAATGACAACAGACCCGGCAATGAATATTGAAAATTAGCCGTAGGTACAACGTTAAACTGTGCTAGTTATGATGCAACGTAGTTAAGTTGTGATGCATGGCTAACCTGGTTTCAAACGTTTTTTTATAAGCAAGTGTAGGCCCCTTTGTCAGGCTTTTGTATGCTTGAGTTCTTAAAGCATCCAGGCATAGCTTATGCTTATTATATGCCTACAAATCATGCTTATAATTCACCCCATGCCAAGCCAAGTTTTTAGTGAAATTTCAGAAATTTTGTAAAAATTTGTTCTAATTTTTAGAGCAGTTGAATGTAGCTAGCCGTGGAATTTCTTTTTTTACTTGATCTCTACCAAATCTTTTTATACAGAGATAAATAATGACAGCTTGAAAAATATTTTTGGCTGACATATATGCTCATGTTATGCGTGGGAATTCTGTAAATGTGGGCCTTCATATGCTTATAACCGTTATGCTTATAAAAAAAACATGTATCAGCTTTTTGATGTTTTTGCGCTAATGACTAGTTATTTACTGTTTTGATAGACAAGTATTACCTATTAACTGATCATGTCAGAAGGTGGTGAGCGTTTGTTAAAATATAAGATCTGCGTAGGAGAACGCAGCAAGCGGCGGCGAGACGGTGTTGAATAACACTTTCAGCCCCTTTAACCAACAAATTTTCTTCCTACGCTTACCTAAATCCTATGCTCACTTTTCCATAGAGATACTGTCACAACCATTCTAGTTTTGGGAACGCACAATATTACAAACGGGTTCGATGGCAAAAATACTAAGACCAAGTTGAACATTTTAAGGCTTCGTGGACTCTAAACACTCAAAAAAATGCCCAAAATGCTCAAAAAAAGTTGAATAAAAGAACATATTTAGAACATTTTTAAGCTTAAGCCCAAAAAAATTAAGAACATCTTTTTAGATGATTTTATAAAAAAACGTGTAGTCTAGAAACAAGGGCTATATATCAGTTGCTCCTAGACTTTGGAGCCAATACATTCCGTTTCATCTTTCTCATGTTGTTACAAGAAGATCCCCCTCTCAGAGGGAGACTTCCAGTCAACCAGGGTATTTAATCAGCTAAAATTGCATAACTACCCAGACAAAAATGGTGTAGATGAAATTTTGCACAGAGGTTCAGGAACAAGTCAGGAATCACCAAAAAAAAACCCACCTCTAGGAAGATGGGAACACCCTCAAATGCGTAATATAGTACTAGTACCCCACTATTACTTTTTTCTACAATTATTCAAGGGGGTCCTTGATAACTGCAAAAAAGATTTTGTTTTTTTTGAAAAGAATTCGATCCCTCTATCAAAACAAACTTAACGAGAACAAAAACATTGGTTGCGAAATGAAACGAAAGTTTACACAAAGATAAAAAGCAAACAGACATACAATAGTAAGCAGTAAATAAAAAAAATCATGAAAGTTCTGATGATGAGTCAACACTCATAAAACGTTTAGTAGATAAAAATAAGAGCGTCGTTTTCTTGCTAATTTTGTTTGATTGTTGTTTTTTTCAATTTCGACTTCAAATTTGAATTTGACATGGCTTCTGCTGCTACAGGGATTACACAATCAGTGGCACAAGGTACGTAAATAATGAATTGAAACGTTCCGAAATTTTATCCATTGAGCGTGTCAAATATTTTTTGCTTTCAAATGCACGGCGTACACGCCCTAACTAAGAATAAAAATATCAATCTGGACTTATATTCGGGGTTGAAGCTTTTGACTTGAAATTTTCAACACGTTCTCTTTGATATGAAGAGCATGTTTTGAACGAAGCAGTTTTACGTAAATAATAAATAATGGACATGTTAGACCCAATATTTCTGAAAAAAACTCTGAAGTTTAAAAAAATAGAGTGACGGCCCACTTGGTGTACTGAGAGAAAAATATCGAAAAAATGATTCGTTCCAATTATGCCTCTACTACCAAAGAACTATTTGGAAAATTTGAGAGTGTTTNTGAAATTATAGGGTATTTTTTCCATCGGGACGATTTTCGGCCTATTTTTCCATCGGGGTGGGGGGTCCACCGGACCTTTGACACAGGGGTGTAATATCTGTCATTGTAGAAAGAGAAAAGTACTCTTAGGTTCTAATAATCACCCCCCCCCACTTTAACCCCGGACTTATTAGGCCCCCCCCCCCCCCCAGTTTATTAATTGTATTAAGATTTTTTTTCAGCTTTCAAAGAGAAGGTCCCTTACTCTGCTTTAAGTAGCCTGATTTTAGCCTATATTTACCTTATTTTTGGGTTTTCGCAAGGACAATTTCCAACCCCCAAGCAGTTAGGTCCCCCCCGTTTGATAAAATTTTAAAAACACCCCCGGTTATTTGGAACCTAAGAGTATTGATATACAAATAACTTAAACTGATAAAAACGAAAAAAGTGGAGAATAGTTTTGTTAATTATGTTTTTATGGTGGTAGTCCAGTGCAGGCATAATGTAGCATTCTTTGACATTTATGGCATTGAATCTTCATTTTTTCATTATCTTTAATGCAATTATGCTCCGTACAACGGTTGTTGTCAATCTCATCTTCATCAAGGGTCAGGTTCTTGTCAGGTGATGCCAGTTTTTGTCGAATTTTGGTTGTTTTTTCCATTTTTTGAAATTTTATTAAAAGTTCTCCATTTTTTTGAAAAAACGAAGAGCACAACCTTTCTGATTGACGTCAAATTTTTATTAATTATGTTTTAATTTTCCTTGGCAAAAGTATTACAACAAGTCGCATGGTATGGCGACAGTGGTGGCGATATTGAAAAACAAATTAGAAACGAAAGTATTCGATACAGTGGCTCACTAAATTTAATTTACAAATTACACGCACGTATAGCCACAGACGATTTTCGTGGGGTTTTTTTTTTGGATTACGTCATATATCTTAGCGTCTTTAGCTTCACAGTTTGGATTATTTTCTTATTTTCTTATAAGCAATACTTTTAAAGAATCAAATCAATAACTCTCGATAGATGGTGATATACCTTTGGGTAATTAGTTCCTAAAAAGTAAACAAGGGATAGCGCGCAATATAGCCATATTTATTTTTTCTTATAAATATATACTTAAGAATCAAATCAATAACTTTTGATAGGCGGTGATATACCTTTCGGTAATTAGATCTCACAAAGTAAAGAAGGGATTTCGTGCAACATGAGCATATTCATTTTTCTTATAAGCATATACTTTATAAGAATCAAATCAATAACTCTTGATAGGCGGTGATATACCTTTCGGTAATTAGTTCTTACAAAGTAAACAAGGGATGGCGCACAATATGACCTTATTTATTTTTCTTATAAGCATTTACTTTATAAGAATCAAATCAATAACTCTTGATAGACGGTGATGTACCTTTTGGTAATTAGTTCTTACAAAGTAAACAAGGGATAGCACGAAATGTGAGCATATGTGAGCATATTTATTTTTCTTATATAAACATATATTTTGTAAGAGTCAAATCAATAACTCTTGATAAGGTTCATTTTAGAAACAGATTGATAGGTGATTAACCTTTGAGCAAGGATTTATTATACACTGTATATACAAGTAACAGATTTTTGCCGATTTCTTGTGTACTAGCTATGTCCGCAGTAATGATTTTATTGTTCACTCTCCTTCCCTCATCCAATTCCCAAAAGAGACTTAGAACTTTCCTGTGAGAGTCTGATTCTTCCACTTAATTGATAATCATAAGTCGTTATGACGTTTCAAACCGAGAGGGGCAAATCACTAAAATAAATCTCGTACACAATTTTATGAATCAAAAATAAATCAAAAATAAATCATAAATCAAAAATAAATCAAAAATAAATCATAAATCATAAATAAATCAGAAATAAATCAGAAATCAAAAATAAATCAGAAATAAATCAGAAATAAATCAAAAATGAAGCAGAAATCGAAAATAAATCGTTAAATCTTTGTGTTTAGGCTTTGTAAATGTGTGCAAATTCAAGTTTAACTCTCTGTGACTTGACTTGTTTTGTTATTCTCAGGCTGGGCTGTTCCTTAACAATTCCTAGTTTTTCGGACCATTTTGAGCTTCAAGTTCCTTTTAAACGTGTTTCTTATTATAAAAAAACGTGTATATAATTTTCAATATCATTTGAGTCATTTGTAATACAGCACATGCTTAGATTTTTATAGAAGTCCAAAGTTGACGAATAAACAATTTCCGTTTTCAGTTCGAATTCATTCTAACACCCCTGTCTCACAGCCTTGGTGGAACTTATTGAGAGCCCAATGGGGATAGAAAATCTCTTCTTCCAAGGTTAAAAGATCCAGTGGGGATGGGTTTGGAGTGCAATTTTTAAACATGAATTTCGAATGGGAATGAAATTAAAGTCAATTTCCCAGTAGGTCTAAAGTTTCAAGGTATTTTCCTAACGGGGACGAAATTTTTGTCAAATTTTCCAATGAGGCTGGGGTCCCAGCGGGTCTGTGACACAGGGGTGTATTCTAGCCATTCACAAAGTCTGCAAAATATAGGTGCAAATCTCGATTTAAGAAAATTTCTCACACTAAAGCAATTCCTTTTTTGATCATTTCAATAGTCCATTATTGTATTCACTATAATGTTAGGCTTGCATTTATTTTTGGTTTGGGGTCATTAAAAACATTTCCTTAAGTTTTGAGAATACTCCAAATTTGTCAATTATATTTATTTTGAATATCCACTTGGAGAATTTCCTTCGACCACGTAGAAACCAAGCCCTTTTAAACTTTCTTAACTAATACCCAAACGGCACACAACGTCAAAACAACATCCGTGTGACATTCATAACGTCCAAACAACGTTATTTGAACGTAAAAACAACGTTGTTTGCCAGTTGGGTAGGCAAGATTTTCACATTTATCATTTTTTGATTTGGTTTCATTCGAGTCATTTTCCAAGACTGCAGACCAGTTCAAAGTTTCTCTGCTGAAAATGGTTAAAACCTTAAAAAAACCTAGAATTTATATTTTTCTGAAAATTTTAACTTTGCTGATTTCAAATATGTTTTCACGATTATTTTATCTTTCATGGATCAAAAGTTACTACCCTCCATAGCGCGACCATTTTGCCCATTTTCAAATATTTTCTACCGATAGGATTGACTTGACTTGATTTTCAGTTCAATGAAATCCAATCATTTCGGAAATCTTTTTATAGAAAATAGCAAAAATTTCCGTTCTGATACTAAATCAATGATCTGTAATGAATTTCTAATTTCTAATTTGCCTCAACTTATTTCGTATCCACATTTTAGCAAAAACTTACAAATTTGCGTCAAAAGTTGATTGAAAGGCTTACTTTTTGAAATATACAGGTTTCTGCTGAGGTACTCGCTATTAAAAACTGATTTAACTTACCTTAAGCGAACTTATTTTGGCGCGAACTAATTTTGGCGAGCGGCGAAAATCTTAAAATATTTTAATTTTGGCGGGAACTTATTTTGGCGAATAGTGAATTTTTTTAATTTTGGCGGGAACTAATTTTGGCGAATGACAGCGTAAATCTGTTCTATTTTGCCTTATTTTGAGCAATTTTGATGAATTTCAGGGGTTATTTAGGCAAGGGAACAAAAAATTTAATTTTGGCGGGAACTTATTTTGGCGAGTGAGCAAAATATTTAATTTTGGCGGGAACTAATTTTGGCGAATTTTGCCTAAATTCGTCAAATTCGCCAAAATTAGTTCCCGCCAAAATAAGTTCCCTTAAGGTATACTTTTTTTCAATCTAGGGAGTGTGTTGATAAATCATGGTCGAAACAAATAGAGATTTTAGTGTATTTTGACGTTTTTCAGAAATTAAATTTCGGGCTAGAATTGCTATATTAGCACTCTCACTTTCTTTCCTCAAATATTTCGATTCTGGAGGGGTTCGGTGGCTTCTAGGTTATATTCCAAGCCTTTCTGGAGCAAATTTGAGCGTTTAAATCCTAAGATCCTGAGGCTTAAGTCTCATGTTAAAACTCAGACTTAAAACTCTACTTTCCAAACGTACTTTAATGCGCTTTAAAATCATTTGTGGTGTTTAAATTTTCGCAGGGAAATTCTCCTTTGTCTCCAATGTTTTATCCATGATTGTAGCTACATCTTTTGATACATATGTTTTGGCAGTAGTTTTCGGGGAAAAATTATCACCGACCTAGGTACACGAGGTATACTAGATACACAAAAACTTCAGAGTTCACCTGCAGCCGTTAAAAAACTGATATCTGTAGGGAGGGGGAGGGTGGTAATCAAAACACTCCTGTTAACTGCAAATCAAGTTTCATTAAGGCTTGGGACGCCATCATGGCGTAACAGAAAGACAATCAAACTACAGCTTAATCTATACGTTAAACCCGCCTATTTATACCGCCCATTTAACTTATACTTTCATTGACCATAGTCAACGGAATTTTTTTGGTCGCGCGGATCATTTTAGGTCGCGCGGGCGTAAGTGTTAATGACGTCATTGAACAGACTCACTTTCTGTACGGGAATTTCCCTTTACTTACTTTCTGTATGCTCGTTCGCGTGCGCGTGCGTGATTGTGCGATTGCGCTAGAATCAAATTTTCGACAACTTTTTTTGATGACTCAGCATTTTTTCAAATCGTTTGCGTGCGCGTGTGCGCTAGAATCCCGGGAATTTCCCTTTTACTCACTTTCTGTATGTTCGTTCGCGTGCGCGTGTGCGCGACTGCGCCAGAATCCCCCAACATATATCTCTGTTTTGATATTTTTAATTTTCCTTGGCAAAAGTATTACAACAAGTCGCATGGTATGGCGACAGTGGTGGCGATATTGAAAAACAAATTAGAAACGAAAGTATTCGATACAGTGGCTCACTAAATTTAATTTACAAATTACACGCACGTATAGCCACAGACGATTTTCGTGGGTTTTTTTTTAATTACGTCATATATCTTAAAGTCTTTAGCTTGACAGTTTGGATTATTTTCTTATTTTCTTATAAGCAATACTTTTAAAGAATCAATAACTCTCGATAGATGGTGATATACCTTTGGGTAATTAGTTCCTAAAAAGTAAACAAGGGATAGCGCGCAATATAGCCATATTTATTCTTTCTTAACTTTTGATAGACGGTGATGTACCTTTCGGTAATTAGATCTCACAAAGTAAACAAGGGATGGCGCACAATATGAGCATATTTATTTTTCTTATAAGCATATACTTTATAAGAGTTAAATCAATAACTTTTGATAGACGTTGACATACCTTTCGGTAATTAGTTCTAACAAAGTAAACAAGGGATGGCGCACAATATGAGCATATTCATTTTTCTTATAAGCATATACTTTATAAGAGTCAAATCAATAACTCTTGATAGACGGTGACATACCTTTCGGTAATTAGTTCTAACAAAGTAAACAAGGGATGGCGCACAATATGAGCATATTTATTTTTTCTTATAAGCATATATACTTTATAAGAATCAAATCAATAATTCTTGATAGACGGTGACATACCTTTCGGTAATTAGTTCTTACAAAGTAAACAAGGGATGGCGCACAATATGAGCATATTCATTTTTCTTATAAGCATATACTTTATAAGAGTCAAATCAATAACTCTTGATAGACGGTGACATACCTTTCGGTAATTAGTTCTAACAAAGTAAACAAGGGATGGCGCACAATATGAGCATATTTATTTTTCTTATAAGCATATACTTTATAAGAATCAAATCACTAATTCTTGATAGACGGTGACATACCTTTCGGTAATTAGTTCTTACAAAGTAAACAAGGGATGGCGCACAATATGAGCATATTATTTTTTCTTATAAGCATATACTTTATAAGAATCAAATCAATAACTCTTGATAGAGGGTAATATATCTTTCGGTTATTAGTTTTTGCAAGAACAAGGGATAGCAGGAAATGTGAGCATATTTATTTTTCTTATAAGCATCTATACTTTATAAAAATCAGATCAATAACTCTTGATAGACGTTGATGTACCTTTCGGTAATTAGTTCTTACAAAGTAAACAAGGGATAGCACGAAATGTGAGCATATGTGAGCATATTTATTTTTCTTATATAAACATATATTTTGTAAGAGTCAAATCAATAATTCTTGATAAGGTTCATTTTAGAAACAGATTGATAGGTGATCAACCTTTGAGCAAGGATTTATTATACACTGTGTATACAAGTAACAGATTTTTGCCGATTTCTTGTGTACTAGCTATGTCCGCAGTAATGATATTATTGTTCACTCTCCTTCTCTCATTAAATGATTTTTCGAAGCATTTTTATTGCATTTCTTATCGAAAATCACTCATCCAATTCCCAAAAGAGACTTAAAACTTTCCTGTGAGAGTCTGATTCTTCCACTTAATTGATAATTATAAGTCGTTATGACGTTTCAAACCGAGAGGGGCAAATCACTAAAATAAATCTCGTACATAATTTTATGAATCAAAAATAAATCAAAAATAAATCATAAATCAGAAATAAATCAGAAATAAATCATAAATCAAAAATAAGTCAGAAATAAATCAGAAATAAATCAGAAATAAATAAAAAATAAAGCAGAAATAAACAAGAAATAAATCAAAAATAAATAAAAAATATTTTGAAAAAAAATTGACTTTTCAACTTTTTTTAATTTTTTGACAACAATTTTGATTATCAGTTCGTTATAATTTGAAAATAAATTTCCATAAAATTACTCCTATTCATAAATTAGAGATAAATCAAAAATAATTCAAAAATAAATCAAAAATAAATCAAAAATAAATCAAAAATAAATCAAAAATAAATCATAAATCAAAAATAAATAAAAAATAAATCATAAATCGAAAGTAAATCGTTAAATCTTTGTGTTTAGGCTTTGTAAATGTGTGCAAATTCAAGTTTAACTCTCTGTGACTTGACTTGTTTTGTTATTCTCAGGCTGGGCTGTTCCTTAACAATTCCTAGTTTTTCGGACCATTTTGAGCTTCAAGTTCCTTTTAAACGTGTTTCTTATTATAAAAAAACGTGTATATAATTTTCAATATCATTTGAGTCATTTGTAATACAGCACATGCTTAGATTTTTATAGAAGTCCAAAGTTGACGAATAAACAATTTCCGTTTTCAGTTCGAATTCATTCTAACACCCCTGTCTCACAGCCTTGGTGGAACTTATTGAGAGCCCAATGGGGATAGAAAATTTATTGTTTCAAGGTTAAAAGATCCTCTGGGGATGGGTTTGGAGTGCAATTTCTAAACATGAATTTCGAATGGGAATGAAATCAAAGTCAATTTCCCAGGGGGGCTAAAGTTTCAAGGTATTTTCCTAACGGGGACGAAATTTTTGTCAAATTTTCCAATGGGGCTGGGATCCCAGCAGGTCTGTGACACAGGGGTGTATTCTAGCCTTTCACAAAGTCTGCAAAATAATTCAAAGTTGCATTTGAATATTAGGTGCAAATCTCGATTTAAGAAAATTTCTCACACTAAAGCAATTCCTTTTTTGATCATTTCAATAGTCCATTATTGTATTCACTATAATGTAAGGCTTGCATTCGTTTTTGGTTTGGGGTCATTAAAAACATTTCCTTAGTTTTGAGAGCACTCCAAAGTTGTCAAATATATTTTGAATATCCATTTGAGGAATTTCCCTCAATCACGTAAGGTCTTTTAAACTTTCTTAACTAATAGAGGCTAGACTAGCAAACTAGTCTGTTAATTAATCATGCCAGAGGGCGGGAACATAAAGTCAGCGGGTGTTTGCTAGAATAGGAGCTGCGTAGGAGAACGAGCAAAGAATGGTGAGAGGCTGCCGTTCCAGCCCGACTGACGTGCCAGTCTAAACTAATAAGCAAGAATTTTACACTTATCATATTTTTTTATTTGGTTTCTTTCGAGTCATTTCCCAAGACTGCAGAGCAGTTTAAAACTTCTCTGTTGAAAATGGTTAAAACCTTAACAAAGAATTAGGGAATTTTCCATGACCACGCAAAAGCCACGCCCTAGTTAGCAAGTCTACTTATTAAACATTATTTCCATGCATGTTAGCTTGCATCTGTTTTTGGTTTTTTGGCTCTTTTGAGTGATTTCCCAAGTCATTGCCAAATCGAGTTATTCTGAATACCCCTTTGGGAAATTTTCCACGTGGGTCCCTCGACCACGCACGTATTCTTGATAGATCTTATCGGAATTTTTTATTTTTCTAAAAGAGCGATGCATTGGGATTGTTTCAATAGAAATCTCTTAGGAATTCCTCGAGGGATATTTCTGTTAGCCCAATTATCCTAGTCTGAAAATTTAAAAATAACAATGAAAAAGTTTGATGAAGAAGAAAATGAAGACTTTTGTGAAAAATATTATTTCAACTTTGAAAAACTAAGAAAAAACATTTTGAAAATTTTTTTGCGGTAAATGTGTATTTTTTATCGAACTAAAAATAGATTTTCGGAAAATTTCTAAAATCCTTATTTGCCTCAAATACTCAAAATCTTGAAAATAGTACTTTTTGACCAATTTCTTGATAACTTTTGATGCATTAATTTAGAAAACTTTTCCGAAAAATTTAAAATCGTTCAATTCTTTGAGGACAGTTTGAAAAAACTTTGAAACAAAAAGGCTAATTACCCATTAGAACTTATAAAAAAAGGTAATGCAAAATTTTATTATCAACGTCTTTTTCAAGTCCATAGCGTCATTTCTGCAATTAAATTCTTAATAATTACTCTTAAAGGATTTGATTAAAAATCAATTTATAAAGGCAATTCTTTGTTAAAAGTGTTAAAGAACCTAAAACATAACTTTCATGTCCAAATAATGACATCAATTTTCATGGTCAGAGCCTTTAATAGAATGGGATCTCGATTCGGTTCATAATTAAATATGCAAAATCTAGCATTTAAATCGTCAAAAACACTCAGAAAATATCCCAGAAATTGCAAGATGCGCGAAAATTAAAGGATGTGCAAAGAATCTATTTTACGAGCTGTGCTAACATTAAAATCGCGAAAATTAGAGGCGCGAAAATAAAAGGCGCGCGAAAATGAATGGAATTAAGGGAAGAAAAAAAAGAAATTCAACCAAAGATTCTTTTCGTAGTTCTTAGCAGAAATTTTACAAATTTTACTTTTCAAAGTCAAGATAGTTAGGTTTAGATTTTAAATCGTCATATATTCTATTCAGAATGCTTTTTCTTAAAAATATTTGGTGGTTATCCCTTTAAGTGGATGATTTTAAGACTGCCCTCCATAGTGCGTCCATTTTGCCCATTTTCAAATATTTTCTATTGATAGGATTGACTTGACTTGATTTTCAGTTCAATGAAATCCAATCATCTTCGGAAAACTTTTCATAGAAAATAGCAAAAATTTCCGTTCTGATACTTAATCAATGATTGTAAAGAATTTCTAATTTCTAATTTGCCTCAACTTATTTCGTATCCACACTTCAGCAAAAACTTACAAATTTGCGTCAAAAGTTGACTTGAAAGGCTTACTTTTTAAAAATATACAGCTTTCTGCTGAGGTACTGGCTAATAAAAACTGATTTAACTTACCTTAAGGGAACTTATTTTCGCGGGAACTAATTTTGGCGAGCGGCGAAAATCTTAAAATATTTTAATTTTGGCGGGAACTTATTTTGGCGAATAGTGAATTTTTTTAATTTTGGCGGGAACTAATTTTGGCGAATGACAGCGTAAATCTGTTCTATTTTGCCTTATTTTGAGCAATTTTGATGAATTTCAGGGGTTATTTAGGCAAGGGAACAAAAAATTTAATTTTGGCAGGAACTTATTTTGGCGAGTGAGCAAAATATTTAATTTTGGCGGGAACTAATTTTGGCGAATTTTGCCTAAATTCGTCAAATTCGCCAAAATTAGTTCCCACCAAAATAAGTTCCCTTAAGGTATTTTTGAATCTAGGGAGTGTGTTGATAAATCATGGTCGAAACATTTTGAGATTTTAGTGTATTTTGACGTTTTTCAGAAATTAAATTTCGGGCGAGAATTGCTATATTAGCACTCTCACTTTCTTTCCTCAAATATTTCGATTCTGGAGGGGTTCGGTGGCTTCTAGGTTATATTCCAAGCCTTTCTGGAGCAAATTTGAGCGTTTAAATCCTAAGATCCTGAGGCTTAAGTCTCATGTTAAAACTCAGACTTAAAACTCTACTTTCCAAACGTACTTTAATGCGCTTTAAAATCATTTGTGGTGTTTAAATTTTCGCAGGGAAATTCTCCTTTGTCTCCAATGTTTTATCCATGATTGTAGCTACATCTTTTGATACATATGTTTTGGCAGTAGTTTTCGGGGAAAAATTATCACCGACCTAGGTACACGAGGTATACTAGATACACAAAAACTTCAGAGTTCACCTGCAACCGTTAAAGAACTGATATATGTAGGGAGGAGGAGGGCGGTAATCAAAACACTCCATTTAACTGAAAATCAAGTTTCATTAAGGCTTGGGAAGCCTTCATGGCGTAACAGAAAGACTACAGCTTAATCTATACGTTAAACCCGCCCATTTATACCGCCCATTTAACTTATACTTTCATTGACCATAGTCATTATGCATTGTTTTAGTTTTTTGTTCAATTTTCTTTTGTTACAAACAAAAGACAAGTTGCGGTTTGCATACTTTTTGATCACGTTACCAAAATCTCCTCTTGGGATTGGTCTATTTTCTAATCACATGATCAAAAAAACTAACTCTTTCAATTGTTTATTCAGTTTTAATTAAAACTGAATAAACATTTTACAGCATAGAAAGAAAGCCGTGATGCCTAGTTTAGCTAACAGGGCTGCTAGCTGCTAATATTAATCTATTGATTTTTCTATTATAGCTGCGCCAACAACGGCACCGCTCAAGTCGATAAGGACAGGAGAGAACCGAAAGAACGCTCGAAAAATGAGAGTGCTCATTGATAAATGTGAGGTTGTCAAGAGAGACCTCTTTCACGAAGTTTTCCCACGAGACCCCAAACTCCTATATCAAGAATTCAAAAAACGTAAAGCACAATTGAAACAAATGCGTTCTCAGAATAAAATATCAGCACAATGGTACTTCAAATTACTTCCACAAAACACCGACGAAACTTATTCTGATACTTTCGATAGTACTTTATTGGACTTCCTAATCATTAATTTCTGTCCCAATGTGGATCAACCTTTAACCGGATGGCAGAAACGGCCAAACAACACCGACATTAAACGTGGAGCACATTGCAAAAGAATGAGTATTGGCAGAAACATCGGTCAACATTCAACCATGTATATGGAGAATAAGTTCTACCAAGAAGCTTATCAATTTATCGTACCGTCACTGATCGCTTTAGGGGTACCACAACAGGAGATTAATGATCTTCTTTCACCATTAAGATATGGCTTCACCAAGGCCGTCGCTAGCTTTACCGGTAGAGAGGACATCTTGAAACAGATTGACCAACTAATCAAACAAAACAACACCAAGGCTTACCATGTCGTCTTGCACGCAGCTGCTGGAACAGGAAAATCGGAAATCGTTAGACGATACGTAGAGGTTTACGGAAAACACTTTAACGAGAATGTGATATGGTTAAAAAGTGAAAGCCAGGATTCACTTAATAAAGCGTTTATCAAACTTGCTGAACACTTCAATTTAGAAATCCGAGACCAGCATCAAAAGATAAAGAGTATGCCATCCATCATCGCCAGCGTTTATGGTTACCTTGACGACATCGAACCTTTATTTGTTTTTGATGATGCATGGGAATTTAACGTCATCAAAAATTTTCTTCCGCCATACAACAAATACACAGCTTTGATTACGTCACAAAAGAAAGACTTTCCTACTCCAGATTTTGAGAAAATCGCAGTGGAAAGTTTAACTGTAGTAGAATCAAAAACACTATTAACTGAACAGTGTAGAGCTAATCTAACCAACCAACAAATCAAGGACATCGTGGACTTGATTCAGGGACATCCCCTCGGTCTTCAGCAGGTCATATCAGCTTTGAACAATACAACAATGACCTCTGAAGAATTTATCGGATTGTTGAAATCGGAAACAGCCAACGTCCTCCAGAAACCAATATCGAAAACCCATCATGGCGTTTCAACCATTGCTGCTATTGAGATCAATCTTAAACGTCTCTCAGAGCAGGATGAAGACTCTAAACTGGCTATTGAGATTCTGAACCGAATGTGCTATTTGAGAAGTGAAGAAATTTCAATAAATGTTGTCCGTATACTTGATGCTGGAGAATCATCCAAAATTGATCTTGATTCTGCCCTTCACCAGTTA
This sequence comes from Clytia hemisphaerica, assembly GCF_902728285.1. Lineage (NCBI taxonomy): Eukaryota > Metazoa > Cnidaria > Hydrozoa > Leptothecata > Clytiidae > Clytia > Clytia hemisphaerica. Next base: position 1,167,777 of record NW_027103728.1, on the reverse strand, counting down.
GAAAGTGCATCGATTATAAATAAACGAAACACTGACAATGGAATAATCGTGACCATCCATTCGTTGATTCAAGCAACTGTCCTTACGTTGAGTAAAACTAATGAAATCGGTTATCTTATCAAGTGTTTAAAAGCTTTCTTTAAAGAAATTGACGAAGAACAAAAAGCTCGTTCTATTCATCATGTTGACTTTGCAAAAGAATATTTTAATCATTTCTTTGAAATCTTAACGACTGAAGTTGATGACGAAAGGTTTTATGAAGAGATGATCGATTACGGTGGTGAAATAAGAGACATCGCGAGAGTAAAACAAAAGTCTGAAGCTGCTTTGACAATCATTGACAGAATTATTACAAAATGTGAATTTTCAAACGATTTTCCCTGTTTCCACATTAAACATCTCCAAGCATTAATTTTAAAAGATTTGCAAAGGTTCAGAGACGCTATCAATACACTAGAAGAAACATTATCATCGATTAAAGTGGACACCATAAATATGCACCACTTTCTAGTGGTGAAAAACAACCTAGCAACATTTTACCAACTGATTGGCAACCACAAGAAAAGCTTGGAAATGCATGAAGAAGTTTTCAAGAAACAATCTGAACTTTATGGTGAATATGATGAATCAACACTAATTACATTGAGTAACCTGATGAATGATTATTCAAACATGGGTGATCACGAAAAAGCGATTTCATTGGGTGAAAAAGTAATACAGAGTAACAATCAAGTTTTTGGTGAAAACGATGAAACTACACTAAAAATAAAATGCAACTTAGCTAATAAATATTCAAAAATCAAAAACTATTTAAAAGCCATTGCGTTATATACAGATGTTATGAATAGAGAAATCCATACATTGGGTAAAAACCACGAGGAAACATTAAAAACAAAATGTTTGCTTGCCGAGTGCTACAGGATGCAGAAAGATTACATCAAAGCGATCGAGTTATATACAGATGTTATGAACAGGAGAATCCATACGTTGGGCGATAACCACGATAAAACATTACACACAAAATATATGCTTGCCGAGTGCTACAGGAAGCAGAACGATTACATCAAAGCGATCGAGTTATTTACAGATGTTATGAATAGGAGAATCCATACATTGGGCGATAACCACGATAAAACATTAGACACAAAATATCGGCTTGCCCATTGCTACAAAGATTACATCAAAGCGATCGAGCAGCCGGCAAAAGACGTTTAAAAAACGTTAAAAAAAAAAAACGTTTGAAAACGTTTTTTTCAGGTTGTATTTGTCGCACTTTACAACGTTTTTTCACAATGTCAAAAAAATGTTTTTCAAACGTTTTTGCAAGACGTTTAAAAAACGTTGTTTCTACGTTTTCTTCTAGCCACTTGAAATACGTCTTTTTGGAACGAATTATGGACGTCTCTAGTAGGACGTTTCCGAGACGTCTTAATTTTATTAATTTCTGTATGGTACGTTTCTGAGACGACTTAAAAACGTCTTTAAAAGTTATTATAGATTAGTTTTAACACGTCTCTAAGACGTCCTTTGCCAAAATAATTCCTATTCATTGCACTATTATGAGAAAGACCATAGACACATTTGAATTTTCTTTGAATGCTATTTTCTATATAATTTTCTGGGTATGACAATCAGTATAAATTGAACGTAATGAAATCAAAAATTTGATGTTCTTTCTCTTCCACGCTTCCTTTCTGGCATCTTCGTGATGATCATTCCAAACGTTTCCAGTATGATTGCTATTAGCCAAATTCTGGAGCCGTTCGCTGCGCTGCCGTGCGCAGCTTGTAGGGACAAAAATTACTCTCGTTTTTAGACGGCATTCGTAGATGTTTGGTAAGAAAACAGTGAGAGTTCCCCTTCTTTTTACCAGCAAAAAAATTGGAAAAGGAGATTGGATTTATTTTGGAACTTTTATTGGATTTCAAGAAAAAGCCTCTTCTAAACATGAAACGTTTATAATCACTCATAGTTTGGGGAATTTTCAATTATCTCGGCCTCAGTCTTTGGCCTATAGCCTATGAACTTTTGGTACTGTATAAGTATTATGCTTTATTTGCGGCTAGTTCGAAACACGGGTCACGGGTTACGGGTCACGGGTCACGGGGCATACAATTTACAGACCGGAAAAAATATAACGATATCATAACGTATAATTCATAACACGTACTACATAACACATATAATAGTACTAATACTACTAGTATAGTATGTCTGAAACAATTATATATATACGAATAGTATTATCATGAAAATTTTTAAATAATATTGTCACCCACAAATTTTGACAAAATGATATTGAATGACAAAAATATTGTCAAAATCATTAAATATAACGCCTCTGAACCAATTTACAGCAAAATGTTTTTTCATACTCAATAGGATGTTAATCATGTGACTGGATATAGATTGGCATGTTTTAAAACGATTAAATGGAGTGTGATTATTTACGTGGGTCCCGTGCCCTCGTGGGTCCCGTGGGTCCCGTGCCCTCGTGGGTTCGTGCCCCCGTGGGTCCAAAAAAAAAACCCGTGGGTCCGAAAAAAAAACCCGTGGGTCCAAAAAAAAACCCGTGGGTCCGAAAAAAAACCCGTGGGTCCAAAAAAAAACCCGTGGGTCCGAAAAAAAAGCCAGTGGGTCCAAAAAAAAAACCCGTGGGTCCAAAAAAAAATCCCGTGGGTCCAAAAAAGAAATCCCGTGGGGGTCCAAAAAAAAACCCCGAAAAAAAAATCCAGCTTCGTGGATTTCATTGGTTGGTTTGGTTCCGGTTTTCGAAACATTCTATTGTTTGCTTGTGTGTTTTAAACTGCAGGTCGGTTTTAGATATTGGGGGGGGGGGGATTTGACGAAAAAAGAGACAGGAAAACGGTATTTTAAAATCAGACAGTAACGGTATTTCGAACCCCTACAAACCCCCCCTCGATATTGTCTGCCATCGCGATTCCGAATTTTTTTGGCTTGATTGTGTGATTGGAAGTTAGAATGTGATCACGATTTGACAAAATTTTGGAGCGTGATGCGTGATTAAACGAAATTTTGCTCTGTATGTATTGCCGATAATTGCGTGATAAACTTCAATTTGGTCATTTTTCGTGATGAGTGATTGAACTTGAAATTTAGCGTGATCGCCTGATTTGGGTCTGATTAGGGGTCTCTTCAAAGTTAATGAAGTTTACTTTCGGTTAAAGCAAAAATGAAGCAAGTCTTTTCAACAGTGAGAAATCGCCCTGCAACAAACTTTCTCATATGTCAATTGTTAGAATCCGGAAACTTTTTCTTTCTGGCGGTATTGAAAGAGTTGATATTCGACTGTTTTGTCCTACCTTGAACTCGAGAAAAAGACTTTCCAACACTCAGTCTCCCGCAGACAATATCTAAAACCGACCCGCAGTTTAAAACACACAAGCAAACAATAGAATGTTTCGAGACATTTATTTTTCCGGAACCAAACCAACCAATGAAATCCACGAAGTTGGATTTTTTTTCGGGGTTTTTTTTTGGACCCACGGGATTTCTTTTTTGGACCCACGGGATTTTTTTTTGGACCCACAGGTTTTTTTTTTGGACCCACGGGTTTTTTTTTCGGACCCACGGGTTTTTTATTTGGACCCACGGGTTTTTTTTTTGGACCCACGGGTTTTTTTTTGGACCCACGGGGGCACGAACCCACGAGGGCACGGGACCCATGGGACCCACGAGGGCACGGGACCCACGTAAATAATCACACTCGATTAAATGCTGCAAGATAGTGGTTTTAGAGATATGAGTATAATTACGTCATTTTTATTAAAAATTCATAATGGTAGGTGGAAAATATTGACACATTTATATATAAAATACCATCATTTCTACGTTATTATCCATTAAAATTATATTCATACTCAAGGTGATGGAGGGGATATAATGAGATATGATTTAACAATAGCCGTACTATCATTTTCTTGAGAAAGCTCGCTTTTTCAGGCGATGGGAATTGTAATATGTATATTACTTACGTATAACATATAACATGCATATAACACTTAAAGTGTATTTGTATTGATAATATAAGCTTATTATATGTATGTAATATGTTACGGTGTTTTCTGGTCTGCATTATACACGACGCAAACTTCGAAAGCACGTGGAAAGCACGTGGTTAGGTTTTAGCGTTTTAAATAGTCATAGGTGGATAAAATACCTTAAAATTGATTTTTTCGATAATTTTTAGTGTTTTTAAAACATTTTCTGTTTGAATTACTTTGATCTCAGCTGCCCAGTCACCCCGTGCCCCGTGCCCCGTGCCCCGGATCCGTGACCCGGACCCGTGACCCGTGTTTCGAACTAGCCACATCTTTGTTTTGTTTTGAACTACAAGTGATTTCGAATTCGAACGTTTGAACGTTCGAACGTTCGAAAGCTGTCCAGAAAAGAAGCCATTCCATTGTTAATTCGGCCGACGATGGGGGCGGCAAGTGGGACGGGGAGCGGGTACGTGGTTTGTAATTTGGAAAGGGCGTGACGGAGAGAATTTCAAAAGGTTCTATTCTACGGGTGGGCAATCTTACGAGGTATTCAAACAGGGAGTGGGCGTTTTATTAAAATATATTTAACACTTTAAGAGAAGTCAATAAAGTAAAAGAGAAAAAGATATATAGAATATCTATCCTATATATCTCAGAGCAGGTAGGTAAAGTCTCAGAAATTTTCTTGGGATAAAAGCTGAGAGTCGATGAGGTTATATTTATCATGGAGGTAATAAAAATATAGATGGAGATACCACTCCTACTATTCTATTGTATTGTATCGTTGATAGCAAACTGTTGCTTTGTTACTTTGGGAAAAAGCCATTAATTTTGCTTTCGCTCATGGGAATACTTGAGTCGAAGAGAATTTGAATATAATCACGCTACATTTTTAATTTGTTCATTGTGTGATGACAGTTTTGTTGATAAAACATAAGAAAACCTTGCAAGAATAAGCACAGAACATTGAATTTGAAATGTTCGCTGCTCAGGGAATCCTCGGCAAATTTTGTCAATTTTTACATATTTACTAATGCCAGTCTTTCAACTATATTCTATCAAAATTTTGAGACAGCTGCTATTTTAGATCTAAAGATATTAATAGCAAAGAACCTTCCACAAACAACAAAGAATTCGCAAAATTTGAAGAAGTTTACCTCTCGAAAGTTTCCCGATAAAATAAAAACTTCTTTTAAAACTATAAAGAAATTATTACTCGAAAAAAATTCGCATTTTACCTAAAAATACGAGGTTTCGATGGACTACTTTAGTTCTTATAATCTATATCTTGACTGATTTTTGCTATCAAGGATTGGTAATCAAAGAGGGCCGATTTGAAAGAAATTTCTAAAGAGTTTTATGACTTCTCTGGCTATTACAGAAAAGTTGTTACTCCATCTAACTTTTATTACCTCTATGTATTTATATATTTCAAATATAAATCTTGGGCACTACACTTTCGTCTCAAAAAAACGTTTTATAGACGTTTAAAAAACGTTGATCAAAATCACGTTTAAATCAAGTTTAGAAAAAACGTTTATTAAACGTTGTTAGCAAAACCTTTGAAAAACGTATGGATTATAACGTTTCAACAACGTTTTATAAACGTTATGAAATAACGCGTTTTCTCTACAACGTTGAAAAAAGGTTTTTAAAACGTTTTTTGGCAACGCGTTTTTTCACAACGTAATTTAAACCTAAAAAAAACGTTTTGAAAACGTTGTGTGCCGGCTGGGAGCGATCGAGTTATATATACAGATGTTATGAATAGGAGAATCCATACATTGGGTAAAAACCACGAGGAAACATTAAAAACAAAATATATTTTGTCAAGATGTAAAAATAAAGTCGCAAGTAACCGTTGCATGCTGAGCTAGTTAAGAACACGCCCCCTTCTCACAGACACGGTAGGATTTTTTCAGCCAGTGTGGATAAAAGTAACGGACTTAAACTCGACGGTGATTTATATTTCCATGTTTTTTATGGCTGAGGTTCTCAATTCTTTTGTTTCCAAGACAAAAAAATTATTGGCGATGGAAAAAATAGCATAATATTTTGCAGGAAGGATTGGTTTATTCGAATATTTTCAGTAGGGATAAAAATTGCAGGTTAATATTCTATCGGGGGCTATATTCTGAACAATTTTTCCAGTGGGGACGGACCCCCGTGGGTCTATAAGGAGGGGGTGTAATAACGATTTTTATTATTTCATTATTCAACAAATTATGAAGGAACCTTCCTTTGCTTTAGTGTGTTAATTTCATCGGGAATCAAATCATGTGGGGTTAGCAGTTTTAGGCTAGATCCCCAAAATTAAGATCTAGCGCCAACTTTAATATCCGATTGAATATCAAGTAAAATTATCTTGGGTCAGGATAGATAGCACTAGGCCTTACGTCTTCGCATCCACTGATATTAACAAAATTCATAAACCGCCAAATTAAATATACCCGCGCCAAAAGTAGCCTCTTTATCAAACACGAAATAAGAAAACGTAAAACGTAAATAAATACACTATAGTAGTTTGTAAATATAAAGTGCATGACATATAGACATATTCTTTTTATAAGAATCATTAGACACAATAATGCAGAATTCTTAATAGTTTTCAAGAATAATGCTAAGCCTAACATAATATTTTATAATTTTTTTCAGTTAGTAATAGTAATTTTTTGTTTGTTTTTTCTTGTTCAAAACTCAAGGGAAAAATATACACTCTTTTTTATAAGCATAACGTTTATAAGCATGCTTAGGTTCAAAATCGCTAAATGTAAGCATAATGCTAAGCATAACTTGAGGCTGAAATGAAATATCGCTAAGTTTGATAAGCCTCGACCCGATTTTCCCGTATGCTTATAAGTCGGTGTTTTTTACACTTTTGGCGAAAACGTGAAGATTTTTAAAACACGTTTTAAAAATAAATACAAAGTGCACCTTTTCTTAATTGGATATCAGGGGATCGGCAAAGGATTGAAGATTCCATTCCTTTTTACCCGAGCCTTCTACAGAAACTAAGCTAGTACTTATAACCTTTGAAAGTTAGGAGCACGTTAGGATTAAACGGTTCCATAATGAAAATGGATTATGGATTCCAAGAGCAATAACTTTTGATATAATGTGGCTTTAGAACTGAAATTTTGCAAGATGGAGCATTTGTGTACTTTCTTTTCCTAAATAAAAAATCTTCCAGCTGGGAGCAGTTTGGAATTACTCATTCCTGATTTCTTTTTGAGTTTGAGTCTTTTTGAACTGAGGATTGGAGTATGTTTATTCGACATTAAGTAGTTCGAATTTAACTATCTGGAAGGTTTGGGTCCCTAAGACCACGAAAATAAAATTTTCCACTAGAATAGAGCATCCAAGGATTATGGAATCCTTCATTGAAAGAAGCATACTTTGCCTTATCCAAAATGAGCGTATTAGTCTGGAATGAAATATCCTACAAGGCTCTAAACTGATTTTTTACGTTATACGTGATATGTCGTTACGTCTATGCCTTAAAATAACCTCAGATAGAGCCCCAAAGGATTAATAATTCCATTTTGCGAAAAGTTGGGGCTGGGGTTGGGTGCACCACTTCAATCGCTTTAAATTGGAGTTTTTAATCCTAAAACGCTCGTGAAACCGCACTTTTTGGTATCTGAGAATGTTTTAACGTAAAGTGCAATTGACTTTTGATTGATTTTAGATTGTAATCAGCCCATTTTAACGATGAAATGTATCTTTTATAATTGTTCAAGTTCAGAGATGTTTTCCGGATGGAATTTCGGATCCAAAAGTGCTCTTCATCATTGTTTCATAAAATATGGAGATCGTGTAACATGTTGAGACCATCAGAATAAATCCAAGAGCCACGTAACTCTCATAATTCCAAAGTTCATAAAATCTAATATTTTGGAATATTGAATCCTTCTTCGCTCCTGGGACCAAAACCAAAGCTCTAAGCTTGTGTGCTCCACCTTTTTGGAAGATTTCATCCCAAAATCCTTGTTGAAACTTATATTAATCAAGAAAAACCGTTTTTTAGAAAATTTAATGTCACGTTTTCGCCAAAAGTGTAAAAAACACCGACATAAAGAGAGAGAGTGTATTTTAAACATTTATTAAATAAAAGAATGTCCTTGCTGTTTTAAAATTTAAGAATCAATTAAGAATATTTCAAGACTCAAAATCGAAGCTTTTTTTAAGAATCACGAGGCTCATTTTACTTCTAATTCTCATTAAATACTATTGAGTCGTTAGAATAAAAACATGACCATTTTAGAAAAAAACTTAGAAAATTTTTCCAAAAAAAACTTCTATCTTAGTAAGATGACGAAGATGAATAGAATTTTGTAAACTCTAGAAATCTTCTCCTCAATGGAACTTTTTCATGGAAGCTAATTTTCGCGGAACTTATTTATTCGCGGTTGACACCCACTTTTTGCCGAAATTCTTTCATATTCCTAGGGGTTTTTGAGGATTTTAGTGAAAATTGCATTTCCCGGTAGACACCCAAAAACGCGAAAATTAGTTCCTTTAGAGAAACGTTTTGTAGATAATATCATTAACCCCTATCATTATATATTATATCAATATGCTTAGTATATCGTGGAAAATTTATTTCACTTAATATTTTAGTATTTTAAGATTGTAACACATCTAAATCTAGTGATAGAGGCAAGAAAGGCTTTCCTGGAAGCTCCGACGTCAATCGATCTAGGCATGCCTTTGAAAATCACATTTTAAAAAAGTGCTTGCGAAAGAGCGAAAAACTACTCTAAAATGAAAGAAATTAGATCTGAACACGATTTGAAGCCTTGTGATTCTGTGACCAAAGAGTGAAAGTATTTTCTAGTAATTCTACATTACGGGCATCTAAACAAAGTATTATCAAAAAGTTTTCAGAAGCTAAAAATAGGGTTAATCTAGAAGTTTTTTCTATTTATCTATAAACGCTGTAATAGGATAAATTTTTGCGGGGATTAAATTTCGCGGTTTGCTCATCTGCGAAATTTCAAAGAGTTCGCGGGGACTTATTGGGACTAATCTTTGCATATGGCACTATTGGGGTGACAATATTTTCACTGTTTTGTGCCTTTTACTGCCAAATCATGCATACTGTTTGCTTCTTTGATGCCAGTAAACATTAAGTTTATTTGATATTTTTTTTTAGTTTCTCAGATATAATTTCGTAGATGACACCCAAATCTACGAATTCCGCGAAATTTAATCCCCACCAAATTTTATCTCATCAAAGCAGATTAAAGTAGATCTACTAGAAGCGCTCCTCGATTGAGCAAAAGTCACAGATATTTTACATAGAACACTAGATAAAGCTATTATAATACTAGATATTCCCTATTTGACGCAAATTAATTCGCCATCTTGAATGAAGATCGTGCGATCCTTGAAATTTTAAATTCATTTGCAGTTTCAAATATATGTCAACGGTCAAAGCAAGGGTTTCTATTGTGGTCTAATTTCAGCAAAGATGGCAGATTAAAGTCTATTCACGATAAGTGTGCACTCTTTTTTCTTTTACCTATAACTGTTGAAAGAATTCTTCAATCTTTATAAATTTGGTATTGTTGGAAAGATATTAGTGAGTGGAACAATTTGAAATAAAAAAACCTTTGAAAAAATTCTAAAAATGAAGATGAAAATGAAGATGAAAAAAAAGAAGATCTTGTAGAAAAGTGCTACAACTTTCATTTTCACTGGAGAGATTCTTTGATCTTAGGAGGTCATCACTGTGAAAAAATTTCATTAAAATATTTATTCAATATAAAGTTATGATATAAAGTTAATAAGTGATTGACCCCAAAAAAACAGCAAAAAAAGCAATCAGCTTATAACTTTGTTTGATATCTTTTGACTGAATGATTATTTTTGAGAAATTTTTTCACAGTGATGACTTTCGATGATCAAGGATTCACTTCAGTGAAAATGATAGTTATAGCACTTTTCTAAAAGATCTTCATTTTTTTCTTCTTCATTTTCATCTTCATTTTTAGAATTTCTTTAAAGACTTTTTTATTTCAAATTGTTCCCCTCACTAATATCTTTCCAATGATACCAAATTTATAACGATTGAATAATTCCTTCAAAAGTTATAGGTAAAAGAAAAAAGAGTGCACACTTATCGTGAATAGACTTTAGGATAGAGTAGCTCTATTGTTTTACACGTTTTCTTTTACTTTTAAGAAACACACTTTTAAGAAACACACTTTTAAGAAACTAAGAAACATGTAAGAAACATGCTGAGGCTGAGAACGAGAAAAAAACATTTTTAAATTCGTTTTTTTAAAGAACCTTCCAATCCAGCCTTCCATGAGGCTGATTGTGTCAAAAAGTTTAAAAACATGTAAGAAACATTTAAGGCTCAAAAGGCCGATTTCTTAAGAAACATTGAGGCTGTTTGGTAAAACTAGTTTCTTAAAAAAAACTAAATATATAAGATGTATATAAGATATCTGTGGCCAATTGTGCCCAGGAAGTACGAAAATCTGAAATCTCAGCAGAGAACGCTATTCATGAGCCCCCAGTCACCTTTCAAATCACGCAATCGCGCAAAAAAAAATTCAAATCGCGTTATCACGAGTTAAATTTCCTTTCTACCACGACCATGTCGATCACGTTGGTTCCTCCGATCACGCAATATTAGTCACTTTTAAAGTCTTGAAAAAACGGCAATCACGCCATTCACAAAAACCGCTGGGGGACTCATTCATTTTGCAAATCGACTTTAAAATCAAATTAAACAAGCTAGATGCTGAATGGACCTACCTGATGATGAAAGTTAAATAGCAATAAGGAGAAAAAAAGAAAACGATCAGTCAAAAGATAAAGTGTTTAGCGAAAATGCATAACGCAATAAATTCATCATTGATTGTTATTGGGGGGAGAGTAGGCTGGAGTCGTTTATAATTCGTGTAATACTAATAATAATAAAAATAATACGGGATTTAGTTTGTATAAACGACTGGAAGAATTCGGTGTTCCAGCCTTATAGATATACAGGGGCTAGCTACGCAGAAACTTGCGTAGCGAGAAAATAATTTATCAAGCAATAACAAACTCTCAAAACAAAATTAACTCAAATGAAAAACTTCCAATACACAAATCCACATACATGTTTTTCTCAAGAATTTTTTTGAGCGGGAAAAAGATTATAATTGCAAATATTGACATTTTTCTTTTGTTTGGAGTTAGTGCACAAAGGTTTCTAGACGACTAAAATTGTTCCCTTTATTACTTTTTGCTTTATTTCTACTATGTATGAATTAGTCGTCTAGCTTGCTAGACTAGGGGGAGAGGGAAGGGGAGTAGAGAAAATAGAAATAAAAAAATCCGGTTGCAAAAATCAGTTTTATTGACAATTGAATCATGCTTGATGGTGGGCATTATTATCAATAATATTTTTGTGTGAAAAAAAACAAAGAAATATTCTAAAAGGAAAAAGTTTTTCTCAAAAAATGGAACTCGGTCATGTTTTGAGCATTGCGAATACGCATCTTTCTGCAAAAATTCAGAAAAAATTAAGGATGAAAGTTCGAGAAAATGTCAAAACAGTTTTTCCGGTCGGAAAAACGATCGAACGAACAACGGTTAATTTATAGGACCTCCAGGTAGGTCCAAAAAAAACGATTAGGAATAATGCGAGTTCAAAGGGGGATTGTTGCACTGGGTTCAAACACAGACTGATCTGATTAAAAATCATCAAACAAACCTTTAAATAGATACGGAGTGAAGATCGAGTGAAGTCGTTGAAGATTTGAATGCCATTTCCCTTAGTTTTTATACAAAACTAAAATCTGCAAAATACCATTCTCGAAAGTGTTTTCATTTTCATTTTTTTCTAAAAAAAGAAAAAACAATTATTTTAAAATTAAACAATTATTTGTGCTGAAAAACAAAGGTTTGAATTTCTTTTTCGTGATGTTTGGTCAAGCACACTTGTATTCGCTATTCATGTGTCCTTGGTTTGGTAAAGAGTTTCGAAAATCTCTTGAATTCCTCTCGGTAACCTAATAAGGGTCCCCCCGCAGCTAATTGATTTTTCAAATTTTCCATCCAGGACATTAATTTTTGAGAAAATGTTTTTGAAAGTTCCCTCTTTTGCCCTAATTACATTAGCCTCATTTTCAAAAATGTTACAGCCAGGACATTTTTATTCCAACCCCCGCTTATTACGTTTTGAGAATTTTTCCACCCTGCCTGCCTGCCTGCTTACACGCTTTTTCTTTTATAAGAATAACTTCTATAAGAATATCAGGGTGAGATTTCGGGTTTAAAACAATAGGCCTATTGTTTAGAACAATAGAATAATAAGAATAATGCTCACCCTCAACCAAAGTACACTATTCTTATAAAAAAAGCGTGTATTCCAAACCCGCCGTTTATTAGGTACCCGAGAGTAATTCAATACTTTCAATGAAGAAAATTTGACGGAAAAAGGTTTTGTTAGATTTTACGGATTTACTTGAATTTAATTTTGGAGATTAAAGTTATTCTGGCGTCATTCGCCAAATTAAATTATTTGTTTAATTAATTATATGTATTTCAATTTAATATTGAGGGCAAACAGTGTCAACAAAATGAAAGAAGGAAAATTCTATTCATCCACTACCGTCGTTTTGCATAAGATTTCCATTCCCGCACTAGACTGGAGTCGTTATTATATATAATGCGTATAATACAGTAGTATAGGCGTTATATGATAATACGATTATTGTTACGGGATTTAGTTCCCTCCAATACTTTTTGCTTCATTTCTATTATGTCTGAATAATCGTCTAGCTTGCTACACTATTCTCACACTAAGATTCTCGTCATTTTCCGGGATTTTCGGCTTGACATTGGAAAGGGTTTTCTTCTAAAGGTGCGGAAAATCTTGTGTTTACTTGCGAAACTCCCTAACTTTCCGAAGCTCATTTCTCAACTACCCGGAGTTTTAGTCTTTTTCTGGTTGAAAAATGCCAGAGTTATCTGAGTGCGTGAAAGGGTGAAAGGGAATTTTTTGCAAAACGACGGTAAATATGGTCAGATACATTGCTTTATTATTTTTTTAAGAGCCAGTGAATATTTTTGAGGCCCTTTTTAGTCAGCCCCGATGACCCTTCAAATCCCTTTTTTCCAGCCGCCGCAACTTAAGAGTTTGGTTTTTTTATTCCGATTTCTAAAGTTTTTATCCGATCGGGTAAAGTTTGGTCTCCCGATCTGTGTATTTACTCTCAAGCTTTTTTAGGGCAGTGTTCCGGTTGGGATACGCTTTCAATTCATCCAATCGGGCTAAGTTTGGTTTCCCGATATGTGTTAAAAACAATTCAATATGGCTGCCAAAGCGGTGCTTTTTCGTTTGTTCGTTGTTTATCTCTTGCCAGCTTTTATTTTATATACAATCATTATATTTTGTTGAAGTGGCTTTTAAACTTATAACTAAGGAAGATACAACACTGGAGTTAGATTATTAAGATGTTCTTTTCTTTAAAGTATGAGGATTTTAACTTATTTGCTCAAGTTTTTTCCTGAATTGTGAGTTATTGTTTTACCTGCTACAGACCTCATTAACATTATTTTTGTAGCATGAAAACATATTTTTTCATTTTGGACTTGAATATAGAATAACCACCAACAATTGCTGGAATTTGATGGAGTGTATATATATTACGGTTCACAGCTTAATTATCTGATTATTCACAATAATAATGTTTTCTCGAACTTGAGTGTTTTTTTTTATTTGATACTGTACATTTATAGACATTTTATATGCTTGTTCTTCTGGACAATTGGAGATAATATTGATAGAGCGTAAATGGAAATTGTTCAAGTATATTAAAGTACAGCACCTATGTAAATTAGAGAAGGAAGGAAGTTCTTTATCAAATTATATTGACGCAAAAATGATTTTTTTCTAGACTTGCGTTTTTCACTGGCAGTTACATTTGTTTTTTTGGACCGACTTGGAGATAATTATTATAAAGCGTAAATGGAAATTGATCAAGTATATTAAAGTACCGCTCCTATGTGAATCGAGAAAGACCGAAGTTCTTCATCAAATTATATTGACGCAAAAATGATTTTTTTCTAGACTTGCGTTTTTCACTGGTAGTTACGTTTGTTTTTTGGACCGACTTGGAGATAATTATCATAAAGCGTAAATGGAAATTGATCAAGTATATTAAAGTACCTCCTATGTAAATTTAAGAAAGAACGAAGTTCTTCGTCGAATTATATTGACGCAAAAATGATTTTTTTCTAGACTTGCGTTTTTCACTGGCAGTTACGTTTGTTTTTTTGGACCGACTTGGAGATTATTATGATAAAGCCTAAATGGAAATTGATCAAGTATATTAAAGAACCGCTCCTATGTGAATTTGAGAAAGACCGAAGTTCTTCATCAAACTATTGACGTAAAAATGATTTTTTCTAGACTTAAGTTTTCACTGCGATTTGAAAGCAGACACTTGCATTTGTTCTCTTTGACTTGGAGATAATTAGGATCAAGCGTAAATGGAAATTAATCAAGTATATATTTAAAGTGCAGCTCCTGTGTAAATTTCAGAAAGGCTGAAGTATTCTTCATCAAATTATTGACAAAAATTATGTTTTTCTAGACTTGCATTTTTTCACTGTGATTTGATGGCGGACATTTATACATTCTGGACTAATAATGATAAATAATAAATGTATATAAATGGATTAAATATTTTTTAATAGATAAATATTGCACGTTTAAGCATATATATTTAGGCTCAGGTTAGGGAAAATACAGTACAATAATTACCGTCTTTCTGGGACGACACCGGGTATGCTAAACATAAAACTTTAAATTTGAATAAATTTTAGATGTCAGTGTAAACCTTATTTTGAATTTTTCATTGCTTATTATAAAAACATGTAGTTTAAGCTATTAACTATTTCTCTGCAGTTAAGATGAATAAGAATGACACCATTTTAACTTTTACTGATTTACAGCATCTTTGTTTTTGAAACTTTTTTGATTTTTTGTCCAGCTTGAGCTTGAATATAATTATAAGTCTAAGCTTAGTAAAAAATAATAAGTGTATAAATTTTTTGTGATTTTTGATAAGTACAGTAGATGGCATTCAAAAATTGCGTGAGGTTTTCAAAAACAGCAAAAAAAAAGAAATTTGAATATCCTTTTTAAAAATAACTCTTTTCAAACAAAACTTCACAATATTGGTTTTAAAGGTGATATAAGTAGGTTGAAAAAATAATTTTTGTAAAATGAGCCAAAACTGCGGCACAAATCAAGAAAAACACTATGTTGATAAAACAGCAGCCACAAATTTGTTCAATGAGTAAAAATCATTTTTTTCAGATGAAACTCGTAGCAAAAGGGTTTATCCACAAAATATCAAAAATGGAACCAAAATCATTGGGTCACCGGGCTAGAATTGCGGCTCAAAGTTGACGATTTTTTGACGATGCTTTGATTGAAGCCACATTTTAAGCCCATTGAAAACCCTGCAGGCACAAATTAAACCCATAAGTATCTTTATAAGACATTAAACTACCAAATTCAAAAAAAATGGTTAAAAAATATTGAAGTCTTAAAGCAGGACAGCACATGAGCCAACCCTAAAAATGCCAACTAATACTTATATGTAACAGCTCAGAAGGTTTTATGTACAAAAATGGTATTTGCAGCCACAAAATGTACACTTTTTCTTAAAATAACACTGTATTGTGTCAGATTGTGTTTGTTTTGCATCAGGCTTTGCAAATATTCATATTTCGAAAACAAAACCCAACCTGGAATTTGTAAATTGATAAATTAGTGATTGAAGCCACATTTTAAGCTGTTTTAAGCCCATTGAAAACCCTGCAGCCACAAATTAAACCCATAAGTATCTTTATCAGACCTCAAACTACCAATTCCAAGAAAAACGGTTAAAAAATATTGAAGTCTTAAAGCAGGACAGCACATATAAGCCAACCCGTTGAGTGAGCCACATGACATACAGCCACAAAACCTGCCCTCACTTTGCCATCTTATATTTCAAGACTGAATTACTCAACTTCAAAGGGAGCCACATTTTTGGAAAGCTCATCAATTTCCTTATTTTATAGAATTTTGTACTACACAGCAGCCACAAGAATATCAACGCTGTGGGCTAAAAAGTGGCTGTGATTGAAAACCTCACTTTTTGGGGTTCTATTTTTGAATGCAATCAGTATGCCTTGCATTTAACTTCCTTGCAAGGATTTTTATTTTCTTGAATCTGTTGTTGATGTAGCCATTTGTTGCTGTTCATCTGTATATCTAATTTTTTTTTATCTAAATATCTATCCTAATTAAGAGACGAATAATTATTGATTTTTTTACTCTCGTTTTAGTAAATCATATCAATTTTTAACAACATATCTTTCTAATCATATTAAGCAATTTAGGCTGACCTTCCAGCGCAGCTGGTTTATTTATACCTTAAGGGAACCTTTTTTGGCGGGAACTAATTTTGTTTTGATCTCATTTCACACATGAAGACAAAGTGTACACGCTTTTATAAGAATACACTTTATAAGAATGTCCATGATGAAAATAGCCGAAAAATTGAGAATATGCTAAGAATATCACCATCATGGAATTTTGCTACTCAAGCTAAGAGTGCCATTTTTAGAGCTTTTTCAATTAAAAATTGTCAATTACCCCCAAGAAAAGCTCACGATCCTTTCACTAAAATGCCATTTTATGCTTGAGACGTATGTACTAAATGTTAAATATAGTCTGAATTAGGATCCTAACCTTAGAGTGCGGTTAGAATATTTTAGGATGATTTTCCCAAAAAGGTTAAAAATATCCACGATGAAATGGATTTACATCATTCTTACAATAAAAAAAAGCGTGTATTGAAAATAGAGAACCTTGCAGTGAAAATTTAAGTTTTGTATAAATGATTTAGAAATATTACGAAACATCAATTACATATAATACGCTTAAATCGGAACTCTCCCATTCTCGCATGAGGCTTTTTCGCTAGCGATTTTTAAATACACGGCATTTTTTTTCGCGCCTTTTTGATTGTATATTCAATTCTATTCGCCAAGTGCACTTCCATTCAAGAGAGCACATTTCTCCTTGATGGAGAAACACAAGTGACTGTGCAATAGCACTATCAGCATAATTTATAGTTTTTTAAAAAAAAGTTTATGTCGGTTATGAAATAATTTTGATTCACATGGGAATACGTCGAAGATAAAATTTGAGTTTTCAAAAAGACATCATATTTATGATTACCCTTGAGATTAATAAAGCTCCGATGACATTTCCCTTCTAATTGATACTCTGATAAAAACATTTCAATTTAATGGACTTGACAATATGAGAAAAGTTGATGACTTATTCCCAATTCAATTATGAAATTTTTTTAATCAATGTTTGCTATTTTTTGTTCTATTGAGATAGCAAAATGAAAACGCTTTTACTTACGCATTGAGTTTAATTGTTAAATAATTGTTGACTCTGTTAAGAGGTATTGAAAAAGGCACTCTTTATATTCCACCGTAAAGCACTGTGGTCTTTGGAGTGATCGGTGTTGCCAAGTACCTCTAATACTGAATTTGAATTTCTATTTGTTTTTTATCTTCATCCTTGCGTGAGGAAAATAATAGTCTTTCCTCTCCCAAAAAACCCAAAAAAAGCACGTTTAAAGTATGACCGATTTCTCGCGAGAAATTTTTAACTCAATTTTCACCAATATTTGCATGAGCATTATTTTTAGCGAGTCAAGAACATTATTGTTTGAAGGTTTTCAACAAAAGAAATTATGACAAATTTATACAATTTAATAAGGAGAAGAAAAATCAAAATTCAACTAAAAATACTTTCACCATATTTTTTAATGTGCATTAATTTTAGTGTCTGTCCCCTTAACAATTTTAAACATCAATTATCAAATACGAAAAAGGCCTATATTTAAGAACATTTCTTCTCGCAAAATAAGTACATTTGTATACGAATCCCTACAAGTTTCTGAAAAATAGAAAAGCGAGCGTATTAAAAGGAGTAAGAAGTCGTCTCGGACGACGCCGGGACGGCTAGTCAATTACATATTAACATAATTTTAACAAAATTTTGGACCTTTCCAGAAAAAATTAAATAGGAATGGAGAAATATAATTTTTCATTTTGAAACTGCCACAGCTACAATTTTTCATTTATCCAATTGCTAAATCTTTTTGTCTCAAATAAATATATCTTTGTATCATTAAAAACAATATTGATAATAAACATGGTTTCAAAATCTTTCCACGCTCGATCGAGCCGATAATAATTGGTCAGCATCTTGAAAATATTTCTCCACATTAAAAATAGTTTCTTTAGTTTTCGAATCAAAAGAAACATTCCTATTCGATGAAGTAGAGATACATTTCAATTCAGTTGCTGGATCCACAACAACACGTGGGTGGTTCTCTTTACCATCGACCTGTCCGGAATTAATCCCATGTGCTGCTCGGACATCCTTCATTGTAATGGGGCGAAATCCTTTCATAATGGTATCATCATCTGAATATTTCAATGGCGAATAAAGCGTTGGTTGTGTAATCTGTTTCTCATCACTTATCATTGAAGTAGAATCCACAAATTCATCTTTCTCCTCTGCTCTCTTACTTGAAGACGACTCCAATAAATTCACTTTAGTTTCTAGCAAAATTATTTTTGCAGATAACTCGTTATTCAATTTAACTGATGCTGTAAATTTCTTTTCAAGCGAAGAAATACGATTTTCCATAACACTCATTTTCTTTGTATTGTTTATACATTGAGTACAACTCTCAAGAGTGATCTCGTTCATGTTTTTCACTTTAGCTTCACCATCAAGCTCATTAACAATGCTTTCCTCAACCAATCTAACTTCAGGTAAAGCATTTTTCAATACAGTGAATCGAGGTAAATTATTCCCACAAATGTCTTCATTGTTATCAATAAATAACCGACTTTCATCATCGATTAATTTTTCAATATTATCATCACCATTAATTTCACTTAAGTCAAGAACATCTCTAACAGTGCTGATAGAATCATAGCCGGTGTTGACCAAGTTGTTAACCTCATCGTCGGAAATTTGATCAACGGTTGTAAGATCTAATACGTCATTTGGAGTACATTTTCCTTGAATGGTAGGATCTTTTATAATTTTAATTGGTATTTCACATTCATTTGGTTCAATGTGAAAATCAACTTTAGAGGTATTTTCTCTCTGTGCAATACAGTCCAAAGATATTGATTGTTTCACTTGAACCTGTTTTCGCGGTTTTTTCAACTTCGCTAAAATAGCCATATTTTTTGTTCGACAAAGTGATATTATTTTTGTCACAAATATAACCTTGATCTCAGCAAAGCCTACAGCAAAGAATTGTTGTTTTGTTAACATTGGCTTCAAATTAAATTCTGTTACCAGTATCTTAAACACTATTTCGATAAATCGTAAATCGCTTTTACAAAAGAAGTCATATCCTTTTGCACCTAAATAAGAGGTGAATTCACATGAATAATCACCAAAGACATAATGCAATATTGGTAATAAAGGTTCAGTTAATCCAACATTGATTTGTTGCCATGGTATTTCCTCTTTATACTTTATCAAGCGTAACTCTGTCTTAAGTTTTCGTAAATTGTTTTTCACATCTCCAGTTGTCATGTCACTTATTACAATTCTTTGTCCTGGAAAAGAAAATTAATAAGTGGATTAATGTTTGTGTGGACTTTTTTCACAAAATTGAGAATTTTAAACTTTCCTGTGGACAAAATTTCGCAAAGCAGTCTTTTTCACCCAATTTCTTCAATTTTCCTAGTGTAGGTTATTTGGCCAAAATTCAAATTTCAATCCTTAGTGAGGAAATCGCCAAAATTTACACTAAAAATTAATGCACACGAAATTTAAGGTTGGCAGACGATATCATCCACCAGCATGCAAGTGAAAATTTTCAATCTGCGGACGTAGACAGGGGTTCGGTTATTATCAGTTAGGGTTAGGGTTGGAGCTCGAGAATCACAATATAAGGCTGAAGGCCTTCTTGGGGGCATCCGTACCCTGAGACCCAACTTAGGATCCCGTAGGGATCCTTGTAGGGGCACTGGTAGGGTTGGGAGCTTTCTTAATAAAGGTCTGTAAATTACACGCTATAAGTATTTGTGAATGACAGTTTTATGCCGTGTTTCGTTGGCGCAAGCGGTTAGGCATTAGGTTTGCAAACCAAGGTTGCTTGCATTTGGAGGTTTGAGCCGGGGTCTAGACTTATTTCACCGGTACGGGCAAATTTGAGAAAAATACTTAGAAAACAGTTTAGAAACACTGGAGAAAGTCAGAAAATCAGAATAGAGGATAGGAAAATAAGAGAGGATGCATCCTGGTGGATTATATCGTTTGCCAACCGAAATTTAATCCCCTTCAGGTAAGGAGACAATATCAATAGGGAAAGCAGAATAACACAAAGGTAATATCAGTAGGACTATCGATTTTTTAAGGCACTAATTTTTAGATTGGACTGTTAGTCGACGATATTAAGATCCATATTTTAAATAAAAAATCTGATAGCAGACATAAAATGTAACATTAGGAGAGAGCTATTCCAGATATCTGATATTTCAAAGCACTATAAAAAGGTTATCATTTTCGTGGCAAATTCAATAATACTAACAATTTAGAACTTATTTCTGAGTAACAAATTAATGCAAAAAGTTTGGAATTTTGTTTACAAGGCAAGTAATATATCTGGAGTATTCAACAATGACATGCCCTCTACTAGTCCATGTCCCTTTTTTTTCAAAATATTTGTTGGCAAATTTTTTTATATATCATTTACTTTTAACTTGAGGATGCTGATTCTTGGATTAAGCAGGGGGATTTGGGTTGGAAATAACCGTAAAATGAAATCAAGAACAAAGGCCAGAAAGCAGAGCAACTTTTGATAAACATAGAAAAAATATAATCTTTTTTTGAATAAAAAAATGCCACAGTTTTCCTGGTTCATTTATCCTTTCACAAAAAAGGTTTATCATGTTAGGGCATCATTTTTTACAAATGGAAGGCTTTTCTGCATGCATTTCTTGACAAAGATTAGAAAGAAAAAATGTTAACTTGAATATTACAAACTTTTAATTAGTGAAACTATACCAATAATTGAATTATGGTATGTCGTAATCTGCGGGGCCTCAATAACACAACATTCATTGTGTTGCTCTTTGAAGATGTAACATAATGCTCTTGGAAGATGGTTTAATGTATTATAACAGATTATTTTCTTGTGTGAGTAAGAAAGAATAAGTTTCCACGGTTTGTACTTTGAATATGGGAAATATGAAACAATCTACCAAAATTAGCACCCCTTGCATCAACCACATACCATATGCATATTTAGAGTTAATTCTAACTTTCTCAGGCTAAAATCTCAAAAAATGTTTAGTGTTGAAATTATTCTGGCAACACTCAAGGAAGATTGAAATGGTTTGCAGGTCAAATATATACAAAAGCCACTAAATGCTACCCTAGCAGCAAGTGCGTATAGCGCACGTATAGTACGCGCATAGGCCAT
The DNA here is from genome assembly GCF_902728285.1 of Clytia hemisphaerica. Taxonomy (NCBI): domain Eukaryota; kingdom Metazoa; phylum Cnidaria; class Hydrozoa; order Leptothecata; family Clytiidae; genus Clytia; species Clytia hemisphaerica. The sequence continues at coordinate 1,146,233 of NW_027103728.1, read as the reverse complement.
AGGCGCACCTTTAAGGGTTAGGAGTATGTTAGAACAGAGGTTGTAGTGAGAGCTACAATGTTCTTCGTTTGCACAGACTTATAAAATTTTTGTTTCATTTGAAAGAGGAACAAAATATATTACTACGAAAAACCTTGAATTTCACTTGATAGGAAATTATTCTGTGAAATGCGTTTGACTTGACTCTCAAGCTTTTTAAAGATTCCTGGGGGTGGCCAGGCAAATTCAATGAATTACAAATTTGCTGACAGGGGCTTATAAAGGAGAAATCTAGATTTTTTTGTAGTGATATTTTTTGTTCACTAGATGGTCCTCTTTCAAATGAAACAAAAAATTTTCGATTTTGACGATTTTTTGATTTTCAATAACGTCATCAATGACGTCATTTTTTAAGCTATTTTCCTTTCTAGCTTCTCAAATATTGATTGTCAGTATGTTGTGATATTTTTTGGAACCCTTGGATAAATATCTTTCATTTGAGCCATATATGAGCTTCTAATTTTGACTTTCTATTTCAAGCCCAAGCAAAAGTGATGAAGTCACATGGGGACCAGCCAAATGGTCAAAATTTTTCTCACCACTCGTTTTTGTGATCTTATGGACCTATGATCATTTAAATTAATTAATTTATAGAAGTGTATTTCTCAGGTCTATTGACCTCTATGAAACAATCTTACATCTTTACAATTTATAGATCTTATCATTCCATTCGTTTGTCAATTCTAGTTTGAATTTCCCAACGGACGGTGCATTTACAACATTGGTTGCCAAACCGTTCCAAGTATCAATGCTCCTATAGTAAAGTGAATTCGTTTGGTATCCTCTAATGCTGTCTTCAGCGATATTCCTCTTTAATTCGAGATTGTGCTTACGTTGAGGTCGATTTCGAAGAACGAGTTTCTGACATAGGGAAGCTTTAAAAAAGTTAGTTTGCTTTTAACAAGTCTGTGCAGACGAAAGATGCTTTCAGAACATAGTGGCTCTCACACTTTCAGAAGTACTAAAAGTATACTTTCAGTATATATTTTGATGTTTAAAGGAAGTATACTTTAAAGTACTAAATTTTTGGAACAATATTCCATATACTTTAATTATACTGCATGGAAATATACTTCATATATACTGCAAAAAAGTATAAATAAAGTAGACTTTCATGGAAATCGCTAGTATTTTAGCCACTCAAAACACATATTCTTCAATGAAACTTGAAAAGTTCATGCCTAAGCTTATGAATTTTAAGACATTTTAAAACTTAACACTCCTATTAAATCTGTAAACATTGAAATTAACAGTAAAGTAACATTGAAAGTTAATATTCTTAAAAGCTCTTTAGTAGATAAAGAAAATCCGTATCCACTCACACTACAGTAGGTTTAACTTAAAAACTACCTTAACTCATCATGCTGTCAGACTAGTATAATCACAAACAAGATTTATTATACATTATATAGTGAACCATTAGTTTTGAATAATATACAGGTAACCCATATACTTACATAAGCAAGGTCGCTGCACATCATCCTTTAAACTTGCTTATCATTAGCAAACCCTTCTTCATCTTCAAATTTATAAATGCTTAAAATTTCAACTGTTCAAAAAATGGTCAAAAACAAATTTCTCTAACAACTCCACACCACATTTAGTTCTGATGTTATGAGAGAATTTTTTCATGTGTTTCAAAGTTTTTATGAAATTCACTCCTTTTAAGAAAAACCGTTCATGCATGAAAATTAACAAAGGAAAAATGATTTCAAAACAAAAGAACTTTCCCTCTCCAAGAACGGGCAGTATACTTAAAGTATACTTTTTGATTTAATTCACCTAATAATTTTTCTTTCTATCATTTTTTTTCAAAAACAAGTACAGTTAAGTATAAAAACATTATACTTTTCTTATACTTTCTGATTGCAGTATAAATGCAGTACAAATTTTGTTAATTTGAGTGATGGTTTGATTTTGATTTGGATTTTTAGAGTATACTTTTTAATCCTTATTAAATTTGAGCAAAAGTATGAGTGCACACTTTCTGTATACTGAAATTATACTTTTCTAGTCAATATTTTGGCAAGGGAAGGGCTTTCATCCAATCAGAAAGGATTCTTTGAAAAAATAACACTCGCTTCAAATTCCCGCTTTCGTTTGAGAACTAAAGACTATAAGAAAAAATCCATCCCTTAGAATCAACGATTGAAACAAATAAAGTTAAATGACTCCTTGTTATCCAAGGGGCTGAAAAGTCATTAGCGCCAAAAAGTAGGGCCAGTCATTAATCCTTCATCATACATGGCAATCTCATTGGTTGAAATTTAAAAAAGAACTTTCCGATGTTGAGTGAATTAAGCAACTCAACTGAGAAGAAGGGACCACTTTCGTTATTGCAGAGTTTGCTGGATTTCAATAAAAAGTTGTGACCATTTTATATCTAAAGGTCTTGTTAGACGATAACATTCGGTAACATTTTTGTGTAACATTTTCTAAAAATAGCAAATGTTGTACAAAATGTTACCGTGTAACATCGATTAACATTCAGAAACATTCAAATGTTAACGAATGTTACGCGCAGATAGCAAAAAAAAAAAAAATGATTTGCTCTCATGAATAACATTTTGAATCAAAGGATGCCGCCATTTAAAGGGAATTTAAAAGGATACTTCAAGTGCGCACATGTTTTTTCGCTGATTTTTCTCTCTTTTTTAATAAAAAAAATCAAATGTTATGCACAAAATGTTTGCGTGTAACATATGTTAACATTTCTTGAGCACATTTTTGAAATCTTCTATTTTTAGAAATGTTAGCAAATTTTACATAAAAATGTTATCGTCTATCACGACCTTAACACTTTCTGAAATACTTCTGTAAAATTCTAAAAATAAAGTTCAGTTTTGTAACATTTTCCCGATTATCCGATTTCCCTGAAGAATTAGAATCTTATGCCGTTTTTTTGGCTTTCAGAAACTTTCAGAATTTTAGAACTAGATTTGTCAACCTGTCATGTTATTGATAAGCGTTAGTTTGTCATATTTTCAATTTCATATTTTCTGAGGTTTTCGAAGCAGTTTCCCTGATCTTCCGATTTTTATGGGCCGTTTTCCCCAAAAAAACAGATTTTTAATATTTTTAGAAGCTCTTATTTTAATGCAACTCATAAATTCTAATTAAGATTTAATCATGAAGGAGTTTTTTAGGCCTTAAAAGTTCATGACGTAATAGGTCCACTTTGTTACGAAAAATTTGAATTCCGGGCATTTTGGGCAAAAAAGTACCCCTCAGGTTTGATTTCATAATTTTTTTTGCCCAAGGCAAAGGGCCTCATTGTTAGGGACCGCAATGATTTTTTCAAATTTTGGAAAGAGCATCAAAAAAGAAAAAAAATGAGGGGTCATTCATCAAAATCGGCCAAGCCGTTCTCGAGATATGAAATTTTCTATCTCCTGAAAATGACCCTTTTTATGGAACGATTTTCGAGGATTTTTGTAAAAATCATGGTTAAATAGGTTTAAAAGTGAAAATCCGGGGGTTATGTCGAAAAATACATTTTTTGCAATAACTTTACTTCTATTAATGCTATAACATTGAAACTTGGCACGAAGGTTCTCAAGACAAAGTTTTAATTTTTTATCAATTTTTTTTTTCAAAATTCTCGTTTGCCGTACGAATGAATCGAAAATATCCTGTATGCCGGAGAGCTGGCAGATTGTCACTCTCCGTGGACTTTGAACTTTCGAATTGTAAACAAACACGCGCTCGACAATTCTGTAGAATTTCTCGAATACCAATAAACTTTGAGCCAAAAAAGACAGCAGAGCGCGGTTGAAAATGTTAATTTTTATTAACAAAGAATATGTAAAAAAGGTTGAAATTTCATATTATCTTTGTCTTAATGCCGGGGGGAGGACAGCTAAAGCCCTCAAAAGTGGCTTTTTCCCAGAAAAAAAACTGAATAATTTTTTGTAGGATTTGATTGGGTCAATGAGACAAAAAAAACAAACAGCGCTGATCTCTTCCAGTTCCAAAAATGTATAACATCATGGGGGTTTGAGGACGCGCTCACCTGTCTAAATCCAATTTTCTGTTGGTAGGTCGTCTGCCATTCAAAATTTTACAAAATTGCTCATATTTTCATAAAAAATAAAGTTATGGCCACCAAACTTTTACAGGACATTTATTTAATGATAAGAATGCTTCTAAAACTTATCCCATGGTTATAGGTGGTCTAAAACCTAAAAACAACATTTTGGTCGATTCCAACCATTTTACTCCCGTCTTTCGCGGTCCCTATCATTGTGGGGCTTTGAGTATGTTAATCTAATTAAATTGCACTTCTAATGGTACCAAGAAACCTAGTGCGGAAATTTTTTCAAGGTTGACCTCTTTTATTTTAAAAGTCAGCCAGACTATGTGTCCATTATGTAAGCATTTCATTGTTGGAATAGAAAAGAGAAAGAGGTAAAGTTTAGCCTAGCCTAATTGTCATTTGTCAGGGGGAGTTAAAAGGAATGTGAGAGCTTAATTGTATCAAAGCAAAACACAGGGATTACCAAGCTGCTTATTTGGCTGACAGTAAATTATTCTCCTAGTACCTAGGAATAGAACAGCCAAAACATTGATCTGAACCCCCTGATGTACAGCGGCTTTTACTAACATGTTTCGCTTGACCTCTTGACCTTGTATATCAAAACGAGGGTTTTAATATTTCTGCTTTCAGTTAGCGTGTTTTGAAAGTTTGATGTGTGTGCCTACTAAAACAATTCAGGGGTAAGTGGGGAATAAACTTCATAAAGTTGTGTATTTCCAGTGACCAGTGAGTAAACCATTCTGACAATTAACAAAATTGATTTTGATGATTTTTTGTTGGTCAGGCAAATGTCTCGGGGGTTTTAGTCTTGACCCCTAAGCCTACGCGAGATTGAAGCGTTTTGGTAAACGATCGAGACAAAAACTCGAAAAAGACTGGTGTTTTGAAGCGTTCTTTGTGACGGACTGATGACTGGATGAGTCCTGTACCGTTATGGTCTAATATCGACATCCCTTGTCTAAATCTGACACCCTTCTTTTTAGAGACAGGAATGATATGAAAGCTTGAATCATTGATTGAAAAAGGATTATCTCTCTGACCACTAAGCAAAGATAGATGATACTTTATGCAAAAGATCGTTGAGTTCGCCTACTAAAGGAGTATCCCAAATGGGATGTCCAAACAAAGCAAAAAAAATATGAACTAAAATTACCAGAACTAAACCAGCTAGTCACACCCTATGCAATCAGCTTCACATTCCCAACATCTTGTTTGAGATTTGAGATTTGTATTTTGTTCCACTTCCGCCATCCATTTTGAATTTTTTTTTAAAGATTTTGTTTGCCGCTTTACGCACCAGAACCATGTAAAACCATGACTGCAAGTCATCCAGATAGTAGAAGGTTGTACTGGATCTGGTGGTTGAAAAATTTCTTTTGATTTACGGATTTCAGTTCTTGTTTTTACTACTAATATGTTATCGGGGAAATTCCTAGTCAGTCAGGGATCGAAATTTCATCATCCGGGGGGGGGGGGACTCCTTGCGCCCCGACCGATGGGGGTGCTCCGCTGAGGTTCGAAAAATGGACCCTGTGGTGGGACTCGTTTTTTCAAAAATTTTGCCGAAATTTGCGAAAAAAGTGACCCTCAATGGAACTGAAATTCCAAAATTTTCTCAAATTTTCTACTTTTTCCCCAAATTATCCAAAAAAGGCACCCTACGCCTACGGCTAGTTTCAAAATTCATTGCCGTAGAGTGCACACAGAGACATAGTGTACTACGAAGCGATAAACATGAGATATAATCTGGTACATAGTACCCTACGAAGGACTGATTTTCTCTAAGTATTTTGGGGATCTCCAGGCTATCTGACCAGCGGCGCATCCCCGTAACCCATTCCCGGGAACCCATTTTGCCCTCGTACCCCCCCCCCCCCGTTCACACCATTTGCAACCGTAAAGAGTATTATCCAGATTATCTAACGAGTTAACGAGCTCACTAATAACTTATTTCATTTAAAAAGTTAACAGGATTAAAAAATTCCAAGTTTTGTATTTTTTTGCGTTTATTTATAGTTATATACAGTTGAACTCATGTAATTCGAACTCCTATAATTCGAAAACTCACTTAATTCGAACAGATTCTGTGGTCCCCTCAGAATTTACCTTGGAAACCTTAGACCTTTACAAGAGAACTCCTATAATTCGAACCCATCATTACTATGAAAAATCATGTAAATCGAATTTTCGAACTTTTTTTCCGTTCCGCCCCCCATCAAGAAATTTTAATCATGTAATTCGAACAATTCGGATTTTCGAACTTTTTGAATTTTTGAAGCTGACAAACAATTGACAAACTCGACATTTTGTCTATCCACCCCCATCACACAAAATGAGATTGACGACGCGATCCAGACTCTAAAAAAGATGACCCTTTTCGATGGGTAATGTATGTAGTAAAGAGTTTATGTATTTGCACATGAGTTCAATCAACTGTATATAAATAACTATAAATAAACGCAAAAAAATACAAAACTTGGAATTTTTTAATCCTGTTAACTTTTTAAATGAAATAAGTTATTAGTGAGCTCGTTACTCGTTAGATAATCTGGATAATACTCTTTACGGTTGGAAATGGTGTGAACGGGGGGGGGGGGGGGGGGGGGTACGAGGGCAAAATGGGTTCCCGGGACGGTAAAGTGACTGTAGCGATTTGGAATAACCCGCAGTTCTGACCCGCAAAATCGAGGACGACGGTAAAGGTGCTGATTTACCGTCGTCCTCAGTTGGTCATGATCTAGTCAAATTAGAACCTTACCGTCTCCGCCGCTGAAAGGTTTGTATATTTTTCAATGAAGTTTATCAGTTTATGCCCCATTATATTTCATTCCAGAACTATTAGTTTTGGTTTTTTTAGCTACTTTTCATGGTCGTTTAGAAAATTTTGGTTTTACTTTTACATGTTAATCCTTGGACGCGAATTTTGACCTCAGAGATCATTACATAACTTTCTTGTGAAGCCTGATTTTTTCGTCTCGATTAGTAGCTGTTTTCTAATCAAAAGTAGGAAAATATTACTAGGTAAACGAGGCTTCTGAAAGAAATTACGTAAATTTGTCCAAACGGGTGAGCACAAGAGCACGTCTCGTCGAAGAAGTACAGAAAACCAAAAACGAAGCAAGACAAGACACTAAGAACTTGAATGATTTTTTAAAGAACGATGTTAGCAGCACACAAGGCATCAGTTTTAAAGAATTTCTCAAAGGTTTGTATATTTTTCAATGAAGTTTATGCCCCATTATATTTCATTCCAGACAGAACTATATATTAGTTTTGTTTTTTTTAGCTACTTTCATGCTTTCATCCATTTCATGGTCGTTTAGAAAATTCTTGTTTTACTTTTACTCCAGCTCGTCTGTTTATTTTTTTTCCATGTTTACGGCAGAATAACCCTTGAGTTTGAAATTTGAGTCACAGAAACTTAAAGAGTTGGACAACTTTGCTGACTAAAACCAGGCGGGCAGTTCGTTGTTTTGTCCGCTGTCAGCCCCCCATCCGAAACCTTTTGTCAGGTGTTAAATTTTCAAACTTCTAGACACTGGACAGGTGTTTTTGAAAAAATATATGCAGTGCACCGGCGGACGCATTGTCTGGTGTGTTCAAAAGTATCTTTATACGGCACAGGACTTTGTGTCCAGTGCAGTGACCAGTGTCCGTAAAGTCTGTCAAGTTAGATATTGCCAGTTGTGAGTGAGGTGAGGTTGGGCAGTTGGTGAGTTGCTCCCAAAATGCCCGACAACCAAAGTTTTTTTCATTTGGCCAGGCCCAATTGATTGTTTGGTTCGTGTCCTAAGTAGAAGCTTTGAAAAATGTGTCGGTCGGTCGGATGCGTTGCATCATGCTGAAGAGTTTACTGTCAGTTTGGTAAAATCCATGTGTTTAATTTATTATGAGAAATACCTTGCAAGTCATTGATGACGCAAGCAATTAACAAAAGAAAGAGGGTTCTTCAAATTAACTGATGGAAAACAGGGAATTTCCCCACAATCTGTATTAATTTATGCAAAATTAAACACATTTTTGACCACAAATAGGCCCATAACTTTTGATCTAGAGAAGTTGGGACTTTGGTGTGTAATACACTTTTGTGCTCAGTTTGAAGAGCTCTATCATGTGATATAGGTAAAATGTGTGCTCCACCGTTGTGCTTGTGTATAAAATTGTTTGGGAGGTAAAAAAACGCATTTTTGCCTGCGAGGGGTTAGGGAAAGTGGGATTTCAGCCGCCTCTAACTTTTGATAGCGATCTTCTTTTGGCAAAATATTTTCAGGGTGGTATAATATCATGAATAGATTGAGCATACTAAAATTTGAGGGGATTTTGTTTGACAGAACTTAAGAAAAGCTAAAAAAAACAACTTTCCCTAAGGAAACGCAGGCAATAACGGGTTTGTTTACCTCCAGAGACCAAACGTTGGAGAGCATCAAAATATGGTGTATTACTCTCATATGAATATTATCTTCACCAGGATTGACGAAGTTTGTGAAGTTGAAGCACACAAAGAATTGACTTTTTCAATCATCTGCGGTGGAGCGCAAGTTATCTGAAATTAGAATAGTCTAAGACACAATGTGAAATGAATTGTAGCAAACAATGATTGTTGATTTTAAAGTCTCGTTAAAAGTGCAAAGTAATTATCTTGAAATAAATGAACTAAAAATCAGTTAAAACGATTTATAGCTTCAAAAAAGTCACTTGTGCATTAAATGTAATGTGCTGTTTTTAATTCTCCTTTTGGGAAAACAAAATCTGCTATGACGGTAACGATTGATTCGTTTTTTATACTACTTTAAAATTGACAAGGAATTTATGATGTTCTATACCGTTTTGACTTTCTCTACGTCACAACTATGTGTAAGTACTTTAGTTTACATAATGAAAACACAAGGATTTTACCAAGCTGACTATAATCTTTATGATGCAACGCATTGGAGGACTTAGAGAATTTTTTTAAACTTTTTACTGTAAACTGCTCCAACTGGGGACAATTGGTGGAAACATAGGACTGTTGATATCTGGCCTGTATTTTAACTTGCTGTTAAATCTCTTTGACAACAAACTTGTTTTGATAACTCCACCAAGTTTATCAATCATACTTTCTGTCATAGGTACCGTAGAATCGTCTAATATCAACACCTCTCCTTTAAAGTTGACACCGGATCTGTAAAATAATCAAAACAAACCTTGAATTAAATTCTTGGTATCATTCTTATCAAACAACTTCATCCATCAATCTAGAAGTTCAGTAAACATTTAATGTTTAATGTTTACAATTCTTTCAATTAAAAAAACAGTCAAATTATAAGCAATTTTACAAAACATACGAAACATGAAACGCATGCAAACTTTCTCGTGCCCATCGTTAAAATTTTAAAACTTTATTAGGCTTCAAGTCACCTGATAAAAATAATTTGCGCGCTTAGTCATGCGACCCTGGTTTCCCCTTCCTTATTTATCACAAACACACACTCTAGGTGCCAAGAGGTGATGGCCAGTATGGAACCTGGTTCTTTTTATTATTTTCGGTTAATGGTAAAAAGGTCTACTAAAAAATTCCTTGCTTGCAAAACATTGTTTTGATTTGGATATATTTGTTGAAAGCATGCTACAGTACAGTAATTAGTTTTTTAGTGATGACTACATCGTTAAAGTTTTCTTTTCAAACATAAGTAATAACACTTCAAATTTCTCATATATCATGGCTTATAAGCAGGTCCTAGGTCCCCCCTAAGAATTTAGGTGCCCCCTAGGATTAAGGTGGCCCCTATTGGAAAAATATTCTAGGTGGCCCCTAAAAGTTCAAAAATCGAAAAAAGCTAAAAATTGAAATCGTAGATATACTTTTAGAAAAACTTTCTTTTTTGTCAAGTGTAATTAAATACAACAGTTTTAAAAGGATTTAGCCCCCAGTTGATTATGTAAAAAATTAGGTCCCCCCTAGCTCAGTAGGTGGCCCCTGGCCAAAGACTATTTGTAGGTACCAGTTGCCCTGAGACCTTTTAACCCCCCCCCTGCGAGCAGGGGGGGGGGTGAAGCCATGTAATATCAACAATCTGTGATGTGATAGGGAGAGTAGAATTTAGTGATTGATTGGTAACTTTGGTATGTTTTTGTTTATGTTTGATTTTATTATTTCAAAGGCCAGCCTACAGCTAGATGTCAAAATAACAAGACGCATGTCGATATTAGACTATTCTCAAATTCAGTTGAGCTACAATCTGACAATGTCTGTGTGTGTGTCTGTCTGTCTGTCTGTCTGTCACAAAAACTTTAGGGCAGCCTGGAGACTTCAAAAATGCTTGGATTTGGCTGAAATTTGGCACACTTGTTCCTTGGGTGAATATCTGGGGGTGTTTTTTTCATTTTTTGAAAATTTAGATTTTTGGGGCCTGGGGAAGAGTTTTTCGCCAAAACGAGGCTAAAACTTTGGGGCAGCCTGGAGACTTCAAAAATGGTCGGATTCGGCTGAAATTTGACACACTTGTTCCTTGGGTGAATATCTGGGGTGTTTTTTTCATTTATTGAAAATTTTGATTTTTGGGGCCTGGGGAAGAGTTTTTCGCCAAAACGAGGCTAAAACTTTGGGGCAGCCTGGAGACTTCAAAAATGGTCGAATTCGGCTGAAATTTGACACTTGTTCCTTGGGTGAATATCTGGGATGTTTTTTTGTATCTGTAAGTGTTTTTTTTCATTTTTTGAAGATTTTGATTTTTGGGGCCTGGAGACGAGTTTTTCGCCAAAACAAGGCTAAAGCTTTGGGGCAACCTGGAGACTTCAAAAATGTTCGGATTTGGCTGAAATTTGGCACACTTGTTCCTTGGGTGAATATCTGGGGGTGCTTTTTTCATTTTTTGAAAATTTTGATTTCTGGGGCCTGGGACAAGTTTTTCACCAAAATGAGGCTAAAACTTTGGGGCAGCCTGGAAAATTGTCGTATTTAGCTGAAATTTGGCACACTTGTTCCTTGGGTGAATATCTGTAAGTGTTTTTTTTCATTTTTCAAAAATCTTGATTTTTGGGGCCTGGGGACGAGTTTTCCGCCAAAACGAGGCTAAAACTTTAGAGCAGAGCCTACAGGCCTAAAAAATGGTTGGATTTGGCTGAAATTTGGCACACTTGTTCCTTGGGTGAATATCTGGGGGTCTACAATTGGGCCTATGAATAATTTGAAGCCACTGAAGTTGAGCCCAGTGCGTTGCGCACGTTTGACTATTTAGATATTTGATTCAAATTTTAACTACTTTGGAGGTTAGGCGAAATGATGGCGGAATTGCCATCCCTTGATTTGTCAGATAGTCCCAAGTTGAAGGTAATACTTTACCCCGGTTCGAACCTACGACATGTTTCAGATTACAAACCATGTAGTCTATTCCACTGGGCCACGACACTGCTTTTTTTCAAAATGGAAAGCTATTATATAGTGACATCAGGGTTTTCCAGGAAGAATTAATAGGAGAGTGACAAAACTTCCACGTAATGAACATAAGGCGCGTGAAGCAGGCGAAATTTCATAGAAAACGCTCTAAAAAATATTTTTACAGAATCATAATATAATTGATGCGCGCATTTTTCTGCTCACCAACTGAGCAAGTTTACCTTTGAGTAAAATTTCAGCCTCTTTAAGTTATCAAAGAGTACCATATTTGATTTTTCTAGAAGCCTTTTTGGAATGTGATGAGGAATCATGAGGGTTCATACCCCTCTGTAAGCTATCTCAGGAAATAAATAACAAATTTTGGTTGGTTGATTACCGTCATTTCACATAAGGTTCCCGTTCACACACTAAGATTTTTTTGACTTTTCTAGGATTTTTAAGCTATAATGCTAGTTTCTTCTTTAGGACAGAACAATAAAAAAAATAGGATCAAATCTTGTAAAAAAATTTAAAAAAATGTTACAAAACAGCTTTATTTTGAAGCTAATTTTTCAACTATCACCATCTGGTTGAAAGCCAAGGTAGAATCTTTTTTCAGTTAGTAATTACCTTGCTCATACTTTTCATGCTGACAATAATGTAAATCAATCTGAATCTATAATATTAATGATAACTTTATTTGTTTTAAGCTTGCACCATCATGTACAAGAGCTTTCCATTTCACCGTCAATGATAAAGCCGGAGACACTTCTAGTGCAGAGGTAAGCATTTAAATTTGACCAAATATTTTTCCTATTTAAAAAAAAGAGTAGAGAAAACAACAACAGCAGTAGTATTTTCTTTCTCAAATTTAGGAATACTGTGGTCCCAGGTGTGGTCAAAAAAGACTTTTCACTATTTTAAAGCCTCATTTTATAAATACATTTTATTAAAATAGCCATCAGCCATCGGCTGTTGAAATGAACTTACTGTCCAATGCAAAGTTATGTAATCAGTAATAATGTAATCAATGGTTACTTTTGAATGAAACAATACCCCCTAGGCCCAAAAAAAGTCCTGCAAGACATAGCCCCCCTTTTTTTCTGCTGAGGGGATTTTTTTTCAAAAAAGTTTGCAAAATAGGGGGGAGGAAAAGGAAAAATGGAAATCCAGGGGGAGGATTTCAAAAAGGTGCAAGAAAATTTTTCTGGGGGGGGGGGATTTTCAACTTTTTAACATAAAGTCTTCTGTCACCTTTCTAGTTCTTTGTACAAATGCATGTTTTTTCCTCAAATCACATTGCATTTAAGCATTTAAGCAAGGGTTTTTAATTACAGGTGCATGTACCTCAAAATGACACAGTACCTCAAAATGTACAAAGTTAAAAAATGCGTTATTTCAGAGTTACTTATCTTTTTGAAAAAGTAAACATATATTATGTAAGCCAACAACTTCCTCCCTATAAGCCTCCCTGTCTTCACTCTCTGTGGTGTATAACATATCTTTGGTGTAAATTTAGGCTTCATTTTCTACTTTTTTTTACTTTTTCTAGCCTGAAAATAAAAAAAAATATTCCTTTCATTAACTGCTCAAAACTCATACACATTTCAACTTTGCAAAAGTTATAAAGAAAGTATTGCATCGTAGTCACACTATGAAATTTTAAAAATTTTAAAATGGTTTTTAACAATAGAGCTTCTCAATAGTGCTTTTTTCTATTAGTTTTTCAGTTTATTTTTCTCTTACCAGGAAATTAATAAACAAACTCATTCAAACTTTTTGACCTTTTACATTATGGACACCGTATCAAAAGCACTACTTCTGCTCCTTTTCAAGCACTATCAAAAGAAGCATAAAAAACGACGTTTTAGCAAAATTTGTTTCAAAAACGCAATATCCCATCATCGCTCGTTAACTAGAAGATTCTTTTTGTCATCCATCATGCGTACTTCTTTGCTACAATTAAGAGTTCGTAGAGCACGTTCGTTATGGGCTTACCCCAGACAAGAGTTTTGGTTTTCGCGTATGCAGGCAGATCAGATTTTTAATCATTTTTGGCGTAACGATTTTCGAATGTCACGGGAGACCTTTCTGTCGTTAGTAGCACTTGTTCGGCCAAGATTAGAAAAACGTGACACACAGTTACGCAGAGCAATACCCATAGAAAAAAGAGTAGCGATTGCTTTATGGAGGCTGGCAACTGGAAACTCCTTTAGGACCGTCGCAAAAACATTTGCCGTTGGAAGCTCAACGGCAGTACAAATAACAAAGGAATTTTGTTTAGAACTAACGAGACTCTCCCAAAGGTTTATCAAATTTCCTCAAACAAGAAGAGATACTGCTAAGGCGATAGAAGAATTTAAGATGAACTACCAAACCGAATTTCCCCAGGTAGTTGGCGCTTTGGATGGAACTCACATCCCAATATCTGCTCCCAGTGTTGAATCGAAAGCTGACTATTACAGTAGGAAACAGTGCTACACAGTATCAGTACAAGGTTTAGTTGGGGCAAATTTAATGTTTTTAGATGTTGCAACGGGATTTCCAGGTAGTTGTCACGACGCTAGAAACCTTCGAAACTCCTCACTCTTTAGAAGGGCCGAAAATCAAGAAATTTTGACGAAACCTATTGACGTAATCGATGATTCAGAAATAAGACCCCTTGTCCTCGGAGACGGTGCCTATCCCTTACTATCATGGCTAATCACACCACACCAATTCGGACCAGGGTTAACAAGAGATCAACGTGTTTTTAACCGAAAATTATCGAGTGGTCGGGTTCATGTCGAGAGAGCATTTGGAATCTTAAAAGCTCGATGGAGAATCTTACTCAAACGACTTGATAATAGGATTGAAAATGTCGCTGCTGTGACAATCGCCTGCGTCACTCTACACAATTTTTGTCAAATGAACAATGAAACTTATACAGACGAGGATGGTGTTCTCGAAAATATTTTGAGACAAGAGAGACAGTCAAGACAAAGAAGACGGCAGAATTATGATCGAAATCCTAATGGAAATACTTCTCGTATCTCATTAACCAACTATTTAAATCAATAAACGACATGTCAAAAGAAAAACTATGATAAAAATCCTAATCTGGGCTCCCAGAATACTGTCCGTGACAAGTGATCGAAGTGACAAGTGCCAATTCGTGTCAATGTAAAATTTCAAAAGATACTACTGCGTACTACTGTAATAATACCGTTTTTAACAAAAGAATTTTTCTGAACTTAAAAAAGTTATTTGTTGTTGTTGTTATTGTCTTTATTACCGGCAAATATCTTTCCAAATTGTAAGAAAAACTCTCTTTCTTTTTCTTTGTCTTTGGCTTCAGCCTCAAGCTGTTTTTGGTGCATTGATAGTTGAAATTTTTGAAAGTTTTCTTCACTTCTCTCAAAAACTTTAATTTGCTCCTTTTGCATTTCGATAAGCTGTTCCTGGAATGTTTTCGGTTTTTCTTTCTTTGGAACTTTCTTGGCGGAATGTTTACGCACGTCAGTTTCTAACTGTTTCACATATTCTAGTGAACTATCTAAGTCATCTTGTGTCTCGTTTTCTTCGATAAGTTTTCTCTTGATAGCTGAACTTGCACTGCAAGGTTCAATGCCCGACGCATCATCTTTCTCAACTGCTGGTGGTGTGGTTACATCAAAGTTCTCAGAAGGCTCTAACTCGTTTCCTGCGCCGACTTCAAAAAATTCAGGTAGATTTTCAACATCTCTGTCGGATAACACTTTGTCAATATCATCAAAATATTCACACTTTTTAACAGCGGCTCCACCAGTTGATTCGTTCATGAGCTTTTTGCATTTATGATATTTGTCTTTCATTCCCCATATCTTTTGCTTGCATTGATTTAGATTTTTCGGTTGTCCATGCTTTGAAACTTTTTTCACGATGTCCGGCCAAACCTGGTTACAGCGACTTGATTGAATTTCGTTGAAATTTTCGCACCATTGCGTGATTAGTATATGTTTTTGTGTTTTGGTGAAACGAATTTTCTTTGGTTCAGGTTGTGTTTGAGGAGCTTGGTGGTGTGGAACGACTTGTTGTGGAAACATTGGAGGTACCATTTGCTGAGGTGGAAAGGGTTGCATCGGCGGCATTTGTAAAGATACCATTTGTTGTGATGCCATTGGTGGCATTTCGTTAAGGTGACTTGGTACAGGATAATACGTAGGTTTGTAACCTGGACCACAATAATTGTTATAATTCATTTTGCTTCGCTTCACAAATTCAACACTTTGCACACAGAAACAGTGCACAGCTTTCTTTGAAATGATTTGTGTGGAGAGAAATCTTCTCACGTTTATTTATATCACCACACCCACCCCATTATATTCTGTATGAATAATACACTACTTCTTTTATGGAAACAATGAAATCAACCAGATAGCATTTTGCATTTTTCTGAGAGGTCCTTTGTTTTGAAATTCAAAACAGAAAAGAGGAGCTCGGGGGCACCTCGAAAATTTTTTAAAATTTAAACAATAAAGTCTTTTGTGTCTGGCTTGAGCAAGAGAAGAAAAAACTCAAAACTTTTCAGACCGGAATTGATTTGAGATCGTAACTGAAAAGAATTTTGCTTCTACCTATTGTTATCCGATTTTATAAAAAGTAAAATCTCTAGTGTGACCACAATGTTGGCTGCTAATGATTATAACAACACTTCTGTATACTCATTTATGAACCCTTGGGTATTAAAGTTCAAAAGTATCAAACTGGTATTTGCGAAATATTATCCTTTCTGGAGTTCTATTTTAAAATCTATTGTACATTTTGAGGTAACTGCTTTGTACATTTTGAGGTACCTGCTTTGTACATTTTGTAGTGTTTCTAATGTACTGAATAAGATTAAGTTCAATGTTTCTGTATGGGAATGGCAATAATTTAGAACAAAAAAACCGATGCAAAATTTCTTTTTCTTAGCAGTCATGGATTATGAAATATGACTACAGATGTATTTGTACATTTTGAGGTACGCATTGTGCAAACATATGTCAACTTTGAAGGGTTGTGATAGACATAAAAGAGTAACAAAAATGATAACACAGGAAGAAAAACCAATACATAGGTCAACCTAAAGAAGAAAAAAGTGTTTAATTTAGGCTTTTGTGTAAAGAGATATTGCAATTAAAAAATATTTGTATATTTTGAGGTACATGCACCTGTAGATTAGCAATTTCTTTTTCTCTTGTGACATTTTTTAAAGAACTACATTTTGCAATGCAAATGTCAAAGGTGCATAAAAATTAATTGCTTAGATCCAGGTCGTGAAAAGGGGCCCTTGTAAGAGAAAAAGGGGAGAAGAGAAAAATTTGAACATTTCTTGAGAGGAAAAAGACAAAAGGGGAAAATTGGGAAAAGGATATTTTATTTTCAGGGGTGAAATATGACAACCGGGCAGTCTAAAGGCCAGGAGGAAACTATGCAAAAGCTAAAATCACTACAATCAGCACCAAAATATGTTGGCAATTTTGGGTACTTTAAAGGGGAACTCAACAAATTTGTCATTTTCATTTTTTTTCCTGAATTTTGGTAATATTAAGTATAACAATGAGAAAGAAAGTCCAATATCTCAAATAAAAATCTTGAAAAAACTCTTAACTTCAGTTAAAAATATGTTCAAAAAATCACCCCTTTCTATTTAAAAAAGTGCGACTTTTCTTTGGATTATGACGTCCAGTATTCAGAAAACAGAACAAATTCAGTTATGACTACAGTATGTTTTCAGAGTTCTGTTTTAAATAAGAAATAATTACATAGAAAAGTATTCCTGGTAAATTGTGGGTGATTTAGCTGAATAACAATAAAAAATCCAACAGAAAACACAAAAATTTAGTCACAAATCCTCTACTGAAAGGCCTGTCTTCACTGATTTTTAGCCTGAGAAGATAAGCATCTTTGGCTTTCTGAATAGCTGTGTCATAAAACAGATGAAAGTGCGTCTTTTTTATTTGATAAATATTTCATTTTAGTAGAGGGGAGCCTCTTTTTAAAAGCTTATTAATAAACAAATTTTTAGAGTGAAAGGAGAGTTGCAACCTTGAAATTTTGAAATTTATCGTTGAAACAAACCATTTCAAGATAGAAACAAAAAAATCCAAAATTTGTTGAGTTCCCCTTTAACGTTTTTCAAAATTTCAAGGTTGAACTTGAAGCAAGAATTACTGTTTCAGTATTTCCACTTTGCTTCACCGATCGGATCTTTTGATTAAGTGGCTTCCAGGCTATTATTCTCTGCCTTATTGGAACATTGTTGAGCCTTTAGATCCTGAGATTTTAAGGTCCTAAGTTTTAAGTCTAAAGCGTTTAAACAAACTCAGAGTTAAAACTCTACTTTCCAACCGTACCTTTAAAGCACTTAAAATCACTTGCGGTTTTCAAATTTTGAGGGAATTCCCCTTTTGTGCCAAATATTTCGCCGCCGATTGTATCAAAAAACAAAAATGCTGCAAAACAGGCTTAAGACAGGTCCACTATGCACTATTATTATATAGATCATAGTTTTCAATTTATTTTTATCATAGTATTTTGATTCTCATTTTGTAGCTAAGTCGCCAATACCCTGTTGTTGATCACACTTATGATTGTGTTGTTGTTGGAGCTGGAGGTGCTGGACTTAGAGCTGCCTTTGGTTTAGCAAATGCTGGATTCAAAACAGCATGTGTAACAAAACTTTTCCCAACAAGATCACACACTGTAGCTGCACAGGTAAGATTGTGCTGAAAATTCAATTTTTGTCGGTATATAATTATAAAAGAAAAAGGTAACAAAATAGAATCAAAGTCAATTTTCTGAGACATTAAAAAATTACTTGTATCTGTTTTGTTTTTAGATGTATATTACTACTTTGGTATATTACAATAATTTATAATGATTTTTGTGTTTGAGTATATGTGGACTAACTACTATACATTAAAAAAAACTTTTCCATGGCCGCCTGCATGACTTCTTTTCTTGACCCAGTGGATCAGAAACAGACATTTTCTAGAGTTGGACTGTCACACTATCGCTTGTATTTCACTTTATTAATAGGGTGGTATCAATGCTGCGCTTGGAAATATGGAAGGAGATGATTGGAGATGGCATATGTATGATACTGTAAAAGGTATGAGTCTTTGAGTCTTGAATATAATATTCTTGTAGCATTATGAGGCTGAACTTTTAAAAAAAATGTTAATTTACTGTCACCAGATCAACTATATCTTGAATCCCTTTTTTAACCAAAAATATATTGCTTTTATGAAGTATTACGTGTAAACAGACTGTTAAAGCTTTCCATAGACAAAAATTTCATTTCATGACAATGAAGTCTTTTTACTGAAGTACCAACCCACTTCCAAAATCTAGGGTATGGTGAGTGACAAACTAAAAAATTTTAATGTCCAGCAAACATTTACATTTTCAGTATCCTTCAAAACCATAGTATTGAGCAGTGAGCAGTGCAAAACCCAGTGGTAATAAAAAATAAACAGTTTCCAATGATCCTAATATTTGTGAGACCATCTAATATGCAAAGGATTAGACCTGTTTCAGTCCAACCAAAAAGTACTGAGCGCTCAAATTTTTACTAAAATGTGCACCTTAGAAAAAAGAAACATTTTATATACTTTCGTCTGCTATAATTGTGGGATACTTTTGTAAATGTAAAAGAAGATAGAAAGTATATAATAATTTATCTGTTCTTATCTAAGCCATGGCTTTCTTCTCTAATTCTAGGTTCTGATTGGCTCGGAGATCAAAACGCCATCCACTACATGACTCGTGAAGCACCAGCCGCTGTATACGAATTAGAAAATTACGGTATGCCATTTAGTAGAACAGAAGAAGGCAGAATCTACCAACGTGCTTTCGGAGGACAAAGTTTAAACTTTGGTAAAGGTGGACAAGCTCACAGATGCTGTGCTGTTGCTGATAGAACTGGACACTCTTTGTTACACACACTTTATGGACAGGTATTTCTTGAACATTTGGGTTGATCCAACCCACTGACCTTTATATATCCCTGGTTACTCAATACCGGCCAAGTAAAATATTATGATCAGAGTTTTTTTGAAATTGGTACCCGCGGAGAGAGCGCTAGAGCTAGTTTCGCTTGTGCACTAATGATGTAACGCTGTTTGTCGCTAGGCAAAGTTTCAAACACTGCAATGGCTTCTTCTCGGGTACCAATTCCAAATAAACTCCTATCAAAGATGGGAGATATAGCTTGGTCCAGGGATATATAAAGGTCAGTGATCCAACCTTTATCTTACTCTAAGGTCTTAAATTTTAAAGGGTTCCGAAACTTTAAATGGGGGGTCTGAAATTGTACCTCTAAAAACTCCAAAATAATAAGAATTATAAAAATATGACAATGCTATTTAGAGAAATTACCAATGTTTTGATAGCTGAAAATGTTTTGAAAAATAATAACGGATAGGAGTCCACAAGGTTTTCGAAAATCAATTACCAGGGGAGACATACTACAGATTTGTCATTTGCGGTGTACCTTCTTGTAGCCATATCAATCCTCTGCAAAAGCAGTTACTTTGTATTTCGTTTCACTGTCAAATATTTATTTTTTACCGAACGCAGTTGCTTTAGATTGCACCCAAGTACTTTACAAAGTATCTTGATTCCACCTTGATTCCGAAGAACTACAAAACTTCTATTTCACAGGTTTCATTTTCTCTTATTTTGTAGTCACTTCGCCATGACTGTAATTATTTTATCGAATATTTTGCTATGGACTTATTGATGGACAAAGGAAGATGTCTTGGTGTTTTGGCTATGAACTTGGAAGATGGATCTTTGCATCGAATCAAAGCCAAGAACACCGTTTTAGCTACAGGGTATGTTCAAGTTTTGTTTTGGCATTAACATATTTGGTACATTCTAAACCCTTGAGGCCGGTCTCCACTTTCGCGCGACATGAGCGGAAACTTTTTGATGTTCTTGTAAGGTCATTGGTCGATTGAAAAATGAAGCAATTCCATTGTTCAAAATTGACGTAACGGATGAAAAAAGTAGAACTTCCTTCAACTTTTTTTTTTGTTCGCGCGAAACTTTTTATGACGTAATCTTTTCTTCAGACAAAAAGACCGGCCTTTAATATCCTTCAAGAACAAAAACTGCCATAAGAGTGTGCTAGTATTTTCATGTCTTTATTTTCCATTTCCAGAGGTTACGGACGTGCTTACTTCTCCTGCACCTCAGCCCACACTTGTACTGGTGATGGCACAGCAATGGTCACAAGAGCAGGACTCGCCAACGAAGACATGGAATTTGTACAATTTCACCCCACTGGTGAGTATTTAAGTATTTTAGTAAGATAAATCCCAAATACACCTACACGACATGTCTCAATTTATTCAACGTGCTAAGTTATTCATTTCAGACGGATTTCTGGCATATTCCAAAGTATTTCTTGTTGCCAAAACTGGGAAAATTTGAATCCGCGAAAAAATTTGCAGTACCTCAAACTGCAAAAATGAAAGAAAGAGAACCCATTTAGCAACATGCTTTTTCTTTTTTTTACACTCAATTTTTGATAAGAATTATAGAAAAGATTGATTGAAACTTAAACAAAATAGAAGACTAATAAGTGGTATGTGGCAAATTAGTGCTATGCACACCCATGTTTTCACTGGAGCACTTGCTGGAATAGACCTGGCTAAGAATCCTTTGACGTAGCCAAGGTTCTAAGCTAGTAGTATAATTTTGGCTTTAAAAGATATATACTTAGCTTAGTTGCAAACAAATTCTGTAAAAACGTGCTTGCATAAAAGGTAAGAACAAAATTCTGAAAAATTAACATTTCACTGCCTTCTATATATTTCTTTAAACGTTCAGGAATTTACGGAGCTGGATGTCTGATTACTGAAGGAAGTCGCGGTGAAGGCGGTATTCTTATCAACAGTGAGGTTCGTACTCATAGCTTTTTTTTTTTAATCTAAATTATCTTTTGGAGACTGTTTAGAAGAAACAGTATCTATTCAAGTGATATAATTTTTGGATGGATTATAGTTTTCGAATCAGCCTCACCTTATTTCATTCAGTTCCATAGTAGGGGTTTTAGGGACCAAAATAAATTAGGATTTTCGAATTTTTTCGCAAAAGAGCCTAAAAATCGCGATAAAAATTAATCCACGTGGAATTTTATCCACAAAGTATTCAAAATGCAGAATATCTTTAATCCTAAAAGTAAAAGGAGTCATTTGTAATTCCTTTAAGGAGTCGCTAAGCTGTCTCGGACTCAAATATACTTACATTCATTCATTCATTCATTCATTCTTTCATCTTGAATACAGCATGCGATAAAATTGAGATCTTTTCGATCGAGTGTCGTGCTTACTTGCTTACGTGCTTACGTGCCTTCTTGCTTCACGATACCTTTTTTTATAAAAAGCCTCTATTAATATTGATCAATATCAGCAGAAGGTCGAAAAAATCCTTATGCAACGAAAATTTGTTCTCCTTGAAAATTTTATTTGACTTTGTCACTAACCAAACATAGGTAGAATATAAGTCTCCTTTCGAGAATAGGGCCTTGTTAACAACTTCAAGGGCCTCGCGCAACTACTGGTAAACGCTCAAAAGCAATTTCGTGTGAAATCTTCAACCTAGACACAAGATATTGGAATTAAAAGTTGTTTTAATCTAGGGTGAAAGATACATGGAACGTTACGCTCCAACCGCCAAAGATTTGGCATCCAGAGATGTTGTTTCTCGATCAAGCATCATGGAAATCCGTGAAGGACGGTGAGTACACAATATTATTTTTATAAGCTACTCCCACTGACCTTTATATATCCCTGGACCAACCTATACCCGCCATCTTTGATTGGAGTTTTTTTGGAATTGGTACCCGAGATGAAGCCATTGCAATGTTAGAAATTAACGTCTAACGGCGCTACATCATCAAAAGTATTCGGGGGAACGTAGACCTAGCGCTCTCGATGCATTTACACCACTATCGAGAGGGTAAAACTTAAAAAAAAAACTCTGATCAAAGATTTTGCTTTGCAGGGATTGAGATACTTGATCCAGGGATATGTAAAGGTCAGAGGCTACTCCAATTTTCGGGTCAGGCCTGGGTTTGCTTAGCATTCTTGTTCAATTTTAAATTCTGGTCGTCAACAGCTGGATTCGAATGTTTTGAAATTCGAACCTTTGAAAATTTAAGGTAGGTTTGAAAACAACATGACGGACGACTCGCCTACAAAACTGGACACATTTTCACGGGAAATCTGTCAGCAGTTAGTTAGCCTATCTAGTAGTGTTTAAAGAAATGTAATATTTGCTGGGCTCCTTCATGACGGGAACCGAGATCTAGTTCGAATTATATCGAACAATGGAAGCTCGGATTAGCGAGAGTACTGTATTTTTGTTTTCTTCTTTTTCATACAGAGGTGTTGGACCTGAGAAGGACCACGTTTATCTTCAATTGTCTCACTTGCCTCCAGAAGTCTTGAAGGCTCGATTACCTGGCATCTCAGAGACTGCCATGATTTTCGCCGGTGTTGACGTCACCCGTGACCCTATTCCCGTGTTACCGACTGTTCATTATAACATGGGCGGTGTTCCAACCAACCATCTCGGGCAGGTTCGTCTCTTGTTGTTAAATTGATCAATATCTGTGTTTTTAGTTTGAGCATTTCTATAATAAAACCATAAATAACAACTATAGCCAACTCCAAACTCCATGAAAATATAAGCTGTTAGATTTCCGTTGTCATTTGTATATTCTTTGGATACCAGTAATATAGCTTGGGTTTTCTTTTGCTTCCCACATATAGTTATATGGTCAAGTCCATCTTGAACCAATAGACCATTTATTTAAAGATTGTGCTATTTTTACGCTATTTTTTTTTCTGAAACAGGTGCTCGACCACAAGAACGGTGAAGACGTCCTCATTGAAGGTTTATACGCCGCTGGTGAGGCCGCCTGCGCTTCCGTCCACGGTGCTAACCGTCTCGGTGCAAATTCCTTGTTAGATTTGGTCATCTTTGGCCGTGCATGTGCTCTGGATATCGCCTCTAAACACAGTCCTGGAGACAAAATTCCTGATTTGCCAGCTGTAAGTCTATCTCTTGTATCACTTGTTAACTTGTTATCACTATCGCTTGTTAATTTTTCGAAAATTTCCTTTTCTCTACGCAGTAACGTCTATTCCACTTTGCTTTGCGACTTTTTCGAATGTTTCGAAGCTCTTGCAGTAGCGAAAAAATCGAATTTGCGCTTGAAAGGTTTCTCATTTTCGAAAATCGTCAAAGTGGAACTCACTAAGAAACAAGATGAAAAATCCCGGTTCTGAGTGAGGTGCTCGCCGCTAGTACAGGGTTATCCATGTTGTATATCCATTCTATCCTATTTATTCTCTCGTTCTCCCAGAACGCCGGTGAAGAATCAGTAGCCAACATGGACAAATTGAGATTCTCCAATGGACGTACTCCAGTTGCCAACTTGAGATTGAAAATGCAAAAGGTACTTCGTTCTACCAATTTTTATCTTTTTGTTTGATGATACGAGGAAAAAGTGGTCAAAATTGTTTGGTTTAACAATGTACAGTATTCGGTCTCCTACATTTTATTGATTTTCTTCAGTTTGCAGAGTTGTAACCATGAACGTCGTGAAATTTTACGGTGCATAAAGGTAAGGTTATGACGACTTGAAGTTTAATTCATTCCTGATTGGTCCTTTAAAAATCAAGACTATTTTTTCTCTTTCCAGGCTATGCAAAATTACGCTTCCGTGTTCCGTACTGGAGAAATCATGAAAGAAGGATGTGAGAAGATTTATGAACTTTACGACGAAATGGAAGATTTGAAAGTATGTTGTGTTGTTTATTTACAGTTGACCCTCTCCCTGATTCGATCTCCAAGGAACCAAAAAATTTTATTCGAAGTAAAGTAGGATTCGAATTGCAGAGAGCATTTTACACTACTTTCAAGCTGAGGGGGAGGGGCAATGTTTAGTTCGAATTACAAAAAAAATCGAATTACAGAAAGATTCGAATTATAGAGGTTCGAATAAGAGAGAGTCGAATTAGAGAGAGTCTACTGTATTTCGAATTTTCAATGGAAATGGTGGACAAAATCTTGTTAAAAAATGTTTTTTTAGCGGTGAAAATTTTACTTTTTGCTCTTAAACAGCTGCCAAAATTATTTGAGCATGCAACTTCTCTTTTCGTTTTTTGTCGATGTAAAGGAAGAAGTTTCTTTCTATCTAAACCAAAGGTTTTCCTACTTTTCATCCAGGCGAACCATTTAGAAACTTCTCTCAAGGGAATAAAAACAATTGCACTTGTATGGTCCTAAAAAAAGTGCACACTTGAAATGCATAAACCTAAAATAAAATTCTAAACCAATTCTCCATCATTCTTCTGTCTAGTTATACGATCGTGGTATGATATGGAACAGTGACTTGGTCGAAGCCCTCGAACTTCAAAACTTGATGTTAAACGCAGCCCAAACCATCGTTTCTGCTGAAGCACGAGAAGAAAGCCGAGGCGCCCATGCTAGAGAAGATTTCCAGGTAATAAAGAATTCTGATAAGAACGCATGTTAGTCCGTTCTAACCAAAATACGCATCTTCCAGGCAAAATTTAGCATTAATTACCCGTTGTTCCGTCGATGTCTCGTGACAATACTGTATGAATAGTTCCATTTATACTGAGACGGAAAAATCGTCTGAGAAGAGTAGTTTGTAAAATGTGATCCGTGGAGGAGATCCTATTTATTGAAACATGAATGGAAAGTACACTCCTACATAATGCTCACTTTCTAAATTACTAGTCTCAGACAAATTAATCGTCTCAGTATAAATAGAACTAATGTAAACATGGGCGAGTTCATGTACCTATGTTTGAGTCTTTTTGTGAGAGGGAGACGGAGTTTCTGATTCGTCTATATCCTGACCAGCTGAGGACGACGGTAAATCGGCATTTTTAAAGTCCTCGATTTTGCGGGTCAAAACTGAGCGTTATTCCAAATCGCTTCAGTCACTCCGTTTTCCTCAAGCATGCTAATGCATTAACTCGCTATGGTTATCTATCTAGGGGAAGTTGATTGGAGTTAATAGGCAAATTAATCGAAGTAATCAAGTGATTCGATTCGATTCAATTCGACTGATTCTTAGTTAGTAAACCTTCTTGGTTCGGATATCGTTATCGACTGTATTGGCTTCCCATGTTATCTATCTACTTTTTCTTTATAAGAACATCTACAATCTTTTAAACCTCCGGATGTTCTTCATATCTGAGTTTTAAGCCTAAAGAATGTGTTTTCGCCATTTTGCGAGTACTTCTGTCCTTTCCCTGAAAAACCGGGTATTATTGAGTCCACAAACCTTAAAAAGACCTTAGCTTGTTTTTATTATTTTGGCTATCGAAACCTTTAGTTCGTATGCAATTTTTTCTCTTGTAAAAAAACGTGTAGATCAAATCAGGTAGTGAGGTTTTGTCAAAGCTTCGCGAACACAGAGATACTTTATCCCTTTGAAACGAAAGCTTAAAGATTTTATCAGGACAGTGTCTGTCTATTGTTTTATTATGCTGATATAAACAAAAAATGTTCTCTTTGACCAATCTCTCTCCACATTGTGTCAATTCCATGTGAAAAAGGTTGTGAATTTAAAATAGACAAGAAAGCAAAAGATATCACTCTTATTTAAAAACAAAACCTTAATACTTAAGGCTCCTTGTACATTATCCTTTCTTCACCAAAGGACCGTATCGACGAGTATGATTACAGTAAGCCAATCGAAGGACAAACAATGAAACCGGTCGAACAACACTGGAGGAAACACACTCTCTCGTACCAAGATGCTGTCACTGGAAAGGTGGGTACCATTGCATTGACCTTTAAAAACCTTGGACCCAGACAAAATTCCAAGCACTTCTGCCAGTGACCGTTTTTCAGTTTAGTAATTGAGTTTCGGCCAACTTGGTAACCACTTAGAGCAATCAATGAAATTTGTCTCAAGACCCATTAGAGGCCTCCATGAAAAGTTTTACCATTTCAAAAGAACTATCAAAGATTTTGGTTTTCCGGGAATGAAAAGCTGCCTCCAGGGTTTATATAAAGCTCAGTGGTCGGTTGAAATATATTGAGAATTCCGGTTATTTTAACGTTTTTCGACATTTAAAGTTCCGACTATTTTTATAGTTTTTGAGACGGTTCCCCTCAATCGGTTTGTGTCACTTATTTTACCAAGAAATTAGAACACCAAATTTATTAAGTCATCATACTTCCAAGAATTTCAAGGGCATTTTCTTGTGTCTTTTTATGCTATCTTTTTTATAGTGTCTATACTACTCCCTACATTAGGGAGGGGCCTTGGATTTTGGTGAAACTAAGACAAGGTTGAAAGTTTGATTTTCCTAGAGGGAGGAGGGGTCGCTAGTTAGGGGGTCTTCCTACCTAAGGGGGGGGGCCAAAATTTCTACCTAAGGGGGTGTTCGTTCCTCGAGGGTCTTGACCCCTCTAAAAGCTATGCCTTAGATTTATAAATGTGTTTTCCTGTTTTAGAGACACATTTACTAATGAAGTTACTATTTGTCCATTCAGGTTACGCTTGGTTATCGACCAGTTATCGACGAAACTTTAGACGATAACGAATGCGAAAGTGTCCCACCAGCCGTTCGTTCCTATTAAGGAGAAAAGATAAGAACTGTCGCAGGATTTCATATGCAGAAGAGAAGTTTAAAAAAATTATATTCTCAAAGATATTTATTTGAAAAAGGACACATAAAACTGCTCGATTATATGTTATCAGACGACAAAAATATATATTTCGGATGAAATTTTGTTCAGGAATGCACAATTCTTAGCTTAAGAGGAAATACAGTATGTTTCTTGTGAAAGAGTAAACATCTTTTCGTAACAAATCCACAGATAATATTATTAAAATCGATTTGGCTAAAATGTGTTCATTCATTCTTTAGTATGAAGTCCCTTCGCTGTGCCAATTTTTGGTTGGTTAATAAAAATTCTACTCAGCTAAAGTGGATTCAATTTATCGTACTATTTTGATTTGTTGAATGACTTTTACAGAGGGTGGAATTGAAATATTTTGAAAATGAGAAAATAAGAATGTCATAGTGTAAATATATTTTTTAAAACAATAATAATAATTTGATGAACTGGTATTATTACTCTGGTATTATTTTTTATTTTTAATGACTTGAGTCTTTTTTTTGATATCTAAAGAAAATTCTTGTTCAATCATTTACCTTAAAAGTAATTTGAAAATCATGGAAATTTTGGCTCGTTAAATTTGGTTCTTATGATTTTTTGCGTATAACTTCCTATTGATGGCTCATTGAATTGAGCTTGAGGGCTGTTGTTCTTTTTTTGGTGTTTTTTAATCAACTTTGTGCTTTTAAAATCAATTGTTCCCACTTGAGAGAAAATGTTGAGATAGGAGTGACATTGTGGGTGTGGCAGACACTGTAATAATATGTTTTTTTTTTCACTTGATATCGAGAGAGTTTAAAAAAATTAAATTTGCCGCTTGAATGAATTATGCCGAATATTTATAAACAAGAGGTTTTGTTATTCAAATTATAATTTTAGATTTTTTTTTAAATGTTTATCAATGTTTTGAAAGTGTTTGGATTCTGATTTTGAACCATGCCCTGGGAATGAAATGTGGAAAAAGTATGGAAATGATTCTTTTTATCAAAATTTCTATTCTTAGTTAATTATTTTTGCATTCAGTCAAATGTCTTATTAAGTTTTCTCAATTCATTAAAGTAGCATTGATTCAAAGCATCAATTTGTACAAAAATGAATTTTATGTTGCAAAATCAGCCCTTTTACAAGAAAATTGGTACCGAGAAGACCAAATTAAGGTGCTCTCTGGTTGTCAAAATCCCCAGAAAAATTAGTAAATGTGTACTTTGCGGTGGTATGCAAAAACATCTCGAAAACCCTTTTATATATCAATCTCTTCGATTTTAGTACCGATCCCCTGTTAAATTTAGGCTGAATTTGGGATCCTAATCTATGTATAAATATTTTAAGATGATTCTCTCAAAAAAACTAAAAAATCCACCGATGAAATGGAAAAAGCGTGTATCTTACCGCCATGTAGACAGCAAAGAGGATACCTAACTGGCACACAAACGTTGTTGCAACGTTCATCTAACGTTCACAACGTCCACATAACGTTAGATGAACGTTGAAACAACGTTGTGTGCCAGCTGGGTAAAAACAGTCAAATGTCTCTCTTGTGTAATGATCTTTAAACTCGTTTTTTTATTTAGATATTTTCAGCTCTTTTATGCTTACCTGATTGTAGTCTTTTTCTATACCATCACCGTGGTTCACGCGATATCAAGTAGAAAAGAAAGAAGGGCACTGAAGTTAGGTAAGGATTGAGACTCTCAAGCGATGGTAAGGTATGGTATTTTGATTTCACAGATTAACTTTCCACCGTTGGAAAAAAATCATTATATCAGGCTCTCTAGAATTATTTAAAGGTTTTATTTTTACATAAGTGTTCCTGTTTCATATCAGGACAGTGTCTTCCTATTGTTATTATGCTGTTATAAGCAAAAAATGTTTTTCTTTTCCTATTTCTGACCAATCTTGCTCCACATCCGTGTCAATCACTATCATTTAAAAACAAAACCTTGCTGATTTCAAATATATATTCATATCTTGACCATTTTTCTTAGAAAAAAATTTACAGCCTTTTGAGGTTGCTCTATTTTGGCAAATTTTGGTCGTTATAGGCCTTCCTTGGACTGTAACTTTATATTCATAACGAATACGAAAAATTTAATCAAAAATTTAAAATCAGAAAGGTTTATTTTCTAAAAAGTTTGATGTCGTGATTTTTTAAACCAATAGAAAACCAAATAGATTCTTCTTCTTACTAATATCTTTCCAACGATGTGTATAGACTGATGTATGATTTTCATTTTTTTTAGTACCTGTGCCAGAAGCGCCATTAGAAGAAAATGGAAAGAAGAGATTAACCATGTGGGGTAAGATAATT
Organism: Clytia hemisphaerica; assembly: GCF_902728285.1. Taxonomy (NCBI): domain Eukaryota; kingdom Metazoa; phylum Cnidaria; class Hydrozoa; order Leptothecata; family Clytiidae; genus Clytia; species Clytia hemisphaerica. The sequence continues at coordinate 1,116,809 of NW_027103728.1, read as the reverse complement.
ACAGTTGACTCTCTCTAATTCGATTTTCAAGATGAATCGGGTTTCCATCGAATTAGAGAAATATTCGAATAACAGATGGCAATTTAAACGACTTCCTAGATGAGGGGGCCAATATTTTAGTTCAAATTACATAAAGATTCGGAATTTAGGAGAGTTGACAATTACACCTTTTCGACCGTAGTCGTGCGATCAGGCGCGTGCCACTTTTATCCCGCTAAACTCAATCCAATCCTTTTTAGACACATTTTTATAATGTCTATTGGTGCAAAAAAAGGACTGGGACGGTTTTACTGGGATAAAGTGGACAAAAAATGGTGTATTACTATTTATCAGGTACGTCAGAAATAAGTTATCCCCTTTGATCTAAAATTTCTGTATCAATTTTTTAAAATAAATCAAATCTTCGTCAGAAGACAGAATTCTTTTGATTTCATATTCAACTTTTAATTTAATTCAACAAATTATCTAATAGAATTTATCTATTAAATTAATCTTTCCTTTTTCAAACGAAAGAAGGTTGATTCTTAAAAAATAATAGAACTTTTTTTTTAAAGAGGGTAGCCTATTTTTGGTAGACTGGGTAAGTTCCAGGATGTTCCTGTTATCACGGAGGAAATTTGATAGTACCCTATTTGACAAGACTAATCCATGGCAAAATCCAGGGGGCACTTCGGTAAAATTGGGTACGGGGACGTACCGTTGGTTAGTGTCTCTTTTTCAGGCTCTGAAGATATCTGACAGGGTCCAAAATTTACCAACTCTTAAGGTGTGTATCTGATAGGATCAACTTTTGGTAATTGTTGACAATTTCCAGGTTGGAAAATTCTTCGTTTTAGTTATTTTGGCCACTTTTAAGGGTGAATATGTGAAAAATGTGAAAGATTTTTTTCGGACAAATTTACCTAATATTGATATCTGACAGGGTCCATTTTAAAACTCCAGCGGCATGTCTCTGTCCGTCCTCATAGGCCAGTGCCTCTCCCCCCCCCGGTGGCAAATCTAATTTTTAGGAACAAGTTTTTTTTTTAAAGTAAATGACTGATGACTGATTTGTCAAGTATTTAGACCCCTGCAAATTAAATCTCTCCCATTTAGGATAGCCGATTGTATTGATTGATTGATTGATTGATTGATTGATTGATTGATTGATTGATTGATTGATTGATTGATTGATTGATTGATTGATTTGATTGATTGATTGATTGATTGATTGATTGATTGATTGATTGATTGATTGATTGATTGATTGATTGATTGATTGATTGATTGATTGATTGATTGATTGATTGATTTTAGGTGAGAAATGGTGCGGAAGTACAATTAAAGAGAAAGTATTGCAAGAAGATTCAAGTACACCAGAGACTCTGACTTCCGGTTTGGAGACCTGTTGTAATTTACATGACGATTGCCCACTCGGTATGACTTTTTTCATTGTTTTGTATTTTTATTTTAACTATGTGGCATAAATCCTGAACCTTAATTTTGCCGAATTTCAGTTAAAGTCAGAACTTGCTGCATCGCCAAAATAGGTTTTTTCCACAATACACCTTATCGGAGTTTTTGATTTTTCTAAAAAAGCATTGCATTGTGGGATTGTTTCGGGGGTATCAAAATAGAATTCCCTCGAGGAATTCCTAAGATTTCTATTGTGATACTCCCGAAACAATCTCATAATGCATCGCTTTTTTAGAAAAATCAAAAACTCTGATAAGATCTATTCTTATCTTTTATAGAAATAGCCCCTGTTTTTCTTTAAAACGCTCATTTTCAGGCAAACAATAACGACTATATATCTACGTCTTGCCAAAGTTCTCTCTGGCCAAAATCCCTATAAAGTGCCATGGTGATTAACTTTTAGCGGATTTTATTAAAACTACTTTCTATTTATAAAAAAAATCATTTAATGTCTCAAGGGACATAATCACCATGGTAATTGTTCGTGGCGTAATTTAAGAAAAGGTCTATTTATTCACATAGTAATAAGGGTAGACATTCCGGGGCAGTGGATTACCAAATGACGGTATGTGTGGCGAAAAAATTGGCTCTGTCTGACCCACCCATTTTAAGCCTTAAAACGCAGTTTTTTTTGCTCATTTGATAACGATTTTGACCAAAAATATCCTACATCCGCCAAATTAAATTCCCGCCAAAATTTCTTCCTTTAAGGTAGACATTTGCCTGTCCAAAATTTTAGTCGTTCTTAAACGAGTTTCATTTACTGTTATTTCAAGGTATGCCACCAGACTCACAGAAGTGGGACACAGTAAACAACTCAGAGTACAGTCTAGCTGATTGCCAATGTGATAATCTCTTCTACAACTGCTTGAAAACGGTTTGTTTGATATTATATAATCGCTTTTGTATAAATTAGGGTGGCTCTAAATCTGAAAACTACCGTATTAGCTTTCAAAATCGTATAGTGCACCTGTATGGTGCAGAGAAAATTTACCCAAATTTGAGTAAATTGTTCGTTTGGAAAGGTCTTTTAAAATTAAATAACCATCATGAACGAGATTTAGCTAAATAGTGAATAGTACAGAAACAGTCAAAACTACTTCTCCGTAAGGTCCTACTTTGATTTCATACACCCTGATTTACTTAAAAGATATCTAAAAGTCATAGATATCTGAAAGTCATAAATATCTGAAAGTCTGTAACTGCTATTCTATCTTCCTTGTCATGCGAACGTAACTTAATAACAGCTGTAGAAAGTCTGAATGCGACAAGCTGATGTTCTAAAGATCGCTGAAAACTGTATATTTTCGCAAACGCTTCACCGTACTAACACAGTATCTGCTATCAAGTTACGTCAACGGATCTATTTCTATTTTATCGCACTCAGGACGGTGGATGGTCGGCAGAAACAGTGGGCCGTTTTTTTTTCAATGTTCTTTCTATACCATGCGTCGAAATTGAAGACGGCGTCAATTTGGATGAGCCAAGCACAGGAAAATCAGAGACTGGTCAACTAGACTATGCAGCTGAATCGGCTAAACATAATAACGGAAATGGAAATGGAAATGGGAACGGAAATGGAAATGGGAACGGTAATGGAAATGGGAACGGTAATGGAAATGGGAACGGAAATGGAAATGGCAACGGAAATGGTGGCTATGGAAATGGACCAAGACGAGGTTATGGAAATAATAATAAACCACCTCATAAGCCACATGCGAAAATTGTTAAAGCGAGATTGTTTTGATTAACCAAATCGATTGCTTGGTTTAAACTTGGTTTCTAACTATCCATGATATGCATCATTACAATGTATTTCACGAACCCAACAGCTCATTGGTTGCAAGTGACGTATTAAATGATTTTACGTCACTTAAACAACCAATCAGCTGTTGGTTACATCAGAAGACATTGCAATGGCGCATATCATGAAGTGCTATCTTCCAAAGGCGCACTGCTCGTAGATATTGTGATAGAGTTAAATGTCGGATATTTTTTGGAAAGTCAACCAAGAATTGTGAATACCATCTTTTTGTACGTCTATAAGACGTCCATAAGACTTTAGATCAAGGTCCAGATGGCATCGTGTGTGAGCTCTACTTATTTACCAGAAATTTATCGAAAAATGATTTACGTATATTAAAAATCCTGGTGAGAGGTAGCCTGGAGATCCATGTTATGATTTTTATATACTGACGGCGAAATGATTACTACATGGTTTGGGCAATGTGTTTGAATTCCTCATTCTTCAAATGATAGTTGAAAAACACAGCCAATAAAATTTTGTTATTCTTTCCCTAGTCACACTTTCTTAGAGAAAACGCAAGTTCCCAAACTTGTTTTAATTTTAGTAAGTGAGGACAGCGCTATAAATTCGAAATTTCCTACTGTAAATTTTTTGAGACAGAATCCGTCTTGTGTATTAGCCCATGAGCTAGACACTTTTTGGGGCTCACTCGACGGAGGAAGCCTCACTATGATTTTCGGAAGCCTTAACTACTATATTTTAAGAAAAATCAGGGTGCTTTTTTCAAACTTACAGCTTTTGACCGAATTTTCAACTTTTTTAGGGGGTGGTAAACGCTAAATTTTCATATTTGCTTGGATTTCCTTAGGAAATGAAATTATCATGTCATCTTTAAAATAGTACATCTCGGTCAATAATGTTCAAAAATGCACCAAATTTTCAAGAATTACTCCTAATATACTAATTTTTTTTAAACTGAAAAAAAATTGAAAAATAATTTTCTAGGGGGTTTGTACCGGAGAAAACTACCGAAAAACCGGAATTTTAGCCATTGTTTGCATTTTTTGGAATTATTTCCTTAGTTGATTATCACATTTCATCTCTAAACAGTGTTATTTGGGTTTCTTTACATAAATATATTAGAAATATGAGAAAAATGGTAGGTTTGGGTCCGACTGGGGGGTGTCCGGACCAAAAAACGGCGAAAAACTCCGGAAAATTGCCATTTTTGACCCATTTTAGCCTTACTTTCATATTTGGTCCCTGAAATATGAATATTATGAGTTGTGTGAAATCGTTTATCCATAAAGTTCTGTAAAGAAAATGTAAAGCAATGATTTTGTTGGATTTTTCAGGTGGTTTCCGGACCAAAAAAGGCGAAAAACCCCGGAAAATGGCCATTTTTGACCCATTTTAGTCTTATTTTCAAATTTAATCCCTGTGAAGTACGAAATTTATGAGTTGTGTGAAATCGTTAATCTATAAAACTCAATAGTGAATGGGTTAAGAGATGATTTAGGACTATTTCAGGTGGTTTCCGGACCCAAACAATGCGAAGGTAGGGGCATGACCGTACATGTCGCAAACAAACTTTTGGATGTTTTCGTGCGTATTTCGTTTCTCCCAAGCGTGAAAATAGTTCCACATACTCTTTCTTCTTCGCCATTAATTTGAATGGTTTGGTCTTTCCTTTACCAGAAAAGGCGCTACCTGTATCGCAGCCAGTGAAAGCGTGAATTCCTAGAGGAGCTTGACTTGGCAGATCTAGGTCTTGATCAGGGAAACGTTTCTTCAGGGAGGATCTTATTCTCTGAATGGAGATTGTTCGGGCTTTTTCCTTTGTCTCTGTTCGGATGAACATTTTCGGCTGAATTTCTGTCGATGCTGCGATGGTAATCAAGAAAACATCTGTATCCGGGGTATGTATGATGATGTTCCCGAATCCAGCTTGACTCATGTGGTTAGCATGAAGAAGCATGCGGGTGTCGGCCTCTTCATGGTTGCATGATAGCTCTGGCACATTTTCATCTGTGAGATTGGACATCAGCTTTACACATATGCCTTCGTATGCAACGTAAACGATTCGATCGCCTACATCATATTGGTCCCATTACTTGACAAGGTACTCGATCAAAGCTTTTTTGTTGTTGCTACTCGACAGGAAGGCACCCCATTGTTTGATCAACTGACTTCCAATGATTTTTTTGAATTGCAGTTTACCAACAGCACGGTGAACTCTTTCAGCATTCTTGATAGATGAGTCCAAATATACATCGAAAACTATATCATTCTTTAGGATGCAGGGTTGTGTTCGATGATGGACTACATCATTTCATCTGCAAACTGTTGGTACGTCTTGCCCTTGGTTTTTTGCTTCCTAACAAGTGCTTTTCCGTCAATGATTGTGGAATATGGCTTCGGGTGCACTTGTTGAGGTGTTGTTTCTTTTTCGATTCGTGCATGAATGTGGCTTTGTTGGTTTTGACCAGCTCACCAGTACTGCTCGATAAAGACTAAGATACTGGTCCCAACGGATAGTGGAAAACTTCTTTCAGGTCGGGTGATTGTGTCTGCTGAAATTATACTGCACCAAAGATAGTGCTTTGCTCGCTGACCTCCTTTGGTTTTGACTGCCGCTGCTTTCAGTTTGGTAATGAATGTGCCCTTGGGCTTGTGAAGATTTTAGGACCTTCTAGAATTGCTTTTCTGGGACTAAATCATCCCTATTCTCTAAAAATACATTATGAAGATTATTTAGCTGCACTTATACCTAAAGTCTGTCCAGATATAATTGGCAGTGGAAACAAGTAATAAGTTAGTAATAAGTTGGAGATTTGATATTTCACAGAAAAGTGCTACCAAGGGGTATTTCGGGTCCCATATCTTCCGAAGGACTTTTCTATTTGCCTCGAAATTTAAGAAACTTCTTAACCTAAGGTTGAACTACCACTGGTGTAAAGATGAACGTTATAACATAAGTAGAAAAAAAGCTCAATTTTTGCAATCGCAAATTTAACCACTAAAAATCGCGAATTTTTCAACCAAAAATACATTCAAATATAGCACTTTTGATTCTCTAAAACAAGCAAAAAAGATTTCCATAATTATATTTGACTATCAAAAGTTACAGGCATTCTTGTTTCCACTGCCAATTATATCTGGACAGACTTTAATATTGAGCTAAAACATTATCTAAGCTAAAAAAATCAAAAATGGCTATTTTGTTTTTTGGGTCCGGAAACCACCTGAAATAGTCCTAAATCATCTCTTAACCCATTCACTATTGAGTGTTATAGATTAACGATTTCACACAACTCATAATATTCGTACTTCACAGGGATTAAATTTGAAAATAAGACTAAAATGGGTCAAAAATGGCCATTTTCCGGGTTTTTTCGCCTTTTTTGGTCCGGAAACCACCTGAAATGGTCCAAAATCATTGCTTTACCTTTTCTTTACAGAACTTTATGGATAAACGATTTCACACAACTCACAATTTTCATATTTCAGGGACCAAATATGAAAGTAAGGCTAAAATGGGTCAAAAATGGCCATTTTCCGGAGTTTTTCGCCGTTTTTTGGTCCGGACACCCCCCAGTCGGACCCAACCTACCATTTTTCTCATATTTCTAATATATTTATGTAAAGAAACCCAAATAACATTGTTTAGAGATGAAATGTGATAATTAACTAAGGAAATAAGTCCAAAAAATGCAAACAATAGCTAAAATTCCGGTTTTTCGGTAGTTTTCTCCGGTACAAACCCCCTAGAAAATTATTTTTCAATAGGAAATCCAAGTAAATATGAAAATTTAGCGTTTACCACCCCCTAAAAAAGTTGAAAATATCGGTCAAAAGCTGTAAGTTTGAAAAAAGCACTCTGATTTTTCTTAAAATATAGTAGTCAAGGCTTCCGAAAATCATAGTGAGGCTTCCTCCGTCGAGTGAGCCCGATTTGCCAAAATCTGGCCTCTAGCTCATGGGCATATCAGATTATAAAAATATAGAACGGGTCTCCTGTCTAGTCGACAGGAAAAAACACACAACTAAAAAGTAAAGTAATTTTGGGTTTATTGGCCATAACCATAGAATATCGGCGGCGGTATAGTTTTTGCGGCGAAAATCTGTGTGCAAAGATTTCATTAAAGTTAGACGCTATTTTTTATAAAAATATTCATGATGAGATTGGCCAAAAATTAAGAACATCCTAAGAATATGACACCATCATGATGAAATTTGGCAACAGAAGCTAAGAATGCCATTTTTAGAGCATTTCCATACTTTCACAAAAGTGCCATTTTATGCTTTCATATGTATTAAATGTTAAATCTAGTCTAAATTAGGATCCTAACCTAAGAATACTGTAAGAATATTTTAGGAAGATTCTCTCAAAAAAGTTAAGAATGAAATCCATCATGAAATGAAAATACACGATTTGTTTAAAAAAAGTGTTTAAATTATAAGCTGCTTTAGATTTCTTTTTCGTTCATTTTGCACGGTTGACTGAACAAATATAATTGCAAGATTGTTCAAGTTTTATAAAAATATGTTTGTTTTTTCATATTGTGAATTATTAGAAAATGTAACAAATTTCATTAAACATTCAGTATTTTTTGACAGATTTTAAGTGTAAATTTGAGACTTGATTTTTCTGAGGTGCACAGAGATAGGATGTGGCTGAGGTAACAATATCAATTTATACATATTTCTTTTATGAGTAAAAATTAAATTTTGTGATTTTGCGAATTTCTACCATTTTCATAAAATTGATTACTGACTCCAGAAATTAAATCCATGGCGAAATTTTCGAAATCGCATATGCGGCGGAGGAGCTAGTAAAAATCCTCTTTTGGTGGAGAAGAATAGCAATTTTCACCTGACTTTTTGGCTTTTTCGCGAAATTAAACTCACACGAAACTTTCAAAACTCCGACTCGCTAAATTAAATCCAGAAAATTTCGCAAATCTTTTACCTTGCGAAATTTAATCTCGCGAAATTCAATCCGATTAAAGTAAAACCCCAATTTTCGGCTCAGGGCTCGAGTAGGATATTCCGGATTTCAGCCAGAAACTTGTTTATGACTTTTGAGCCGAAAATGCGTAGCAACTTATTCAAAAATGTTTGCTTTTCATCTTATTTTATGTCCAAAATACCCCAAATTTGGTATTCAAGTACCATCAGTACACATCTTAATGCTAAAAATGCCTCTTTCTTCTCTAGGTATTTTTTGTTGCTTTTCCTGATTACGCTCAGTTTCAGAGCTAGGCTGCTAAGGCCAAGTTACTTAATTTTGTGGCCATTTTCAGTACTGGACCCTTAGCAACTCGGTTGCTTATAAAAAAGAAGTCTTTATGTTGGGAAATTCACCGGGGAGTTTTGAAACCACCATTGATTTGTAAGTGTTCCAAACTAGGTTCGAAGGGTCGAGTTTTAACACTAGACTTAGGACTCAGGGCCTTAGGGTCTGAGGATCCAAATGTTCAAAAATAATCCAATAAGGCTCAGAATATAGCCTGGAAGTCTGCCAACCCCTTCCAAATTGAAATATTCGATTAAATTAAAGAAATAGCCCAAAATCGACTTTCTCGCCGGAACTTTAAATCTTGAAAAACGTTAAAATAACCAGAATTCTCTATATATTTCAACCATGATTGTAGACCTATCTTCCCCACATACTTTATCAGAGTGGTGGAGTCGATTGTTTTAGACACATGTTTAGCGAACAAGCGCGATGCGGAAGTACATTTTTCTCGATGTCCGTGAATTATGAGCGGGTTATGATTTTATGACTTCAGTTTTTCCACATTTTTTGAGAATTCGAAAATGATTTTGTAAAAGAAATTTAATACTCGCTTTTTATCAAAGTGTTAGTCTTATCGATCCTCTTAGTCACAATTTCATGCCTATTTCAAAAACATAACTATTTCATGAAATGTTTTATGATAATCATGACGCAATGTTTAAAAGAAACACCTCAAATAGCCCAGGCGTTTGTCAATGGTTTTATGGATTTTCTGGGTGCTCATGTATCCCAGCTGACACACAACGTTTTTTCAACGTTCATCTAACGTTATAATATGGACGTTGTGAATATCAGAAAAACGTTAAAACGACGTTGTGTTCCAGCTGGGATAAAACATTCCGTCATTAATTTAAATTAATATCATATGAACATAATGTAAAAATCGAGAAATTAGTTTTTTTACAAAATCATTTTCTTGTCACCAGGCCACTGAAGCTGCTTTTTGCTTACCTGATCACAACATTTTCCTACATCATCACGAGTGCTCACGCGAAACCCAATACCAAAGAAAAACAATCGAATGAATTAGGTAAGAATTTTATAGTTTTTTTTTCAACCTAAGTGTAGTTATTGTATACTCGTCTCAATTTCATACTCTTTCTTTACATCAATAGTTGACGCTCTCTTATTTACCAATCTGGAAAGGAGGTAAATGTTACGCCGGAGCTGCGCCAACTTAACTGGGAAAAGTTGAAGGCAGTAGATCTCAAACCTCAAATCTATGCCGGAAATATCCGGCGCACAAGCCGCAATTTCCTACTCTGTACCAGAGTGTATCTCACATCGCTTCGTATCGGCAATGAATTTTGAAATTAGCCGTAGATATCGGGTCTGTGTACAGACAACAATTTCCAGACTGGCTTATTTAACGTTCTGCTATTCGATACGCTCCATTTTTTTATTATAATATTGAATGAAAGTCACCGTCATCAAGAAACTCATAAACAGTAGAGTACTGAATGTTACTGGATCAGTGAAAGATCGTGCTTAGATTTTTCATTATTTTTTTCTTAGTACCTGTACCAGAAGCGCCATTAGAAGAAAATGGAAAGAAGAGATTAACAATGTGGGGTAAGATAAATATCTTTTAAAATTGACTCTCTAATTCTAATTCCATCTTCAAGAGGAATCGGATTTTCATCGAATAAGGGAGTGCATCTGTCATCTAGTCATCAAGACCAGATTTAAAACAACTTCAGATTTGCAGATTTGAAGATCTTCTAACCATACAGGGTGTCCCTAATTAAAGTATCGAGTCGAAACACAACTATGAGTAGAAAGTTTTATGTGCGTGTGTTCACAAAATTGTATTTTAAGCTCTCCCTCTTTTTTCTTTGGCATTACGATTAATTTATACGTTGTAACTACTTTTTGTAATAAGCCTGTGTGATGGAGAACGTTCTTATATTTTAGCAATAACACACACACAAACTTTTCTACTCCATCGCATGTTCAAACTCGATACTTTAATTAGGGACACCCTGTACATATGTATTCTTTTTCAGGGGAGAAATGGTGTGGAACAGAGGCTCATGGGAAAAGTTATGATCACGAAGAATCATATCAACATCTTACACAAGGTCTTTCTAAATGTTGTGACAAACATGATGAATGTCCACTTGGTATGTTTAATTCAATCTTTTCCTTAGGGATACGCTGTATGCTACTTAAAGCCTTAAAGGGACATAAAGAGGGCGGTCAATGAAAAATCTCGTATAGTAAAGATTACATCATTAATAGCATAATTAGTATAATTATGCTATTGTTTGGGTCTCCAACCCTAACCCTAACTGGAATGATCGATATTCTTATAAAAAATGTTTCTTATAAAACATCGATATTTATAAGAAATGTTTCTTATAAAAAGTCGATATTCCTATAAGAAATGTTTCTTATAAGGAACCTCCACATCCCCGACCGATAAGAGTGTCCACCCCTTCGTCTTGATTTTGTGGTATATCATCGCGTGTAATAATCGCTTGTGGTTAAAGTTTACGCATGCGCATTATATGTGATGTAGTACATTTATATAACATTACGCAATGGTTTCTTCCAAATATGGTAATACGAGATTTTGCATTGAACTGACTGTAAAAGTACTGACGAAATTTGTAAACAAACTGTGTGCTGTGGGATACAAAATCAAAACAAATGTCACCTGTCAAAATAAAAAATCAAACCAAATATGGCTGATTTTGATTGTTTCAATTGTTTTGGACACGTGATTTTAATTGTTCTCTTTAATGACACGTGGTTCGCGCAATGTTTACATTTTACTACTTTTATGTTAATACACAGGTTGCAAAATTATATCAATGCAATCAAAACATGTGATTAATCGAAAAAGTTCAAGTGATTTTATTCCCGTGTTACTAACTTTACAACTTACAGCTGTTAACTTTATCAGTGTCAATAAATTCGAACCGATTTGTCTTCAGACTTTAATTTAGCAGCCTGTGTGTTTTCCTAGATGATATTTGCGTGGCCTGCAGTAGTGTGGTGGCAGGGAGATGGAGCAACTGCCGTTTTCAGCAGTTGTCAACCTAAAAAAAGAAGAAATACTCAAAACTTTCCAAAATCCCAACTTTTGAAAATTCTCTTCCCTGCAGTTTGCCCTAACTCTGGTCAACCCACCTCCTCAATGAGGAGGTGGGTTGACCAGAGGTCAATACTGGTGACCTCAAGAACTAGGTTTTGCAAACACCCGATTTCTTAGGAAAATCGAAAAATACTCATACAATGGCGGAAACAAGATTATATCAAGAACATTAAGTTCAAAAAAGAAACTGAAAAATGGGTTTTCGATGAATTTCCTCTTATAACCAGTGGCGGCCTGGCAGGGGGTGCAGGGTGTGCAGTGCACCACCCAGAAAGATCTGAGAGGGGCGCCAAAAGAGCTTTTTAGGGGAGGCGCCAAATTCTTTATGATTTTTAATTGGGCAATTTGGCGCCCTTCGGCACGTTTACAGCGCCTTCTATGAGTACAATGTTAATTTTTTTTGCCTGCGGCGCTTTATTTTCTTCATTTTACCCTCTTGCATCCTTTTTCTCAATTTTTTCAAAACATCTATCAATATTGAATCAAAAGTGTATCCACCAGGGGTTAAAGAGAATGCTCACCCCCAAAATGAGAGATTGCCAAAATGATCAAAACTTGTTGATTCTCGCTGTGGTTTTGTGGTCTTATACTGACTAACTTTCTCCGTTTTAGAAGATCTCTTAAGCTGTTTGGCCTTTCTTACACCAAAATTTTTTGCCTGCGGCGGACAATTACAAGGCACCCTTCCTCCCAACTTCTGAATTTTTGGGGCCTCTTTCAGCCATTGATCTTTAATAGAGAGTAAAGTAAGACCAGCGGCGCAAAAGTTTAAAGATTATCTGGTAATTTTTCTGATAAGAGTTTTAGAAAGCAAAAATATAGACTAAATCGACTTACCATCCAGGTATAAAATTTCCATTTCAAAGATTAGGGTTACTTTCAAACAGTCACTGCTCTTACAGTTTAATATTTTCACTTGATAATGGAGCGCGCAAATAAGGACAAAAATACCAGGGGCGCCAATTTCATAGTTTGCACCACCAAGAAATTTAAGCCAGGCCGCTACTGCTTATAACTTCGGTTTTAAGAGTGCACTTGTAGTGATTTACCCTAGTGAGGATGACGGAATGAAAACTGACGTGATTGTGGGTGTTTTGGTGGTTGAAAAGCCTCTTAAAACCAAATAACATACTATTGCTTCATAAATTTTGGATATTCTTACATAAATAAAAAAACGTATGTTTTTCATACAGGAATGTCGCCACATTCTCAAAAATGGAACGTCATCAACACATCTGATTACAGTTTGGCTGAATGCCAGTGTGATGACCTTTTCAGAGAATGTTTGAAAAATGTAAGTTCACATTTCTTCGTATTTCGTTTTTGTATGATTTTAAAAAAGCTCACAAAAGTGTGTATCGCAAGTCTCTCAGTATAATCAATGAATGGCCCCTTACGACGATGCAACATGCTAACAAAATATATCTCTCACTCATACCAAGAGCTACTTGCACCAATTTTTCATTTTGCTAAAAGATATGATCAGCTGGACATGGACAATTGTGAGCGATATTGGAATCATAAAAAAAACGAACTATAAGGGTCTGGGTGCGAGTTTGCAATCTATCTTTATTGTCCTTTCGGGGTCAAGATACAGGACATATTTTGTTACCGTGTTGCATCGTGGTAAGGGGCCATTCATTGATTCTACTGAGAGAATTGGAGGATATAGGTTCGATTTTCAAAAAATATGTTCTAATCTTTTAGGCTCTCTCGGGAACAATTTCTAAAACCTTTTACAGTTGAAAAAATAAATCCTTTTTAAACTTTTACTTTTTCTTCTCAGGATGGGAGTTGGTCTGCAGAAACTGTCGGAACTCTATTCTACAACGTTCTCTCAGTCCCTTGTATCACCGTAGAAGAAGGTGCAAACTTAGATGAACCAGGGACCGGCATTGATGGAACAGATCAGCTAGATTACGTCTCTGATATCGGGAACGGCCCTCCCGCCCATTCACAGGCAGGTGGCTACGGACCACCCGCCCATGGACCGCCTGCCTACTCTCATGCGGGTGGCTATGGACCACCTGCCCATTCACAAGCGGGCGGCAAAGGTCCAAAACGTGGACTGCCTTCTGTACCTAAGCCTCTTAAAGATTGGATAAAGAGCAAAAATAAAGACAGGCCAGGAGCAGTTATAGTCAAACCTAAAGAATTTTAAAATTGAAAGTTCAACATTGACCTACTAATTTTTGAATATTAATTAATTTTGTTCATTATTTTAAGGCTGAAAGATTCTCGTCATATGATTATCTTATTTTCCTATTTATGCTTATCTTGAGAGATTTTAAAGTATCAATTTTTAAAATATAAATATATGAAAATCAAACGATAATTTTTTCCTTCAAGACTTATGTATTATAAATTTACTGAGTATTATCGACCTTATTGTATCAAAAACTCACTAAAACAGGTCTCAAATCACTTTTTATTTTATTTTTTAGCTTCCAAAACAGGTTCCAGTTAGTTTGTGACCGCAATTGAGGGGAACCCAAAGGCTCCCTTCCATTGAGTTTCAAGCTCAAAATGCTAGAGGCGAGACTCCTGGATGGGAAATGAAACTACTTATTTCCCATCCAGAACGCCCGCGCGTAGTTTTTATACAATCACCGGATCGAAACTAAAATCTATCGTTAGATTTTTTTAAATGTAGTCCTCCAAAACAAAGCAACCACTAGATACAATCCGTCGTCATGATTACGGTGCGTTCCATGCGCGTTTTTGATGGGAAATAAGTGGTTTCAATTTCCCTTGCCTGAGAAGGGTTAAAGTTTCGCCTCTAGCAATCCGGACTTGAAACTCAATGCTCCCTCCCTCCATGTAGGAGATGGCGTCACTCCATTCCCTGGAGTTCTCTTTAAATGCTGAGTTTTACGGGTATTGAAACGCCCGTTTCCGCCCATCTGTGAGCATCAGACCAAAATGTTGGAGAGGGTCGCACTGAGGATAGAGTTCGCCCATTATAGTGTGACCAGTTTTTTTGCATGATTTTTATGGTATTAAGAAAACTTTTTTTTTTATGAAACTAACATTTTACTGATTTCCACGTATCTGTAGTTGACATGAGCATCAACCATTTTTATTATGTTAGCAGAAATTCAAGGAATCGTTGAAATTCAGCTTATTGTATACTAGAGCAGGTATAGGCTGCACTCAACCCCTCTGATATGTTTTGAAATAGGGATACTAATCGTGTATAAAATTTCCGTCCAAGAGTTATTCCAAATTTCGGGTAATTGTTTCAATTTTATTAAAAAAAGTTTAGAAATCTAATGATTGTATTAGCCTCTAGCCATTCAAATTTAAGGAAAATTTAAGATCTCTCGTATAGAATCTACTAATCAAGCTAACAAAGTATGTGAAACTCAAAGAAGGTAAATCTCGGATGAGAATTTTATGCATGTTGCGCATCCCCTATACCAAAACATATCAAATCGAACGCGTGCTGCCTAGCTCATATAAGGTTACAAACTTTGAGGTCTTTTGTCAAAATTTTATGATATGAGTCAATTTTTCCAGTAACAGTTTTATACGTAAAATATGTCTTTCATTTTAGCACTTTCGTTTTTGCACTATCATGCGCGTTGCAGGTGTCAGGATTTCTAGCGCAAAACAGAACAACATTTACGGGTAAGGATAATCTTTTAAAGTACTAATTATCGTAAAAAGACCCCCTTTCTCAAAGACCCTAAGATCTTTTCTAGGTTTTCCACGGTCTGTTGGAGCCCTGTTTGACACTTCATTACGAGACAGAAATCCGTCTGAGAGGGAAGAACTTAGTTTTAACACAGAATCGGTAGAATTTTTCCAGCCCTTGGGGGTAGAAAAAACGCTCTTAAACCCAATGGGGATTGATATTTCAATATTTTTTATGAGTGGGAATTAAAATTCTCTTGTTTTCAAGTCAGAAAATTTAGTGGGGATGGAAAAATTAACATGGTATTTTGCAGCGGAGATTTGTTTATTTGATTATCTTCAGTGGGGACAAAAATTAAACTATTATATTCAGCGGGTCTGTGAGAAGGGGGGTAAAAAATAAATTGAGCTGTGTATACTCTGGTTTGTATTGAGACAATTTCACCGTCCAACGCAGCTTGTAGAACTTTTTTATTCTTACTTTCTTTGATCGGGGGTGGTAAAACCCGTCCAGTTTAAGTTAGAGAATAATGGTTTAATTTGGACCATCGAAGCTTCATGTTATCATAAAAAGTTGTTTCTTATAAAAAACGTCTACAGTTCGTGAGCGTCACCTGTATGATAAGCTACAAAGGAATTGCGTACCAGCATAAATCTATCTTTGTTTCTTTTTTTTTTAGCCTCACGAAATCATTATCACGATGCTAATGCAGCAAAGAGGCTAACTATGTGGGGTAAGTAGTGCTTTAGGCAATAGGCGAGGTTAAGTACGGGTTTATTTAGACCGTACCGTAGGCCTCCACATAACTTGCCAAAGCAAACCATGCAAGTGAAATCTTATGTACAGGCCTACGATATCGCATTGAATGGTTTAAAAACACTTGCTTAACCTCGCTAATAGCCCTATGCGAACTTGCCCTAAAGTTCACAACGTCCATATAACGTTAAATGAACGTTGAAACAGCGTTGTGTCCCAGTAAACAAAATAACGTTAATTTTACATTGAAATAATGTTATATCCTAACATCACATTCACATCTAGTTTGCAAATTTTTATTATGTCTGTTCTTGATGTTAATTTGATGTTACTCTGAAATATAATTTCAATGTTTCACCCAGAGGTTTGTTAAATGTTACTTGCAAACATAATTTAAAGATTTCGTTAGAATATAGTTTTAACATTTCATTCGAACATCATTTTAACATATCCCTTGAACATCATTTTAATATTTCATTCGAACATAATTTTAACTAATTTTTTGAACATCATTTTAACATATCCCTCGAGCATCATTTTAACATTTCTTTTAGACATCGATTTTACGTTTCATTTTGACATCAATCCTATGATATATGTTAACATAGATTTAACGTGTATCTTAATATCTTAATTTGACGTGTTCATTTGTCCTTTTTCTAACATCACAGATATCTTATAGTTTTGGTGTTTCTCGAACGTTAGGTTTTGCCGAAATTTGGATGTTATTTTTGTTCTGGTCCAAGTTTTGATTTTATGTTTGATCTAGACTTGAGTTTTATTCCTTTTGGAATACACGGAAAGTTGAAGTCTGGGTGTAGAAGGCATTATTGCAAGCAAGAACGAAAAGATTTTATTTTCCAAGTTTATTCTTCTTTTTTAATAATAGTGTTATGATAAAAATGTCGAAGACAATTAAATATTTGATAAAAACTAACTACAATATTAAGTCTCATAGTAATCACCACAATCACCCACATAATCACTTTCAACTCGTTCAAGCAAGTTATCTAAAGTAGAAAAAAATAATAAAAGAATCACAAAAATATAAAATTGACAAATAATTCCATAGGTAAATTTTATCAGGGAACATTTCACGGCCTTCAATTACACTGACCAAAATATTTTTTTCGTAATTTAACTCTATTTTGCCAAATCTAAGGTTCAAAATGCAATATTAAATGATTTTGTTTTAAAATTAAAACTTATAACCGTGCATCTACGGTATTCTAAAAGTTAGTTTTGCAGACTTTGGTAATTTAAAATATGATCGAGCAAATGCAAGTGAATATACCCGAAATTTCTTGATGTGAATGAATTTTTCAACAAGAAACATTTTCTCCGGATAACATTATCCTCATGTTTCTTCCCGTTGAGAAAATGCTGTCGGGTTTTTATCATAATATGACGATCTCTTTCATTTTCCCTCCTTTTTCTCGAATAAAAAATTAGGAGACTTTGCAGACCCGGTGGTCTCCCTCCCCAGTACAGAAATCGGCTAAAAAGTAACTTTTTAACAACTGTTGTCCCTGTGATAAAAATACCCTTAAATTTCTTCCCTAGTGGGAATTCTTCACCGAAATCCCATCTCTATCGAGATAAACTTTGAAATTTTTGGACAGTGCACTTATGAGCTGTTAAGCTAAAACTTATATTCATAACAACAAAAGTTCTTCTACCCTTTTTGGAATTTTAGCACCTTCAAGTTATCCACACTAGCTTAAAACTCTCACCGGGTCACTGAGAAAGGGGTGTTAGGGGTAGACTACTCAATTTAATGAACTTGACCTACCATAGCTATAGGCAGTACTGGCTATAGGGCTTCATTTATTAGTTTTTGCAACCTTTTCTTTGCTCTTCCGCAAATCAGATCTGATTTTTTGTAATTTTTTTATCAATCAAACGAGAAAGATGGTCAACTTACCAAAGAATATATTTATTTTCTCCGATGTTATTCATTATGTTGTTTCTTTCGTCATTGCTGAGAGTACCATCAACCCTAAAATGGAAAAGTAGATATCGATAGAGTTCACTTCCATAATGATATATACGTGTCTTGGACTAGATGGGTAAGGCCTCCCGAATCGTCTCCGGTGTTAAAAACACCCTGTGACTTTATCCCTATTATTGGAAATATTTACAAACCCCTCATTCCGTTTGGAGAATTTTTAGTATCTTGAGTCATGATCTTCACTATACTTGGTAACCTGAAAGTTATGTAATATCAGTACCCATATTAAAAGCAATCCACTTTATTTTATGCCATTGGCCACTGACGATACTGGGGTTTACTAGGGAATAATCAAACCGTTATCTCATCCCTTCAGAAATATATTCATTGTGTTAGATTCAAAACTGTATCGAAAAGCCTTAATAAGGTTATTTTGGAGAAGGGAAGTAATGAGAGAGTAATTATCAATGATTTTACCTTTCTGAAAAGGAGTAATCAAAACTTCTCAGCACAGGCCGATATCTTTTAGAGAAAGAACGAGGGAGGACTCAAGTAAGCTTTCTGTGTCGGCTTTGAACGATCCAATTAGCGTTTAAAAGATGGCAGATGGGCAAGCTGTGGGTGAATCTAATTAAGGGCTCTGTAAAACACGAACAACATTTTCACAGTAGGATTTCTTTTTTCGAAGTCTCAGGTTTTATCACGACTTGCTTTTTTCATAAACGGGGAAAATTCGAAAAAGGAAATAATTCTTTACCTGTATATTAGGAAGTGCTTGTCTCTAATGATCGACTTTCCATGGAAATTCTTGATGAAATTATTTTGAAATCTTTTTCATATGCAAAGTTCCAACCAAAATTATTTAGAAAAAAAAACATTGTTTCGAGCTATTGACCTAAATTTACAAGAAATTTATAGAGGATCCGCCAAAAGCGGTTTTCTTTCTGCTTTCAAAGACCTGTCTCGATTTACGGTTTTTTTCAGATTTGAAGCAATTGCATTAGTTTAATCTGATGTTATCATTCCTGAAAAAGTGAAGATTTCTTATGAGTTTATGAGAGCACTGTTTTTTAATATGCACGAATTTCACTTAGAGAACAATAATCTCCTTTGAATACTGAAATTCCGCTCTCAACAACCGAATCTTTTCCCCTACATTATGGAGGGGGGGGGGTTAAAATACAAAAAAAAAAATTCAGAATAACAAAATGCTCTTTAGAATATTGTTTTGGCACAAGATATTTCTAAAATTTGCTGTTATAATTAATCCAATCGAAAAAATATCAGCATTTTACTATTACTATATATATATGCGTATGATAGGAAGACAAATAAATGAGTATGTATAATAAATAGTAAATAAATAATAGATTAAATATCTAAATTATTTAAATTGATCCAATTTCGAAAGTCATTGTCAACTGTTTTAATATCACCTCGGATGTCTATCGTTTGGCAAACTAAAACATGTTGAGGAGTTTGTATTTCACCACAGACACAGTTAGGGTTATTGCTCAGACCAATCCGATGCATAAAACTACCATAACGACCGTAACCCGAACGTATGCGATTTAGCAGGACCCATTCGTGGCGCTTTAGATCGTGACCAGGTGGTTTGTTCGAGGGCAGCGGAATAAATTGTTTCAATTGGTGAGTTGAATCATTCCAGCGTTGGCGCCATTTTGCATCGGCCCAATTTTGAGGGGAAACATTCTCGATGTTGTCAGCAGCAAGTGAGTGCATCCTCCTTGAGAGTGGAGATCTGCTTTTTAACCTGCCGTTAAGTAGCGGGTTGTTGGCGACGATGTTAAGCATGTGGTCGTCGGAAAGAGCACGGTTTCTGAGATCTAGCATGTTTTTGTTCCTACGGATGTCAGATGGAGCAATTCCACAGAGCACTGGTAGAATTTCAGTGGGGGTCGATTTGATGCAGCCGCTTATCACTCGCATGCAGCTGTTCAAAGAAACGTCAATCTTGTTACAGTGAGGGCTGTGGCTCCAAATAGGAGAAGAGTATTCTGCTGCGGAGTAGCAGAGAGCTAGAGCGGTTGTATGGAGGGTAGTAAAGTCCGCGCCCCAGCGATTACCGGCGAGTCTTCTAAGAAGATTACAACGTTTTGTAACCTTGGAGGAGGCGTTTGTAAGGTGTTGGTTGAAAGAAAGGGTACGATCTAGCGTAACACCAAGGTAGACTGGGTTTCTTTCAAAGCGTAATTTCTCACCATTCGTTGTCACGTTAAGTTCGTAATTGGCTTTCCGGTTGGCGAGATGAAACACACTCGAGACAGTTTTACCAGTGTTCAATTTGAGTCTCCAATTTGTGAAATATGTCCTTAAGGAGTCAACATCCTTGGAAAGGTCCTCTTCAATCTCTGGGAAATCTTTGTGGGTGGATTTCAAAGCAAGGTCGTCTGCATACACATACTTCTTGCTAACGGTAGGTGGTAAGTCATGTGTATAGATGTTGAAGAGTAATGGAGCGATTACAGAACCTTGTGGAACACCATTGATAAGGGTGCGACAGCGGGGTTTCTTATTACTATTACTAAATTAAAAGCCATAGAACCAAACCTACATTCTGGGGGCTATAACGAAAATGGGAGTCAACATCAGGGACAAAAAAAATAAGCATATCAATTAAAATCCTGGGAAAGGATTTTGGAAGTTCAAAATTTCGTTGAAAACATTCAATATCTTTTGAAATGCAAATCTACATCTTTCAGGTATGATTCAAAATTCACCTACATTCTCGGGGTCAGGTGTTGTAATCCTCTAAGACCAAAATTGTTGAAATGAAACAGAATAAAAAGAGGTGGTATAATACCAGTATGGGGCATAAAGGTTTCTCTCTAAGCTCTAACGTGCAGGGTTTAATGATAAAAGATAAGAAAAAATTAAAAAAAAAACGATATCTTGAACTACAACAAATGCCAAAATTGACCCAGGTTTTGGTTTTATCCCAAAATCTTGCTATATCAGAAATTTCATGTATCTTTTCCGACGTGTTTCAAAGAATTTTCGTGGAGTTAAAGTACGTCTAACCACGAAAAACCCAGTATGACTTTTTCTTTTTCTTCGTGCTTAAAACACCCCTGTGTCAGTGACCGGTCAAAGTTTGTAAAGTTATAGTCTAACCCCAGCCAAATCTTGCACTATTCAGATTACCCCGGTCAAAAAATCCATCGACAGTAAAAGCCCGGTAAACATCAAGAATTTCTTTATTGGTTGCTTTTTCTTCCACATAATCCATAAAGTTGTAAAACTTTTTGCTTGCGGTGCATTCATTTAGTTTATCAACTTCATCATCTATTATCGTCTTTGTATCAGATTTAATCAAAAAGATTTAATGTCAGAGGAGTTAGCCCGGCTCTTTGGGTAAACACTAATGTTTTAAAGTATTAAGCGAATGCGCAAGATATAAAAAAGTTAGCAATTTAGCAAATAAGGGGTGAAAATGTGAAAATTTTCTTCTCCTAAAATTCCCTTTTAAAAAAGGTAAAAATATTTCTCATCTTGACCCTCCCCGGAAACGAAAGCTTGTGGCTATGCTTCTGTAGCTTTAAATATCATAACAACCCTAAAATTAATACAACGAGAGAGAAATCCAAAAACGCCAAGATATACCAGAGGTGCCAGTTTCATAGTCAGTACCCAGGGAAAATCAAAGCACACATGCCAATACTTGATCCAAATTTTGTTTTTACCCCGTGAAAACTTTTCAACCCGGTGACTTTTTAGAATTTTACAATCGGGCCCGGGGAAATTTCATTTTGTTCAGAGACAACCCTGTGAATTTTTCACCTCCTTTCACTGTGTCAGTGAGACAGGGGTGTCTTAAATTAGCGGCTGAAAATGTAAATTTTTTTGGGATTTATAAGGATTTTCACTCTTAACTTTACTTCATTTAACGCCAGAAAAAATTGGCACTTTCAGCATCGATTTTCAAAAATTATCGCTGTTCTGAGAATGTAGTTTTAACTAAAGAAAAATGAAGAGGGCAAAGAAAAAAAGGGCATTTCTGAACAGGGAATAGGTCATAACAGGGGGTGTTCATAATTTTTTTAGAAATAATGATTGGTTTACATTAGAAATATCACAATTCATCCAGCAGCAACAATTCTACAAGAGATAACTTATTTAGTCCCAGAGTACCGCTGGGTGGACTATTTCGGTTCCTAATTTAGACAGGAACTAAAAGATAAAGTTAAAACCCGAAGGGCTAAAAGTGAATCTCCTACGTAAGACGCGAACTACTAAACTGACGACTAGATTGAGATTCGAACTCACGACTTTCGCATTTTGCATTGCTAAGTGGTTTACGGGTTTTAAGTTTTTGTCATTTTTCGTCAATTTTTCGGGGCTTAGAGGTCTGCCAGAGAAACGGGAAAAACGATCCTGTGACATCACAAGATTGTGATAAATATTTGGTACTGCTTTGAAACCTATGTACAAAAAATCACGGCTCCTTCACAAAATTAACTTTTTTTTTTCTTAACAAGCCTACTAAAACCATTTAATTTGGTCAATTTAGTCGGGTGAAAGTGAATAGATTGTAAATTTGTTCAGGGAAAAGTGACGAATTCAAATGCTTGTTGGGGAAAAGTGAGGAAAATTATTGACTAACTAATTAATACCCCGACATTTTTTCCCCGAAAAGGTAATCTTTTTCTCATGATATTGAGTTTGAGTCTGCTGGAGAATGAGTTTGAATTTTTCAAAACGTTTTGCTTATGTAAAATTGAAATCACCCGAAAAACAGAGGAGGAGGATTTTTCCCTGTAACATAAATATCCTAAGTATCCTCAAAAGAAATTTACAAGATTAAATTTTGAAATTAAATATCATAAATTGTTTAGTGAGTCCCTGTATCAGTGGGCCAATCAAATTTCAAATTCAAATGGGTGAGGCCAAAGTATCAATCTTTAGAGCTATGATGTTTTAAATTTTTTAGTCTTCTATGTGAAAGGAAAAGAGAAGGATATGCCTCATTTTACTGCAGGTGGATCGAGCAGACCTACACTTGTAAAAATCCTATGTTCAGAACAGTGAGACAGCCCTCTGATGGGACTCCCTCAGATGGCTATGAAAAATAATTTTAGCATTTTAAAGCACCTGGAACCGTTGAAAAATTATAGTTTCATTTTCCTGCAGCTAAACAATTCTATTTTCCCCGGCCGTTGCCTAGTCAGATCCTTATAAAAAAGACGAACATATATCGGACTCACAGCCGGCAAAGATTTTGGTACGAAATGGCCAAAACCTATATTTTCTTCTCTAATTAGCGGACTAGTGATAGTTTACAAGTGATTAATTCAAATTATTTTTAACAGATTTTAGTTTGATTGTACACATTGATTCTACATAGGTTTGAAACGCTATCTAGTCAATGAATTTGCCTGGGTCAAAAAAATTGGTAAACCATCGGTATTTCTCCTAAGACTCTTATGATTCATGAATACTAGATTTTCTTGTCTCAACAACCTTTCTTTTCAAGCTCTTTCGTGACCTATGTCGTGTCTCTAGAAAAGCACTTCGGACAGAAAATTTATATTTTTGATACCTTGACATTGCCTAATAACAAAATTAGAGCTCATAATTCAAAAGTTTCTAAAGGGTAGACGCTTAACCCTTTTCCATGATGGTGTCCGCTTATCACTGTAGTAAAACCTTGTCGATTCTTTCGTTTGTTTTTTGTGGTTAGTAGACACCCCTGTTTCACTAACCCGGATAGACTGAATCTGCCAGTGGCGAAATATTACTTGGGATGAAGTCTTTTGGTCTTTGATAGCATAGTACTATGTTGATAGATATCAAACTCAAATTTCGGAAGAGCCTATAATATTAGGATAGATTTAGATTTAAGGACACCATGCAGTGCTGTTTTCGTGACTACAGCCTTGGAATTGAGATTTTCTTATTTTCCCCAAATTGTGAAAAGAAATTAGACAAGATAAGAAAACCTTCATGCCAAGAATGAACCATTTTTAGAATTGAAAATTTATTTTTCAACGAGTCTACAAGAATTTTGTCAGGCTAATGCAGGGGTAATGACGAAATTGCAACTGGCCTTTTGAAATATTCGTGATTTTTTTATATCTAATTTGGCTATCGCTTGTTTCAAATGAGACACGAAAATGTGCTGAAATTTCTATACACAGGTTACTTATTGTTTCTTTTAAAGTCAAATTAATTAAATTTCCTGCAGGGTTCTTCTTTATTTCACAATTGGAAAGGTTTCAAATAACACTTATTGAAGAGAAAACGTAGTACAGTAAAGTCTCCATAGCTCAAACCAATCGTCCGAGTTATAGAGAAAAGTTTCTCAAGTTTAAGCGATCTCCCCCTTATTTGTGGACCAGCTGAATAAAAACAGTATTTTCAATATACATTCTTGCATATAGCGATATTTTGGGGTTAGTGAGTGAAACATAAGCCAAATAATCGTCCCTGTTGACTAAAATACCCTAAAGTTTTTGTATTTTTTGAAGTACTGCAAGTACCCTTATTATTCCTATTGAAAAAACACAGACATTTTTGGCATCCTCTAAGGATTTTTAAACTGTAACCAATATAGAATTTGCAAGTCCACTCATTAAAAGCAAATTGGCATTTACTTAGGTCCTCATATTATCCCAAATGATAAAATTCCATAAGGTTCATAGAGACAGAGGGGTTTTGATACAACATGCAACTTCAATAATTGGAATCTTACTTGAGAAAAACAAAAGCTTTTCGGTAAAAATACCATTCTATCAGTGCTAAGATGTAAAATATTGAAAATTAAAAAAGTGTAGATATATTCAACTGTATTTTAAACCCTGCTGAAAAAGATTTTATAGTTTTCAAAACCTAACGAAATATTTTAATTCATGTCTTTTATTCAATGACAGTGCAGAGTACTCTCTTGAATCGCAAATCAGATTTGCAAAGGAACATTATTTACTTTATTCAAAAGCTCGGCTGATGGCTTACTTAACGCTAGATGTGATTAATATACTTTAATTCTCCTTTAAAAGCTATGTGATAATTGAAAGCTCACCGCCATAAGTTTTTATATCTTCTATCCACAAAATCCGTGGGTGTTTTTGAGATTTTTAATCATAAACAAAAATTATGAAGTCCCCCCCCCCTGGCAAAAAAAACAATAAAGTTAATATGACTATCAGTATCATATCTGTCCGATTAGAAAAGAACACAATTGCCAAAATAGCTGAATTATTTTTCACCAAACTTTGAAATTAAAGATAACGGCCTGATTCGTCCCGCAAGAGTTTCTTCAATTCAAGGAGGGTAACCTCTGCTAGGTAGCGAAGGAACGAAAACTTGTTCCAAAAGTATTTGGACACTTTGCGGCCCCACTGGAAGATTTGGCAAAAATTTTGTCCCCGGTGGGAAAAATACCCCAGAACTTGAGCAACACTGAGCAATTGACTTTGATTTCGTCCCCGTTCAAAACTCAACGTTTAATAATTGCACTCCAAAACCATCCCCATTGGATATTTTACCTTGGAACCATCACAATTTTTTACTCTCGCTGTAGGAAAAAGTTTCACCGGGCTGTGAGACAGGGGCGTATATATGCTATAAAAAAACAGTTATACACCGTTGGAAAGATTCAAAATGATACTTTCAGAAATATGTATCATTGCAGACATTCTTCTGATGTCCATTAATTGACTACATTCAAATATTTGGTTGCAATATCGATTAAATATCATATCAATGTTTGCATCGTAATATTCCCTACTCGTACATTTATATGATGTCATAACATGGGTCAATTCATAACATAAAATAATGAACATCAAATCAACATGAAAATAATATATTGATTTTAATGTTCTCTTTCGTGACGTTATTTTGACATTGATATCCATGTCTAAATTAAACGTAAAATTATAAACATCATATTTATATAAAAATGACATCTTGATTTTGATGTTCTTTTGCATTACGTTATTTTGACATCGATATTCATGTCTAACTATAACGCAAAATAATTGACATCATTTCAACATAAAAATTATATCTTAATTTTGACATATCTTTTCATGACGTTATTTCAACATCCATACTTAAACTTAAAAATTATGTCTGTAAAAGAAACGTCAATTTGACATCATTTCAATATTCGTCTTTAAACATCAGGTAATGCAACATTTGAAATACGCTAATATTACATCACATTAGGCAGCCTGGGAATCCAAGCTCATAATTTTAGAAAAAACAAAAAATGGTCACCTCACAAAGTTCTAAAATTATAGAGCTTGGTGCAGGTAGATTAGTCTGACACAGAATGTTATAAACAGTCTGTGTATGAACCCTTGTTGACAGACTTTCTGAACTTTGGAAACCCAGGCAAACGCACATAATCAACTTACCATAAAAACTCTTTCACAAGCTCTAAAGACTTTCAAAACTACTAAAAACTACATCAAAACATCAGCCACATGTATTTAGACTTTCAGCCAACAGCCATTTTGTTTTGAAATGAGTCTATGTTTTCATTTTCATTTGTTTTCCTTTTTTCTGCAGAGTCAGCTTTTTCCATAAATTATGCGTGCGCATCGAAAATATCAAAATGCGCGCGAAAGTACTGCTAAGTAATACGCCAAAAGCTGGCCAATCAGGCCGAACCTGCATTTCAGGGAAAAATCTCCCTACAGGCGAGTTACCTGCACCAAGCGTTAAACCAGCAGCAAAAATATCATAAACTAGACTGTGAAAAAAGTTTAACGCTTGGATTCCCAGGCTACACATTAGGATGTGAGATAAAATTGATGTAATCTGAACGTCAAATTTACGTCATGTGTTTACTGGGGTGCCAGCTATATAACCCAAAGTTTTGAAATTTCATAGTGTGTTAAAGCTTGATTGCACACAGTCAAGAGTTGGTTAATCTCCTTAGCCGTTGGCATTATTGAAATTGCTGACAAAGTACACATTCCTTTTTATCGTTAAGGGCTCTGGTCATAGTGAAAATCAATTTCAGAATTTAAAGATAAAACCTTATGTTTTCGCTTCTTTGACATGTTTAAGAACAAACTGCTTTTGAAAAAATGAATTTAAGTAATTACATCATGAGTAATTAAGGAATGAGTGTGGCATGGACCTTGATAAAACGTCGAAACGACGCTATTCATATACTTTTCACAAAAAAAGGCCTAATCTCTTTGGGGATATCATTTTATTGTTTCAAATTTTTTTGAGTTAATTACAAATAATTTCTTTATTTAGATTTTTTCGGAAATATTTTCTATTTGGCTACATCCTAAGTTATAGCTGTTTTGTATGGAAATTTAGTGGAGAAATTGCCAAAAATGAGGTTTTTTGGAGATTTTAAAGGAAAAGATAATTCCACAAAAATTTTCCGAAATTGTATTTTTAGATACTAAAATCTGTCCAGATATAATTGGCAGTGGAAACAAGAATGCCTGTAACTTTTGATAGTCAAACATAATTATGGAAATTTTTTTTGCTTGTTTTAAAGAATCAGAAGCGCTATATTTGAATGCATTTTTGGTTGAAAAATTCGCGATTTTTAGCGATTAAATTTGCGATTGTAAAAATTGACCTTTTTTTCAACTTATGCTATAACGTTCATTTTTACGCCAATGGTAGTTCAACCTTAGGTTAAGAAGTTTAATAAATTTCAAGGCGAACAGAAAAGATATTCGAAAGATATGGGACCCGAAGTACCCCTTGGTAGCACTTTTCTGTGAAATATCAAATCTCCAACTTATTACTAAAAACGGGGGTAGTGATATGATAAAACAGTTTTTCGATCATAACACATTTTACGATCTCTTTAATGACCTCATAGCCACTGTGTTTAGTGTTTTGGGAATTAGTTCTTTAATGATTTAAAAACAACAAAGGCAATATAAGTTCATGGTTATCTTTTCAGTAAAAACAATTATACTTTGATTTCACTTCGTTTCGAAATAATCAATGATACCAAAAATACCAATGCACCAACACTTAACACTTTCCAACTTTTAATTGCACTGTTCAAAATAGATAACATAACCCCCGTTTTCAGTAATAAGTTGGAGATTTGATATTTCACAGAAAAGTGCTACCAAGGGGTATTTCGGGTCCCATATCTTCCGAAGGACTTTTCTGTTCGCCTTGAAATTTAACAAACTTCTTAACCTAAGGTTGAACTACCAATGATCAAGGATTCACTTCAGGGAAAATGATAGTTATAGCACTTTTCTACAAGATCTTCATTTTTTTCTTCTTCATTTTCATCTTTATTTTTAGAATTTTTTTAAAGATTTTTTTATTTCAAATTGTTCCACTCACTAATATCTTTCCAATGATACCAAATTTATAAAGATTGAAGAATTCCTTCAAAAGTTATAGGTAAAAGAAAAAAGAGTGCACACTTATCGTGAATAAACTTTAAACGCCTTGGCGAGAGAAAAGTAAAAACAGTCTACACGTAAGTTTATACGTAAGCAAGTCAAAAAATTAGCAAAAATCAAAAAGGTTGGATTAATTTTTAAAATCGGAGAAACCTTTTGTCTCTTTTTTGTCTCTTTTGTTCGTGGGTCAGGGATCGGAGGTCTGGTACCCAACCAGCATACTCAGAATCCTCAACTCCAGTATCTTCCGATGGAGACACCAAACTGACGAAGTCACTTTCTATTTCCAATTGAGGCGAGGCCAAACTAATTTGTAGCATTACGAGCCAAAAATATCAAAAAATCTATTTAATTAAAATTGAAAATTACCAGTAGCCATAGTAGAATCTCCGTAACTCGAACCTATATAACTCTATAACTCAAATGTCTCCTTGACTCGAACAAGTTTGCTAATATCCCTTCAGTGAACAATGCCTCATGAAAAAGTCTTCATAACTCGAAATTTTCTTTAACTCGAACAGATTTGTGTTGCCCGTGCGTGTTCGAGTGTATTTCGAGTTCCACTGTATATGTCAGATAAATAACAACTTTAAAATCAGAACAATAACTGAGCACAGATTTGTTAAAAACTTTTAGAAAACTGGTAGTCCAGCGACAGGGAAAACATTTGAACTAATTAAAAGACTGATTCTACCTTATTACACGAATATTACTAGGCAAGTATTCAACGGCCTTGAAATTAACACGCAAAAAATAGGCTTGTTTTAATTAAAGGGGTTTTTTATTAACACGAAAGTTTTCAATTCGTGTTAATAAAATGACTAGTAATATTCGTGTAATAAGGTATATCAAAGTTTTTCTACATTTTTTCACTTTGAAGGCTCATAAAACTGAAGACACGAGCATCGAATTAGTTTTTTTTATTTTACAAGAAAATAAAACTCGGAATAAATCAGCTGAGAAATATGCACATTGACATTACCGTACCGGTCAATAACTCTAAAGCTCGCACCACAATTAAACGCGCAAAAATGACAAATATCCCAATGTTGTATTACAGCCACTTTGAAATAAGGCAAAAAAGTGCTTTATTTGCAAAATACTTCTCGCGTATCTTTTTTAGGGGGCCAGGTTGGTTCGTCTCTCGAATTATTCGGAAATTTACAGAGGAAATTTCATTGCTGAGCTAACTGTTAATCGTAAATAGTACAATCATGGACAAAATATTTGAGACCCGGCGAATTTTTAAACACCACAAATGATTTCTAAACGACTTAAACTAATTTGGAAAGTAGAGTTTTAAGTCTGAGTTTTACCATGAGAAATTAGGTTCTCAGGATTTAAATCTCAAATTTTCTCGAATAAGGCTTGGAATATAGCCTAGAAGCCACCAAACCCTCTAAAATCGACATATTCAATGAAAGAAAGTGGAAAGTGCTAAAATAGCAATTCTCTCCTGAACTTTAATTTTTAAAAAATCGTTAAGATACACTAAAATGTCAATATATTTCGACCATGATTGAAGTTTGACGTGCATATATTATGACACTTATAAAAGAAAACTAATTCGAAATCCATTTATTTGGTCTCGCCTTAGGAAAGGTTTGGTGTGGAGAATATAACAAAGCATCAAAAAGCAAAAAATGGAATGACGAAATTGCAGATATAAACAAATGTTGTCAGCTCCATGATAACTGTCGGGCATATATAGATGACGGGTATACCCGATGGGGTTTGGTCAATACCGTACGACACCGAACAGTCTGGTGCAAATGTGATAAAAATTTCATGAAATGCTTAAGAAAGGTAATGACTTTTTTGTTTCTTTAATTGGGCTTTTCCAGAAATAAATCGTATACCCCATGTTGAGGAGGTCCATCATTTTGTGGCTGGAAATGCTGTAACTCCCTGGAATTCCAGGCAATTTCAGGTTTAGACCCTTCTGGAATTCTGAATTTTANAAATGGTACAGCGTCTTTTTCTAACGAGTTTCTCGTTGACAGTGATATTCAATATTATTGAATAAAAGAGCGTTGCGAGTAATATAACATCGAATTAGAGAACCTCGACTGACCATTAATTCACTATTTCAAGCTCTGAGAAATACGTTCAAGAATATATATCTTCCAGCTACTCCAGATCCCTGTTTATTTGTTACTCACAAAATCACACCTTTGAATTCTCATTTTACTTTTCATTTCTCTCAATCAAAACAGGCTGAAAGTGCACAGGCTAGAGCAGTCGGATCTCTATTCTTTAACGTGTTACGAACGCCGTGTTTCAATCGCAAAAAAGATGCCCTACTACGTGAAAAGCAGCACAAAACAAGCACAGTAACCAACTCCTTTTCTCCAGAAAATACCATTGAATATGATGAGAAGACTGGCGAATATGTGAAACGCCAACGGGTGAAAACAAAGGCGTTCTTTGTGGAACCGCCCTTATTCAGTCTTTCGCCCCAACAGGATGAGAGTATAACGAAGGCGGAGGATGAGTTATGGGATAAGATTATTTACCAGCACGAAACAAGCACTGAAAATATTCGTAATACCGGACCGAAAGGAGGAAAGAAAACTCAAAGGAAAACTAAGAAAGCAGTGAAGAAATATCGCTTCAAATTTGGATAATCTTGTAAATTAGTTTTGTTTTTACATATTACGCTCTATACTCCGATTTTCAAGTGTTGTATTTTCATCGAATAAGCAAGTGTATTAAATAGTAGAGCGTCGTTTATGAAAGTTTCTTGTTGACGATGACTTTCAATATTATGGAATAAGTGAGTGTATCGAATAACAGAATATCGAATTAGAGAGCGTCAGCTGCATCTTTTAAAAGAGAAAACTTTAGTCGGATGCCGTAGTTTTTTCATATGCAAATGATGATGTTTCTGTCAACAAAAAATTTTCTTCACTCAAGGGTTTTGTAACTTTGGAAGTTATTCATAGACAAAAATTTTACCCGAGGAAAAAATTTGCATGACTAAGTTCTCCATTTTATTGTTAACCCCAGTTACATTTTCGAAGCGGGCTGCACGTGGTTTTTCGCGCAATGCAATTGATTCTTTTTGCATGAGGACGGGCTTACACTGCACATAGTTGCCCGTCGTTAGATGATATTTATATTTATTTTAACGTATATCACTTGATCCAAATATATTGTACTTACATTTTCCAAAAAACAAAGATTTTTGATCAACTTTTCGCTTGTTTTTTGCTTTTTTCGCTATTTTTTTTGGATAAAGCACAACAAATCAATCAAAGTTGAAAACAACGGTTAAAAAATACAAGCAAGCTTGGTCGTCACTTGATCTCAGTCAATATTTCTCAGTACAGCCCTTACAAACCGGTCATTGTTGTATTAAGGTATCGACAAAAGGATAGTATATTAATTTTTGAATAAGTTGAAAAAGTTACAATATGTGTACTGATAAAATTTTCAGACTCGTTTTTTTTGGTTCAACTGATCGTTAAGGTATAAGTTGTGCCTGTGCCCCCTCCCCTCCTGATCCTAGGCTACATTTGATGATAAATTGGGGAAATGACTTCCAAGGGCTTGATGAGAAAAACATTTTTCAGAGTAATCATTAGTGGGCTAGTGCCTTGAACCAAGAAACATTGAAAATGCAAAAACCTCCCAGTCTAATCAGTTAACTTGAAATCCTTCCATAATGAAGTTTGTCTCTATTAAACCTTCAGATGTAAAGAACTGTAATTTCTAATAGAGTTGGGCTATTCCAGAAAAATCTGTACCCCTATGCTGAGAAGGTCTTTTTTTGGAAAGGTGATCAACCTGGATTTCTTTCTCATACTTTGGACCACCCTGGATTTCCGAGCTCATTTTACTTTACTTTTCTTTCTTCTTTCATGTTCATCTTCAATAACACTTGAAACTAACCCTTTTTCATACAGTGTTTTTAAACCTATTGGCACCAGGGGGGGGGAGTAGAATCTACCACGCTGGAGTCCTTTTGTGTATATCTCGGAGAAAGATTTTTTTAACGACTTGAAACTTTCTGACTTTTAATAAAATCTTATTAAATTAAGAGTATTTATGCAAAATTTTAGGGCAAAATTTTAAGTAAACCATATATTTTGGCTTTTTCCAACAGGTGGAAATTTTCTAATGACGTCACTAATTTTTTTTCTTCCTGGAAATTTGAGGGTGGTAGATTCTACCCCCCCCCCCTGGGGATACAAAAATCAAAAAAGCTTGGGCTTGGGGCTAATAGGGTTATAAAGATATATTAGTGTATTACTGTATATGGTTTTAAATTTTTAGGCATGTTCTGGTGTGGGAATTACGATCAAGCCACCAAAAGCGCTAAATACAATACAGAATCCAGTGAAATTAATAAATGTTGTATGGCTCACGATACATGCCCACTTTTCATTGATGATGGATATACGAGATGGGGATTATCAAATACAGTGGGCATTAAAACAAATTGGTGTGGTTGTGATCGTGCTTTCATGACTTGTTTGAGAGAGGTTAGTATGGGTACTAATTATGCAATTTCCAATTTTTCAATCAGTGCCATAATTTATTGGCACTTTTGGCTAATTTACCATTTTTCGAAAATTGAAGTTCGAGCGAGAATGTCAATTTTTAGGCCTTCAACTTGATTTCATCGAGTATTTCGATCTGGGAGGGATTTATTGGTTTCTAGGCTATATTTCAAGCCCTACTGGACCATTTTTGAACTTTTGGATCCTCAAATCAAGTCTTAAGTCTAGCGTTAAAACTCAGAGTTAAAACTCTACCCTTCGAACCTACTTTTTAGAGCACTTACAAATCAATCGTGGTTTCAAAGCACCCCGGTGAATTTCCCTTTTTGTGCCAAGTATTTTGTCACTGCTGATTGTTGCAGCCATTTTGCTTCAAATTGAAAAGAATCTACAAGCCTGGAAGAAACAGAAAGAGCGTCAGCACAAATTTTGAAAAGTAAATTCTTAAGGCTTGGGGACACCATGAACTTGGACACGAGAAGTTTTTTTTGCGTTGGTGCAATGCAACATGCTCTATCCCAGTCCACCAATACAAGAAAAAAAAGGGCGACGAGACAGTTGCTACTACATACATAATAACAAGACTTTCCAGTGCTAATACACACTTCTCAACTGTTCTCAACAGCGTCGGCCTCTATTACTTTCAACGACACAACATTTATATACTTTTTCCAAAAGACGGTTTTTAATTTGGATACAAAACTGCAAACGCTTGCAGAAATTAATCATGTCTGAATTATCGTAGCAAAAAGTCTTTGAGAACGAGGTTCGCAATTATTTTTATGCTTTTCGAGAGGATATTGACCTTTAAAAATAGTGTTTTTCAGCCAGAAGCAGCTTTTGTGTCCACATTTTGCATTTTTAAGCTCAATATCTCGAGTTAGGTACAGAAATCACCTCGCAATTATCTCTAATCTACATTTTTGAGAGCTTTCCAAAAATATACAACAGGTCTCTCTTTTCTGAAGCTAAAATTTTCATTAAATTTTGACCTTATGATATTTGCCTGATTTTTGCCTGTCTGAAAAACACACCAAAGTGGTCGAAAAAAAAAATTGGCACCTATGTTATTTTGATTCCCCTACCCCTTAACTTTCCAAAAATGTATAAGAAGTACTTTGACTAAAAAAGTCGAACGATTTTACAAAGTTCCTCCAACTAATTTTAAAGTCCCTGTGATTTATTATTCAATTATTTTTGCATTGGAAGATAAAGTCAAATTCAAAGGCTGAGATAGCTATAAGCATAATTTAAGAAGTGTTGTGTAAGCTAATGAAATATTCTTTGACGATGTCTGGGACCACTATTTCAAACCAAATCCTTAGTTTGACCTGACTGCGGATTGAACCAAAGACCTTACTGTCTTATTCCGATTGTTATAATGGTAAATTTCTTTTAACAGGTTGGTAGCGCACCAGCACGTGCCATTGGTAGTTTATATTTCAACGTTCGTCGGGCGCCATGTTTCAATCTACAAAAAGATGCAAAAAAGAAAGAAAGACAAAAGAAAACAAAGAAAGCAACAAACATATATGATTCTAAAGATTCAATCGATTATGATAAAGAGACTGGACATTACCTTCGACAAGGTCGAACTGAAACCCAGGCCTTTTTTGTTGAGCCACCTTTCTTTACTGTTAGTCCCAAGCAAGATGTTGATATACTGAAAGTCGAATCGGAATTGTGGGATAAAATTATTGATAACTCGGAATATCAAGGAGAAGTTGTGGCTAATACAGGACCAAGTAGCAGTAAGAAAACTGAAAAGAAGACAAAAGGAAAAGGCAGGTTTGGCCGTTAGTACACCTGTCTTACAGTTACAGCCCCGCTGGAGCTTTTTTTCTCATCGGGGATAAAAATGCCTATAGAAATCTCAATGGGGATAGCAATTCTATTCTTGCAAGGTTAAAAAAATTCAGTAAGGATGGCTTTGAAGTGGAATTTTTAAACAATGAATTTCGAATGGGGGTGAAATAAAAATCAATTTCCCAGTGGGACTGAAATTCTAAAGTATTTTCCGACCGAAGGTATTTTTCTAAAGTTTCCAGTGGGGTTGGGGTCCTAGCGGGACTCTGAAAAAGGGTTGTGTTGGTCCAGAAAAAAATATTGTAATATACGATTAAGCATACCTTATTACACGAAAATACAGTACGCAGACACAGCCTTGAAATTAACATGCCAAAAATTAAAACGAATCTTCTTTGCTTCTTCAAGCACATCACGGTTGATTTTAACTAAAAGGGGTTATAATTAAAAATGAAATTTCTTAATTCATGCTATGCATATCTTCCAGGCCCAGCAGAGCAACCATAAAAGTGGGGAGGCTGAGGCTGAGGGCTCAAAATGAGATAAAATTCGCTAGGAATTTGAGAAAAAAAATCATATTTGCTCAAAAGTGGGGAGGCTGAAGCTACCCGCTTCCGCCGGGCCTGTCTGCCTATTTTCGTGTAATAAGGGTAGTTCATTTCTCATCTAGCGTTATATGCTAATGATTTTTAGATATTTTCATATTTTATGGGAATTTAGGATTTTGTTGCATATTTTGTGTGATTCTTTTTATTTATATTGTAAAATAGAATCTGGCCTACCGTTTTTCTTTAAAGGTTTTATTTTTACATAAGTGCTCCCGTTTCATATCAGGACATTGTCTGCCTATTGATATATTGTGCTGATATAAGCATAAAAATGTTTTTCTTTTCCAATCTCGCTCCACATCAGTGTCAATTCAATGTAAACAAGAGCTGCAAAGATGCGGATAAATATTTCCTTTACAAATGATAAAATAATTATTGATGTCCTCAAAAGATTTCAAAGTGCTTTATCTCAGATAACATCAAGCAACACAAGTCCCAAAGAATTTCAGAATTCGTTTATGTAATTGCTAGTATTTGCAGGATTATTCCTAAGATGACGAAGGTTCAAACTTACGGATTACGGAGTATATCCAAGCTGAACTCGACTGAGAATAACAATGCAATAACCAAATTGACTAGACAACCTTTAATTTTCGTTACTCTCGGGTACCTAATAGCCGCCCCCCGCTAATTAATTTTTCGAAGATTTCCCCCCCACCAGGACATTCTTATTCCAGCCCCCCCCCCCGCTTATTAATTTTTGTGGAAAATGTTTTTGAAAGTTCCCTTTTTTGTCCCAATTCTGCTGTATTAGCCTCCTATAAAAATATTTGCCACCCAGGACATTTTTATTCCAACCCCCCCCCCGCTTATTAAGTTTTGAGACTTTTTCCAAACCCCCCCCCCCCCTGGCTATTAGGTACCCGAGAGTAGGTGGACTTTAGTTGGATTTTAGTATTATACTAGCCGTCACCCGGCGTCGCACACGCTGAGTAGAGTGTTGTGTTATTGAACCCATCAAAAGGCCTTGGGATAGTGCATAATTATATCATTTTATTTTAAGCGCTTATTGCGAGAAATATTAGCCAAAAAGGGGAAATATCTGAAATGAAAGAATGACAAAAAGGAAAAAAGTTGTCATGCCAGGCCAGGAAATCACTTGAAAAAATTGTCAATTGACACCAAAGTTTTCTTCATTGCATATGTGGAAGAAAATGTCAAGTTTTCTAAAAACACACATTGAAGAAAATATATATTCATAACAAATGTTTTCCATCTTTTAAATGCACGTGTAAGAAATCTCCAAATTTATAAAGTTTTCCACGTTTTCAACTCAACGCGTATTGAAGAAATTAAATTCATAACAAAAGTTTTCTATCGTTTAAATGCACATGTAAGAAATCTCCAAATTTATAACAAAAGTTTCAACCTTTTGCCTTCAAAACGCACGTGGAAAACAATCTACAAATTCACAACCAAAGTTTTCCACGTTTTAAATGCACGGGGAAGAAAATCTCCAAATTCACAAGAAAAGTTTCCACGTTTGAAACGCACGTAGAAAAAAATCTCCACGACCAAAGTTTTCCACATTATAAATGCACGGGGAAGAAAATCTCCAAGTACCAATTTCAAGACAATGATTCCAATTGTTTAATTCCATATTCAATACAATCAAAATTACATTCTTCATATTGGCCAAGGTGTTCCGGTTATAGATTAAAAATAAAAATCCTGAATAGCAAATAGTGTATCAAGATCGGTGAAGTTAGATATTGAAGCTTGATTTATTACTTTGTTGCCCATCTCTGGTGGCTTATTAGCAGACGCCCACGCTAAAAAGCTTAAAGAGCAGGCAAATATATATCATCCCATCAACCGGGCGATGTCAATTGAACTGTTAGATTACCGAACCAAATCGAACAGTCATCAAACAGTCATCGAACCAAGAAATTCCATTCGATTGATGTTTGATGTGTTTGATTTGCGGTTTTCGTTTACAAATCATTCTCGGAGCACATGAACAATAACTCTTTTCTGCTAATCCAATGATTGTAAGAGAACCATTTGAGCTACAAAAACATTGATTGAACTTGATTGAACTGCGATAAAAGTAATCGAACTTTAATCAAACTGAAGATTTTCCGGTAAAGTTCGATTACTGTTCGATCAGGTTCGGTAACAAACACCTAACACCTAACACCGAAGTTTGATGGTTCTATAACGAAAATCGGTTTGATAAGGTTCGGTTGACATCGCCTGGGCTGTTGGAACTTTTTCTTAAACCAAACTCATTGAACACCAATCAAACTTCATCAGATAAAAAACTGTCATCAAACTTATATATATAATATATAAGTTTGATGACAGTTTATAATCAAACTAATCAAAAGATTTTCTTACCAAATCAGGCACGGTAATCGAACGTTTGATTTCGTTGGATAGTTCGACAGTTCGATTACAAAAGAATAATTACTAAATGATTTCTAGGAAACACGTGGAAATACTCTTGCTAAAACAGACTGTTTGTCACAACTGGTTAACATTTAACACATAACTATCTGTTGAAAAAAGGAAAAAAAAATCATACCTGTGCTGTTTGTAGTTTAGTGAAGAAGATGGCTACGTGTTGCTGTTTAGTGTTGTTGTTGTGGAAAATTAACTCTTTTTGTACTACTTACTGAGCATTATCAATTTATTGGTGCATTCACTAACTACACAAAAATAAAATACTTAGTAGTAAACGAATAATAAACCTCTTTAAATACTCTACAAAAGACCAGGAAAACATGATAAAAATTTATACAGCAGCAGCAAGTTTCAAAAGCATGTGCAGTCAAGCAGCCTGCGATTCTGCGATTCTGCGTGGTCCTCTCTATCTTTTGTTTTGATAGGCACTTCTATAATTGTTAATAAAAGAGTGCGAGACCTATAAATACGTTGTATTTTAGTTCCTTGATTTTCCGTAGATGACATCACCACCTTTTTCCTCTGCCTGGAGCATCTTTTCAACCATTCTGTATCTCCTGACAACTTTCTTTAAGCTTTCTTGGATGCGTGATTTGATTTCATCCACTGTTACTTTTTCAGCATCAATCTCCTCACACTCTCCTAGATGCTCTGTACTTTCTTCCTCCTTACTACAAAATCTACAGGTCCCTTTGTCGCCATATTCAAGCGTACTCTCAGAAGTAGATTGGCATCTGCTTGAGTGTTGACATTGAGATAGGTCTTCTCCTCAAAGTTTGTCAGGAATCTCAATTTCTTTTTCGTCTTTATTTCTCTTCTCACTTCTTCTTGAATCTCCTTTCTTGTTGCCTCCTTTACTTGTCTTTTTCAATTAGATGATATCTTTAGTTTTTCAGCTATCCTCCATGTTGCACTGTACCAGCTTTCTTCCTCATACTTTCTTGTCATTTTGCTTTCAAAAATATTCTTTGCCATGCGTTCTTTGCCGTTCACTATCAGCCATTAAAAAGTTCTCACGATGAATGTTTACAAAGGCTTGGTTACACTTCTTACACTAGCGTATTTTAATCATTAATAAGAATAGAAGAAAAGCGCTGTTTTTTATCTTTGTGAGTGAGTCCACCTTTAGAAAATTGGCCGTAGTACGCCCGCAGCTAAACACCTACGCCATAATTTGCGCCCCAGAAGTATTGCCCGGATAAACTACGGAATGCTAAACATACGGAAAAATAAAGGCGACAAAAAAAAAACAGACAAAAATGTTCACTAACCTCTCACTCATCGCGAAACTATTACGCCACCTATGCTCCGCTGCGCTCAGCTCGGTGGCAATTAGAATAAATTATATCACGTATGTATGGCAATAAGAAATAATAATATGTCAAAAAGTTGCCCGCCTTCCGTATGAGAAGCAAGTTTTTCTTTGATGCTTTTATAACTTTCTTACTTTCATAGTTTCATAACTTTAATCTAATAAAGTTTTTTAAAGAATATTGAAGAATGTATTACACCTCTGCGATAGAGAGTGAATGATATTTCAGATGCGATAGAGGACTTCGAATCGAAATTGGGTTCAAAATCAGCTAATAAATTGTTTGATTTTGCTTAATACAGGAGTATGAGCCCTCCTAATCTACACGGTGGTCGCTTCTTCATAAGAGCGAAAAACACAAATATATTTTTTGGATCCGGCAAGCAGGAATAAAGTCAGGACCCGCAGGCAACCTAGTAGGGTTGGGTATGGGTGTGGTTTGGGCTTGGTTGTGTATCAGATTGGCCAGGAATTGGCTTATTACCAGTTAAGATCAGGGTTGGGAGCTCGAAACAAACACTCTTTTGTGATTTTCTCTTAATATAGTCTGGTCTGTAGTATGTACAATATAAAAAGCCGTCAGAACTACTCTCCTGGCATGAATCAGTGGCTCAGTGATTAGAGCGTTTGATCATCGAAACTTTGCTATAAGTGGGTTCGAATTCCACCGGTGGCAATCTTACGAAAAATCATTCAAACATTTGAAAAGCATAGTTCCATAAGTTAGAAAAAATACCAAGTAGAAACTGATGAAAAGTACAAAAGTGTCCAGATGTGTCTTTGAAATTTGTGAAGAAACTACAGATCGATCTACACCCACCTCCCAAAAGTCAGGCAGAGAATGTAATCTGATGAAACCGCTTCTGGTTGTCGCCTAACCCCCACCTCAGCAACGAGAATTGAATCTCTTCCCACA
Source organism: Clytia hemisphaerica (assembly GCF_902728285.1). Classification (NCBI taxonomy): domain Eukaryota; kingdom Metazoa; phylum Cnidaria; class Hydrozoa; order Leptothecata; family Clytiidae; genus Clytia; species Clytia hemisphaerica. The sequence goes on along the minus strand of NW_027103728.1, from coordinate 1,076,938 downwards.
ACTAGGAGATTTCACTTTTTTGAGTATTTTCGTCCATTTTCCTAATAAATCACGTTTTAGTCCATAAAGTCTTAAAATGTTCTTAACTTGTTCTTAACTCGTTCTTATTATTTTGGCCACCGAAGCCTTATGTTCACTTACAAAGTTTGCTTTTATATAATTCCTCAACAAAAAATAAAGAGAGTTAAAAAATAATCGCACTCCTCAGCAGCGCGGATTTTTCGTTGATGTCAATTAGCAAAGAAGTATTGATATTGAAAGGATGAGGGAAAGCTTATAGTTCAACTTTTTCCATTCTTAGTTAATTGCTCTATTAGAACCTGTGTCATAATCACCCCGTCGGATTACCCCGTTTTTCCTTTTGTAAAATAACAATCCTTATATGCTCATTACTTAATGTTGTAGTTTTACGGGGGTATAAAAAGGACCAACATGCAGCCATTAGAATCACATTCAAACGTGAAGAATCAGAATCTTCAGTCAGCAAGTGGAAGCAAACTTTAAAGATTGTTTTAAATATACACATTCATGATGGGTAGAATTTCTATAATTGTATTCTTCTGCATTATTGCAGTGACAATCATTGAAGCGAAGAAATCTTTGACATGTGATGAATATATTGCTGGAAATCCTATGCAAGTGTGTGGTATGTAAATCATTTAACTAGGAGTAGTAGACGTAGAAAAATTAGGAAATAGGAAACAATTATTCTTGAAGAAAGCTTTACTTAAAACAACTTTTGTTCAGTAGCGTTCTGGCTTGTTTTTTTTTGGGGTGCCCACTGCAAATTCGTTTCCATGTATGTTTTGAAGGAGTTCAGTCCTTTAGTACCTACTTCCTTCACAATATTACTTCAGAATAAATAATGTAGAATCATTACTTTCAATAATTACCAATTTTTGACGCTTCTTTTTATCTTTTAGTTGATGGATACATCTTTGAGCGAAATGATGAGGTAGGGGTGACATGGGTGGAAGCAGAATTTGACGTTTGCCGAAAAAAAGGAGGTCATTTAGCTTCCGTTACAAGTGATGATCAAGTGGTAGCTATGGAGATGCTCCTTCCTACAGGGTAATTTTTGAGATGAACCCTTAAAAAGTTACATTCAAATCTACTTGTTATATTCTGAGATAACACTCTTTCATTGAATATTTTTTATGCGTTTTCTCATTGCGATTTAGTTGGTTTAGTGAAAGCGGATAAAACATAACGTAATGACTCCAAAAAACATTACATAATCCTATATAGCGACCAATAAAGATAACAAATATTTTGCAGATAATTTTTTGAGTCGAAAAGGTGACTATCAAACATTTGCCCTTAATATTTTATCCAAAAATGCCTTTTGTTGTAGTAATAGATATACCCACACTTCAAATTACCTTGAGGGAAATTAATTTTTACGGGAAATCAAATTTTTTCCCGGTTTTACGAATTACAAATTTGGCTGTTTTTCTTTAATAAATTTGAAAAATTAGGGCTAAATTAAAGGAAATTTGTCCAAAATAGGGCCGAACTCTGAAAATATATGACCGCGAAATGCCATTTTTTCAAACTTTCTTTCGCCCACGAAAATTAATTCCAGCCAGAATTAGTTAAGTTAAGGTAGGTTTCAATAAATTTCTGAAATGCACTTCTCCTTCCTTTAGTGAACAAGCATGGCTTGGTACAGAAGTAGTGATGGGAACCGGTCCCTTCAATAATGATAAAACAGAAGTACCTATGGACGTATCAGCACAAATAACGACGGCAGGAAACGCACTAGTTATTGGAGATGGAAACGGGGCAATTACTGATTTAGGCGAACTTAATCCAATTTCTACAGATGTCAATCATTTCTTTTGCAAATACAATTATTTCCATAACAGGAAAATTTATTTTGGATTTCCTGTCACAGGTATTTTATAAGGAAATTATAGGTTTTGCTGACTCTAAAAAGAACAAAAACAATTAAAAAATGGCGAAAATAAGAATATATTAAAAATATCTTTAGACTTAAAACTAAAAACAGTTAATATAATAACATCTCGAGGCTTTAAAGATTTTTAATGTTGTTGTAAAATAACGTGTATAGTTATATATTTATTTTCTTTGGCAGGCATGACCCAACCTGATACTGCTACAGAATGTGAAATGCTTGGTGAACCTAAGGATGGACGTATTATTCAAATCGATAGTGGAAAACTTCAAAACTTCGTGAATGCAGAAGTTGACCGATTGTAAGTAGAATTAACTCTCATCGCTAATCCAAGGCTGGAAGCATTCAGTTTAAATCCCGAATGGCTAGAGTAGAATCTCTAACCTTTCTCAGGAAAGATAAAGTAAAACCACTTATTTGACATCCAGAACCCACCTAGAACGCAGTGGAATCATAACAACGGATTGTATCTAATGGTTTCTTTGTTTTTGAGGACTACATTTTTTTTTATCAAAACTTAAGTGGCTTCATTTCTACACCCCTGTGTCACAGACCCGGTGGACCCCCCATCCCGGTGGAAAAATAGGCCAAAAAATCGTTTCCGGTTGAAAGAATATCCTACATTTTCAACCCCACTGCGAAATTGTTGATGATTTTATCCCCATTGAAAACTGAATGTAAAAAGCTGCATTCCAAAACCATCCCCACTGAAATTTTCGAGCTGGAAAGAATAGATTTTCTATCCCCATTGGCATTTTGATAGAAATTTTCATCCCCACTGAGGGAAAAAGTTCTACCGGGCACTGAGACAGGGGTGTCCACTGGAAACCCTTCCCACTGGAAAAATTGGCAAAAATATCATCCCCAGTAGAAAATTATACACTAACTTTTGTCCCCACTGAAAATAATCAGATAAGCCATTCCTCACTGCAAATTATTGTGCTATTTTTTCCGTCTCCACTGATTTTTCTGGCTAAAAAACAATAGAATTCAAATCCCCAGCCATGAAAAAAACATGGAAATGTCAATTTCCATCGAGTTTTGGTTCACTATTTTTATTCCCAATGGCTGAAAAAACCCAACCAGGTCTGTGGGAAGGGGGTGTTTAAATTCTCCTTAAAAACTCTTCTCGGAATCAATTACCATAGCAATAGTTTGGAAACGAGGTTATCGTTGCTCAGGACGTAATTTATGAAAAGGTCTATTCACTCGATTACAATAATTTAAACTACATACTCATTTATTAAAACATAATTTGTTCATTGAATACCATAGAGTTGAGAAGGCAGATCCTGAGGAATATTTGTTTTGGATAAACATGAAATACAGCGAAACGACCATGAAATACAAGTGGGGTGTTGAAGGGACTTATTCACCTTTCCGTAAATGGTGTACCGGTAAGTCTAATCAAATACACGTTTTTATAAGAACAAACTTATTAAGAACATAAGATTTTCGTGACTTTTTTTTAGCAGATTCATATAAAAAAGTCACGAAAAAACATTGCGTGATTGGCTAAACATATATAAGCAAATTTTTTCAAGTGTCCAAAGTATGAGGCAATCTTTACATATCTGAGCAAATCAGAGCTTAACTGGCTTAACTCAAGGTTCTTTTGTGACTTTTTATATGAAGCTGCTAATGGGAAATACGTGTAATGTAACGATTTGTAAATTCAGTAAAAAGAAAAACCCTTTCTCACAGACCTGGTAGGATTTTTTCAGCCAGTGGGGTAAAAATAACGGATTAAGACTCAATGGTGATTGATGTTTTTTTATGGCTACTCTCGGGTACCTAATAGCCGCCCCCTCCCGCTTATCAATTTTGGGGAAAACGTTTTGGAAAGTTCCCTTTTTAGTCCTAATTCTGCTGTATTTGCCTCCTTTTCAAAAACTTTCCACCCAGGACATTTTTATTCCAACCACCCCCCCCCCACATGCTTATTAAGTTTTGAGATTTTTTCTAACCCCGCACTCCACTTATTCCAATCCCCCAAATATTAGATAAACGAGAGTAAAGATTGGAATTCCATTATTTCCTAATCAGAAAATCCAATGAGGATGGAAAAAATAGCACTCAGTATGTGAGAAGGGTTCCAAGTGGTTCTGAGAGAAGGGTGTTGTTAAGATTCATTTGCTTTAACTGTGCGGTCTCTTTATTAAAACGGTGCAAATTAAAAGTGAATTAACTTCAATTTATTTCTATAAAAATAAGGATCTGTTGAAATCAGATTTGGGTGATAAGCTAACCAAAAACACCTTTGATTTGCTACCATTTTAAGTAAGGCTAGGGGTCTTCAGTTTGCTGGTAGCATTGCCTTTGGGTGTCCTTATAAGTCTTCTCCTCCCAAAACAATTGGAATCTAAAGTGTCTTTTTGGCTCAATAAAGATCGAGAGCTGTGAACAGGAGCACCTGGACATTATAACACATTATAGTGACTGGAAAAGTGCGACCATAATTTAAGATTGAATCCGTCATCTCTACCGCGTGGTCAAAAGATGATGTTGATGCAGCAGACATTGGGAAAATAATATTACTAAACTTTAATACTTAATAAACTAAAATATTTGTTTCATCTTTTGTAGCACAACCAGACGATGAAGTGATAGAGGCAGATGATCGTTGTGTAGCTTTGACTGGTTCTGGATGTTGGAAAGTTTATGCTTGTAGTATGGCATCCGATACTATAACCGCTACTGATACTACAATCAATCCTTTTCTTACTATGTGCGAGTTCGATATCCGTGAGTCAAACCCAACCAACCATGAATTATTCACTTTGATTCAAGTTTTAAGATCAAATGTCAATGAAATCACTAAAGATTGTAAACGATGCAAAGGTGTTGAATAGAACTATGAAATTTTTCTTTCCTAGCCGGAATACAGTAAAACATCAAATCAAAGTTCATCTAACGTCAAATTGTAACCAATAAAACGTTAAATGAACGTTTAAATAACATCTTTTTCCGGCTGGATTGAATATCGACATTGCCGGATATTGACAACAATAGACTGACCTTGATTTAAGAAAAACGATATTTTGATTATGTTTACCTGAAACTTTATTTATATTGCATGTGCGTATTTTGTAAATGTTATTCTAATTTGTTATTTTTAATCCATGTTTGAATGTCTTCTTGCTTTACTCTTCATATTCTTCATATTCTTGACACGACACTATGTCTTTGTAAGAACAAACTAGAACAGGTAAAAATCTTCAAAACAAGTTAAAAGGATATCAAGGCTTCGAAGACTTTTAAATGACCTGATATCTTAGAAAAATGGAGAAATAGACAAAAATACTCACAAAATGAATAATAAGAATAAGAACATGTTGAGAACATTTTTAGGTTAAAAATTCAAAAAGTTAAGAACATCCCAGACATCATTTAATATATCCTGGAAAATTTTGGTTATCCTTAAAAACAATCTTCCCAATTTGGATTTGTATAAATCAACTTTAATTCTTTTTTTCTTCAATTTACTAATTACTTAATATCTTATTCTGTATGGTTTGTTGTATTGTTTTGTCTTATTTATCAAATTGCATTTAAAAAATATATCGATAACAGATAACAATTTGAGTAATCTATATTTCAACACATTTTTAACCTTTAGACTAGCTAATAGCCAAGACTATGATGCACCTGTCCCTACGTACCCAGCTGGCACACAACGTTGTTTCAACGTTATATAACGTTATGAACATTAGATAAACGTTGAAACAACGTTGTGTGCCAGCTGGGTATTCTGGGATAACATTCCCCAGTATAATTATTGTCACACGGGAACTAGTTTGAATTTTAAAAGTAATTTTCGGACTTGCCTCAGTTTCCATCCCGTGCGTTTTGTCGTACCAAGTTGACTGTTTTCGATAAAGATTTCCTTCGGTCAACTTGGTATACCCAATATGGTACGGCTAAAAAAGGTCAACATGGTACAGAGTTTTTGTCTAAACCAAGTTGACTGTGTCACATATAAGCCAACCAGGTCAACATAGTACAACGTTTTTGTCCACGCCAAGTTGACTGTGTCACATATAAGCCAACCAGGCCAACATAGTACAGCGTTTTTGCCCCGTTTTTGCTCATACCAAGTTGACTGTGTCAAATATAAGCCAACCAGGCCAACATAGTACTACAGCGTTTTTGCTCATACCAAGTTGACTGTGTCATATATAAGCCAACTTAGTTATCCCAGGTCAACATGGTACATAGTTTTTGTCTATACCAAGTTGACTATGTCACATATAAGCCAACCAGGTCAACATAGTACAGCGTTTTTGCTCATACCAAGTTGACTGTGTCACATATAAGCCAACTTAGTTATCCCAGTTCAACATGGTACAACGTTTTTGTCCATACCAAGTTGACTGTGTCACATATAAGCCAACCAGGTCAACATAGTACAGCGTTTTTGCTCTTACCAAATTGACTGTGTCACATATAAGCCAACTTAGTTATCCCAGGTCAACATGGTACAACGTTTTTGTCTATACCAAGTTGACTATGTCACATATAAGCCAACCAGGCCAACATAGTACAGCGTTTTTGCTCTTACCAAATTGACTGTGTCACATATAAGCCAACTTAGTTATCCCAGGTCAACATGGTACAGAGTTTTTGTCTATACCAAGTTGACTATGTCACATATAAGCCAACCAGGCCAACATAGTACAGCGTTTTTGCTCATACCAAGTTGACTGTATCACATATAAGCCAACCAGGTCAACATAGTACAGCGTTTTTGCTCATACCAAGTTGACTGTGTCACATATAAGCCAACTTAGTTATCCCAGGTCAACATGGTACAACGTTTTTGTCCATACCAAGTTGACTGTGTCACATATAAGCCAACCAGGTCAACATGGTACAGCGTTTTTGCTCATACCAAGTTGACTGTGTCACATATAAGACAACTTAGTTATCCCAGGTCAACATGGTGCAGCATTTTTGTTCATACCACTTGTGAGAACATCCAACTAGTACATTAGCTAACTTACTAATCCCAGGTCAACATGGTACAGCGTTTTTGTTCATACCAAGTTTACTGTATCACTTGGGGAACCAAATTACTTATCACAAGTCAATATGAGCGAGCTGTGGATAAAAATCGGCGCCTGTCAACTTGGTACGCAAACGGTCAACATGGTACAATCGACCGTTTCAGTCAACATAGTACGGGCAATCAACATGGTATGGAACATCAGTTAACATCATCTCGAAACCCTGCTTAAGGGCTCTGACCATAGTCCAAAAATTGATTTTGGTATTTGAACATAAAAGTTATATTTCAGGTTCCTTAACACTTTTAACAAAGAATTGCCTTTATAAATTGCTTTTTAATCGAACCCCTTAAGAGTAATTAAGAATTTAATTGCAAAAATGACGTTATGAACTTTAAAAAGATGTTAATAATATGTTGCTCACCCTCTTTTACAAAAAGTGTTATTTTAATGGGTAATTAACTTTTTTGTTTCAAAATTTCTTTACACTGTCCGCAAAGAATTGACTATTTTAAATTTTGCGGAAAATTTTTCTAAAAAGTGTGCAAAATATACTGTTTTTTAAGCAAAAATTGGATGAAAAAGAGAAAAAACCACTATTTTGAAATTTCGAGACAAAAAGCATTTACAAAATTTTCCGCAAAAATTTTTATTGTTCGGTAAAAGATACACCATCTACTGCAAAAATTTTTTCAAAATGTTTTTTCTTCGCCGAAACTAATCTCTTTAAAGTTGAAATACTCTTCCTCGCAAAAGTCTTCATTTTCTTCTTCATCAAACTTTTTCAATGCAATTTTTGAATTTTCAGATTCAGGAATAGTTTATCTAACAGAAAATGTATAACATGCCATAGTTTTGTTGGTTACATCAGTCAGAAAACACATTTTAAACACGGCAATTATGAAAAATTCACTATGGTCAGAGCCCTTAAAGCTAAAATTTGTGTCAGTTATTATTATCCGTAATTATAAACGGCCCTTAAGAATAAAAGCTCATTGTATGAGGTATTAACCCAGCTGGTACACAACGTTATTTCAAGGTCCATACAACGCTCATAACGTCCATATAACGTTAGAAGAACGTTAAAACAACGTTTTGTGCCAACTGGGAAGTATTGTTTTTCCCAGTCAAGAAAAAATAAAACAAGAGCCGCAAAGATGCGGATAAATATTTCCTTTACAAATGATAAAATAATTATTGATGTCCTCAAAAGATTTCAAAGTGCTTTGTCTCAGATAACATCAAGCAACACAAGTCCCAAAGAATTTCAAAATTGGTTTATGTAATTGCTAGTATTTGCAGAATTATTCCTAAGATGACGAAGGTTCAAACCTACGGATTACGGAGTATATCCAAGCTGAACTCGACTGAGAATAACAATGCAGTAACCAAATTGGCTAGACAACCTTTAATTTTCGTTACTCTCGGGTACCTAATAGCCAGCCCCCCTGCTAATTAATTTTTCGCAGATTTTCCACCCAGGACATTCTTATTCCAACCCCCCCCCCCGCTTATTAATTTTTGGGAAAATATTTTTGAAAGTTCCCTTTTTTGTTCCAATTTTGCTGTATTTCTTTAAAAAATTTGCCACCAAGGACATTTTTATTCCAATCCCCCGCTTATTAAGTTTTGAGATTTTTTCCAACCCCCCGCTTATTCCAATCCCCCCCATTTTTTAAATGCATATGTGGAAGAAAATATCAAGTTTTAAACGCACATCGAAGAAAATATATATTCATAACAAATGTTTTCCATCTTTTAAATGCACGTGTAAGAAATCTCCGCAAATTTATAAAGTTTTCCATGTTTTCAACGCGTATTGAAGAAAATAAATTCATAACAAAAGTTTTCTATCGTTTAAATGCACATGTAAGAAATCTCCAAATTTATAACAAAAGTTTCAACCTTTTGCCTTTAAAACGCACGTGGAAAACAATCTACAAATTCACAACCAAAGTTTTCCACGTTTTAAATGCATGGGGAAGAAAATCTCCAAATTTACAACAAAAGTTTCCACGTTTAAAACGCACGTGGAAAAAAAATCTCCACGACCAAAGTTTTCCACATTATAAATGCACGGGGAAGAAAATCTCCAAGTACCAAGTTCAAGACAATGATTCCAATTGTTTAATTCCATATTCAATACAATCAAAATTTTAAGAGTTAACATTTTTCATATTGGCCGGTGTGGTGTTCCGGTTATATCAGCTTAAAAAGTTTGAAATTACAGTTCTGTGAACCGCAACAGAGTTTTCCCCACAAAAAGAGTTTTCACTAACTGTCACTAACGAGTTAATTCATTGTTGTAGATAAAAACACCAAGGGAAATTCAATCATTTACCAGTCAATTTTGCTCCATGTTAAAATTTTTAGCTCAAAGCTAGCTAAATCATTGTTCATCACCAACCATATCGCCATCTGACCATTGCGCATTGGGTGGTGCATACCATAAAAGTGAGTTCAAACTTTTTTGATGTCGCAAGTATTTTTTTTTTCAGGTATAACATGGTCAGATTTGTCCACAATCACTTTAGGTAAATATACAAGCAAAATTGAAGTTAGCTTGTTGTGTAAGTTACAAAACTGTCTGTTTTTCCAAGACATCAAGATAAGAGATTGTATCTCTCACACCAAGAGTATGTAAAAGAAACATCAAATCCAGACATCGTACAAAAACATGATCCAATTTCAACTCATGAAGATATAAACCAAGAAAAATGCACGTGGAAAAAAATCTCCACGACCAAAGTTTCCACATTCAAATGCCCGGGGAAGAAATCTCCAGTACCAAGGTCAAGACAATGATTCAATTGTTTAATTCCATATTCAATACAATCAAATTTTAAGAGTTAACATTTTCATATGGGGGGGTGGTGTCGGTTATATCAGCTTAAAAGTTTGAAATTACAGTTCTGTGAACCGCAACAGAGTTTTCCCACAAAAAGAGTTTCACTAACTGTCCTAACGAGTTAATTCATTGTTGTAGATAAAAAACACCAGGGAAATTCAATTTACCAGTCAATTTTGCTCCATGTTAAATTTTTAGCAAAGCTAGCTAAATCATTGTTCATCCCAACCATATCGCCATCTGACCATTGCGCATTGGGTGGTGCATACCATAAAGTGGAGTTCAACTTTTTTGATGTCGCAAGTATTTTTTTTTTCAGGTATACATGTCAATTTGTCCACAATACTTAGGTAAATATACAAGCAAATTGAAGTTAGCTTGTTGTGAAGTTGACAAAATGTCCTGTTTTTCCAGACCATCAAGATAAGAAGATTGTATCTCTCACACCAAGGTATGTAAAAGAACATCAAATCCAGACAATCGTACAAAAACATGATCCAATTCAACTCATGAAGCATATAACCAAAGAAAAATAGCGAAAGAGCAACATTTGTTGTCTATTTTTTGCCTCCATCTTTGTTATGACTGTTAAAAAGCAGTATGGTCCGATCAACAATACGCTTTCGGACCGGGTGACGTTTTCCGATCGGCAAGGAGAATAGACCACCGTACCCATATTTCCTACGACGTGTCTTGAAAAAATGACGTCTTCCACCTCGAAAAAAGAACATCCTACTGTTTTTACCACCGGAGCTTGATTTAAAAAGAGACTCATGTACAAACTCACGAAATTGACCAAAACCGAGCGTTAGACTTGGAGAAGAAGAAGAAAAATTACCGTTTTAACAAATATTTCCTTCTGGAAAGGAAATATTTAAAAACTTGTAAATTAAAATTGATGAATCAATGTTTAGAAAAAGGGGTTACGCGCGCTCCAGAACGCTTAAGTACGTTCCTCCACTCTGTTTGCGTTGCAAATAATACTGAGGTAGGCCAGGATAATCACGACGATCGGCGAAAAATTTAAGGCTAGTGAAAATACGTTATTTTATCGAGTGTAGAGTCTTGAGAAGCACTAGTGAAAGGTAAACAACAGCTTTTTAATTGGATATTCTTTTTTGCGGGAAATCTGTTAGGCAAAACTAGAGTGCCTTTTCTGGGTAAATATGTCGGGGGAAAAGTGACGAAAATTATAAGAATTAGGGCGACGACATTTTTCCCAGTTGAAAAAAACTTTATTTACCTGGTTTTTTATCCCCGGCCGAACATTTTACAACAATGTTTAGAAAAAGGGGTTACGCGCGCTCCAGAACGCTTAAGTACGTTCCTCCACTCTGTTTGCGTTGCAAATAATATTGAGGTAATCCAGGATAATCACGACGATCGGCGAAATATCTAAGGCTAGTGAAAATACGCTATTTTATTGGTTGAAACTCACTAGCCTGTTACATTTTTCGGCCGTTTTCGTGATGATGCCGATTTGCTATGCTAGTTAACCTCACAAATATTTAGAGTGTAGAGTCTTGAGAAGCACTAGTGAAAGGTGAAAACAACAGCTTTTTAATTGGATATTCTTTTTCCGGGAAATCTGTTAGACAAAACTAGAGTGCCTTTTCTGGGTAAATATGTCGGGGGAAAGTGACGAAAATTATAAGAATTAAGGCGACGACATTTTTCCTAGTTGAAAAAACTTTTATTTACCTGTTTTTTATCCCCAGCCGAAAATTTTACAACAGCCTCAGGATCTATAAAGTCCAAAATATCTGAAAAACACATTGGCCAAAGGGAATGTAAAAAGAAATTCCAAAATACGAAAATTCTAAAAATCTAAAAAAGTCCCGAAAATCGAGTATATTGCACCGGCCCAGGGGGAGCGGGGGTACCTTTTTTCACCTTCACGAGTCCCAGGTAAATGCCGCAAAAACACATTTCAGTCCCATTCAGGTCGCTTTTTTTCAAAAGAGAGTCCCACGGACGACACGAAGAGTCAATTTTTCGAACCTCTCGCTGAGAGAGCGGAGCAGCCCCTTTAACCAACGTCGTTCCCTGCGTATTATCAGCTTTTTATGCTTTACTGATAGCGCCCTTTTACTTTTTTTTTTTTTTTTTTTTTTTTTTTTTTTTTTTTTTCCAAGAATTCCGTGAATATTATATTTCAGATATACTTACAATAGGGGCAATAAATTAGAGTAAATTTGGTTTGATAAATAAATAAAATAATAATTGAAAACAATAACCGCTAGTGGCACTAGACTGTAGCTAGCAGCAAGTAACAATGAGTCTAACCTAGGATCTAACGAAAATGACCGATTGAAAAAGAATGTAATAGCACAACTAAGTAGTTGCGCCGGGCTGTAAAGAAACAGAAACTTGAAAATTTCATAAAAACTCAATAAAATTTATAAAAAAAAAATTAATTAAGAAACATTAATTATTGCTAACTCTTGAACGAGAGTTAGTCAGTTCAATATCCTTTTACTTCCGCCTTGTAGTTTCGAATGTTTTTATTCGAAAATCTAATTCGAACGTTATAGATTCGAACGAAAATATTCGATTTTAGTGTTTGCATCTTTTGACAAAATAGAGAAGCATTTTTCGATCCCAGAAGCTTTGTTTCGCAGTGAGGGGTGTTGCAGATTTTTCAGAGATGTATTTGAAAGTTTCTAGATTGATAATTGAAAATGCAGATGGTGTACAGTATTATTTCGATAGAGAAGAAACCACCCTTGGATTAATCAGATTGAAAGCACTGAGTCTTTTTCTATGTTTTTGTTTCGATATGCATGGAAAAGAAAAGCAGAGGAAAGGAGTTCCATGATTGAAACGTATGCGTTGGTTGTAATAATGGTTAAAAAAGACAACATTTATGAAACAGTAAAACAATGTGAATAATTTCTTGATTATCGTCAAGCCGTAATGATTGTTGAGATTCTTAAAAAGTCAAGCACGTACCTTTGTCGCAAACGAGAGAATTGGGAGAGAACTTAAATATCGCTCGTCATATGGTTTTTAATTACAAGACATTACATTCAGTTACATTTCCCTTATTATGATATCAGAATCTCGCATATTGGCAAACATTCAAGATCTCAAATTTTGTATCAGTGATGAAAAAACTGTTTGGCTTCACACGGACAATACCAAAAGCTGAAAATATTTAGATCATGACAAGTAGTTTTATAAATTTCTTAGTTCATCAGATTTGATTTTAGTTTTTTTGGAAGAATCCAAATTAAAGTTTCATCTGAAAATATTTTGTTGCGTTTCCCCCCTTTCCCTTTGTCTTTGACACTTCCCTACTCCGAAAGTCATCTTTTCGACTGTTTTTGATTTGATTTTTCTCAGATAGGCCTGTCTGTTGTTGTTGAGTACTGTATGAAGATTTTAACTTAAATATGAAACTCTTTACCTTGAAATTTTGTCTTCACAATTAAACCACAGTAATGTCTATGGTTAAAACCAAGAACCAACAAACAAACTGGTATCTTACTTATTAGGTTCTTAGTAGGGGGAGGGCTTATTGTTAGAGGGGTTGGAAATTTTAATTCTAAAAACCCAAAAATAAGCTAAAATCAGGCTTTATAGAGCAAAATAAGAAGCCTTCCTTCCCTCTGTCAGCTGAAAATATTTTTACAAATTAATAAACGATGGGGGGTCCTAATAAGGTCCGGGGTTGGAAGATTTTTTTGTTTTGGAGCAATCTCATCATTTAAAATATAAAGCACGTTGAGGATCCTTCACTTGCGATCGGAGTGATCTGAGGATTTAAAAATTGATACGAAAATTGATGTCATGTAGTCATACACGAAGTTTGAATTTTGAAAGTGGTTGAGCGATATATAGGAACTTAGTCGACCGCGCGCACATTATACCAAAGGAGACGCGCTGCGCGCGTAATAAGCAAACGATATCACTCTTATTTAAAAACAAAATCTTTAAATAAACATCACGGAACTCTTTAAATTTTTAAGTTTTCAGTTCTTTGATTAGAGGGTGGTACTCATTGACAGGCGGAGCTAAATAAAAGAACTAGGTTACTGTCATAGAATTAGAGATGACTAACAAAATCAAGGAGAAGTTAGATTCAAACAGACATTGTATGATTTGGGGGAACCGGTGAAACATACAACGTTTTTCAAATATCATATGAAAGCTTGGTTATCACATGTTGATGTTTTTTCGTACACCCCCTTCCCACTGGAATAAAAAATTGTCCAAAATATCGTTCTCGGTGGGAAATTACTCTCGAATTTTTGTCTCCACTGATAATAATCAAATAGACCAATCCTTACTGCAAAATATTGTGCTATTTCTTCTATCCCCACTGAATTTCTGGGTAGAAAATAATGGATTTCAAGTCCCCAGTTATAAAAAGCATGGGAATATCAATCCCCATCGAGTTTTGGTCAGTTATTTTTACCCCCATTGGCTGATAAAATCCTTCCGGGTCTGTGAGAAGGGGGTGTTTTCGTGGGAAGTTTTTTTTTTTTTTTTGTAATAATATTTTCTAAAGATTTAATATGGATTTTAAAGAGATTTTTAGGAAACTTTTTGAAATATTTCAACCGTGCGAGCTCTATTTTAGAAAAAATATATATATTCATTCTATCGTAGTTAAAGTAATGAAAATTATTTTTTCAATTTTTTTTTTTTTTTTTTCAATACTGGCAGTTTCATGCTTTTACAAACAATCCTCACAGCCAATTCGATTGACTTCAAAATATGCCAATTTTGCCCTGTTTGCCAATTATTTTACATTCGATTGACAGAAATTTGGCAAAGTTGGCAAAATTGGAGTGCCATAAATGCCAAATAAAAAAGAAGTGGTGAATCTGGCATTCTTGGCAAATTTGGAACTTACCTCCATACGTCTCCATACAAAACACTGTTCCCACGAGACCTGTGTTCTTTTCGGCTCCAATTTTGCCACTTTTGCCAAAGTTTTTGAAAAATAGAAGACCTTCCAATGCTAAAGCAAAACAATGCCGATCGGCAATTTGATTGGTTAAAAAATCGTTCGCTTTACAAACGCCGACAGAAAACTGCTGACTAAGCATCACAAAACGGAATTCATAATGGCAGAGTAGCGATGTACAAATTTGCCATGGAGCTGTGATCTTTTGACATTGAAATTGTGGATTTGGCAAAGTTGGTGAGTATGGCAAATTTGGAAGTCAATCGAAAGGGCTGTCAGTTGAAAATAATTTTTTAAAAAAAACTAGAGTTCCGTTGCTCTTACAAAAAATAACATTGCAGGGTCTTCGTCAAAAATTGACGTCATTTTAGTCCTTGGTGTCGTGAACTTTTAAAGTGAACTTGTTCACGTGACGGCATTTTGAAATCAGTTCATTCCTCGATTCAAAAGCTTGTCCGGGTTCGGAAATGTAGCGATCTCAAGTTTCTCCGCGAGACAAAGTGAGCATTTCAGCGACGAACGGTTGAACGGTGGGCACTGTCGGATGGTTTTCCATGCGATTTTTGGCGATAGGTTTTTTCGTTTTAATCTCCAAACTTCTTTTGACAATTCCGTCTCTTTTTCGTAGCGATTTAACTACGATATAACGCTTCTAACTTCGGTTGGTTAAGCACTCTTTTGATGGATGAAAGCATTGCTTCAACAAATTATATTCATTCTAGATATTTGTTGTGATTTGTCTTGTCCTTTTGTTTTTGGGGTTTTGTTCTCTGTGTTTCCATTTGAATAGTTTTTTTGAAAAGGTTTCATACTTCTAGACTATATTTATGTTATTTTTAAAGATTGTCATGAAAATGATGAATCATGAATTCTAGTCGCTGTCACGGGTCAATCAAAGGAATAGCGGCCTGAGATTTCAATTCTTATGTCATAGAGTGCGTATTGAAATTCAATTTAAGATACTTCCGAAACTTTTGAAATCTCTTTCGGCTTTTAGGGTTTGTTTCCATGAAAACTAACAAGTCATGAATATCTTCAATTATCTTTTCTGGGATCGACTTTTTCTCACGCCCAAATTTTGAAATAAAAAAGCTACCGTTGATTAATGAATAAATTAAGTTATTATTTGAGAGTGACTTTTCAACTACACCTTTTTTGTATAAGAACAAACTATAAGAACATAAGGTTTTGATGGCCAAAATATTAAGAACAAGTTAAAAACATTTTAAAGCTTTGGGGACTCTTTTTTTAGGAAAATGAGCAAAAATACTCGGAAAACCGTGAAAATAAGAACATGTTAAGAACATTTTTAGGCTTAAAACTCAAAAAGTTAAGAACATCTGAAGGTTAAAGAAATTTTTGGATGTTCTTATGAAAATAAAGGTGTAATTTCATAACAGATCTTCCATCCTATGTATACCACGCTCTGCTCTACTGTGCTCTAAAGGGATATGGCGAATGTGGAGATCTGGACCTGGTTGTTTAGCCTAAACATTCAAAACTGTGTTTTTTTTGCTTGAAAACGAAAGCAAAAGTGACTGGGTTCGAATGGTTATGATTGTAAATGGCTTTTGATTTTAATGCGATTGGTTTTGCTTTAGCTAATCACCGCATTCAAAAGCTCATTTGATATTCATCCAAAATCTGGATGAAACATATCAAAGCGGTGCGCCAACTTGGGTAAATTCTCTAACGTAGCCATGGCGTTTAGAGTGAATACGTGACAGCGTGGAGTAATTAAATCTGTTCGGAGATTAGTTTTGCATGCAAACTTAACCTGATATTTTATTAGAATCACAAGCATCTAATACACCGTTTAACAGTGTCGACTGTGCGCACGCGTATGAACAATTTTCCATTGTTTTGATTTTGGCAACCACCGGAAATTTCACTCTGCCCCATAAAAAATGGTAGGTAAACATCAAGTTCTCACAAGAAAACCCAGCAGAAAAATGGTAGGTAAAGAACTCCTTTTAATCATAACTTCTTTTACTCTAGATGAATTTTTGTGAAATTTTCAGAAGAGATACATAAAATTGTCATTAATATCATGTTCAAACATCTAAAACATTTTCTTTGTAGAGGAAAGAAAAAAAAATGGTAATGTTTACATTTCTCTAGCCTTCCACAGCACTAAAGTGATCATTTTTACCTACCGCCTCTACAGTGGAGATGGCGAGACTGTTAAACGGTGTATTGAGCGATATTTTTGTAAGGGAATTTATTTGAAACAATTTTAACCCGCCACAGGCAATATGAGTTTTCTTTAATGTCAAATCCCAAAATATAACGGTTATTTTTCTTGAACTAGTTTCTAAGGCCTGACATTAACAATTCTGCTTTTATTTGCGAATAAATTGACTCGATTTAAACGGTTTTTTTAGTAAGAACATATTCAAAATTTTTTGAATCCCTGGGATGTTTTTTTTTGAGTTTTAAGCTTAAAAATGTTCTTAACATGCTCTTATTTTCCCCTTTTTGTAAATATTTTTGCCCATTTTCCCAAGAAATCAGATGTTTTAGAGCCCGCAAAGCCTTTAAATGTTATTAACTTGTTCTTAAAATTTTGGCCATGAAAGCTTTATGTTCTTATAAAGTTTGTTCTTATAAAAAAAGTGTATACTTCAGATTGTTTATAGAAAATTTAACTTTGTGTTTATTTTTGTGTCCTAAATGCCTCAAAAATACATTAAAATAAATCCCGAAGATATTTCTACATCGACTAATACTCAATATTCAATATATAAATGTTAAATTTTTTATAAATTGTGTTTTTCTTTCAAAAATTTTGATTTTTCAAATTCAACTCTATTCAATGTTGTCTTGGAAAGAATTGAATGTTGAAAACCACTAAAAATTTTATTTTCCTTCACTTTTCATTTAGGCCTTTCTTCGTATTTTTTTTTCGTTGAGAAATTTCACACATTTTAGACTTCTCTCGTTTTAAAAATTAGTTATTGGTTCCAATAACACGAGAGAAAAAACACAGCCGATCGTCATTCCATACTTATCCAATTCAGCCAAAATTCAAAATGGGAAAGATATCTTTGGTTTTCCTTGCTACCATCTTGGTGAATTGTTTTGGAAATATTGGAGGGTCTTCTTATGGCCTAAACGTCAGATACCTTCAACCTTGGGAGACAGACAATGGTAAGGTCGATTTCTAATGTTTTCTTAAACAATTTATATAAGACACCCCTGTGTCACAGACCGTGGGACCCCAGCCCCACTGGAAAATTTGGCAAAAATTTCGTCCCTGGTGAGAAAATACCTTGAAATTTCAGCCCTACTAGAAATTTGACCTTGATTTCATCCCCATTCGAGATCCAATATTAAAAAATCAAAACCATCCCCACTGGATTTTTTAACCTTGGAACAATAAAACTTCTATCCCCATTGAGATTTCGATAGCACCGGTACTGTGTAACCTGATAACAGATGTTCATAATTTTCTTACGCGCACGGTAAACCTCTAAAGGCGCTTGAAAATTATACATCTGAGGAAAATAGTCCTCCCGCGGAAAATTCTACAACAAGAATCTTGTTGTGCGCCGGAAAAATAAAAACTGATACGGCGCCCTATTCATAAATACAATCTCGCAATTTTGTTGTCATTCCTAGTCCTTTTAGACGAACGCGGTCCTTACGATTTCGAGATTGCATATTCGTCAGATTGTTTGTTTTCACACATCCCTTTAGAGCTTCAGCGTGGTGTGCATAAAACATTCACAATCTGATCTCAGGTTAGTACTGGGTGACAGGGGTGTTGTAAGTATTTTCTATATTACAAATCTGTTTTTCTTGCGCAGCGGCAGCGAATCTTAATTACATACCTATCTCTAAAATAAAGTAGTAAAATCATATATGGGATAAAAATCTCTACCTAAGTGTCCGTGGGATAGAATTTCAGGTTATTTTTCTCATCGAGGATGGAAATAAAATTGGCCTTTGAATGATCTAAATCAGGTCAAATTAGTATCATCATACAGCACAGCTCTGATGTGTCGCGAGCACAGAGTACAATGTCTGTAAGTGCTATGAGTACTTTAAGGGCAGAAACTTTCACGGGCAGAAACTTTCGCGTTTTTCGCGTTTTTGGCATTTTTTCGCGAAAGTTAATTTCGCGAAAAGGGATATTTTCCTAAAAATCACGAAAGTTTTTTCCAAGTTTTAAAAGCCGAGGAGAGTCAATATTATCGATATTATCGTAGTGACTAGGATTCGGAATGGGAGAAGTGCAAATAGTTTATTTTTCATTTATTAGCATGTCACTCTTCCGATTGAAGAAAAAAAATGAAATTTGAAATAATTTTTTATTCATCATGAATATTGCCCTTATGTATTACAATGAAGTGAATAAAGTCAATCTCATACTGTCTTCTGACCAGCCACCAGAACCGTTGGAGGACCAACGGATCCGGCGAGACTCGGACTCATAACCATGCCATTCGCGAGCAATTGCTCTACCATTGAGCTACGGGTCCATGTGGAACCTGAGGACTTAATTGCCACTGGGTAGAGCTTGAAGTGAATTCTTGTCTACTGACTGGTCAGGGACGGTGAATTGGGAGAAATCCATCTCCACATTGCTAGTGTGTTAGAATGCACCAACTACTACACTAACGGAAGGTTTGGGCATGCATGGTTTTCCAACGGTTCTGGTGGTTGGTAAGAAGACAACATGGGAGCGACTGTATTCAATTCATTCTAATTTTTCATTCACTTTCCCTAGCCACTCGCAAAAGTTATTGCTACTAAAATTGAACATTCACAAAAAACCGCGAAAGTTTCTTCCGTAAATTTTATTCAAAAAGTAAAAATCGCGAAACTTAAATCCGCGAAATTTCGTGACTTTTCGGTCTCGTAAAAATTTCTGCCAAAGAAAGTTTCTGCCCTTAACGTAGGGAACCATCCCGGGCTAGGGCCTAGTCCGATGATATCGGAGGGTCAGCTTCTCTCCTTTTCTTAGTCTCGCTTAGTCGAAAGTTGGGTGGTACATGCCTGTCAGCTTGCAACCCTAGTACCCCTTCCGGCGGGACGGATTTCGACCGGTGGATAGAGGGTGTGCACGGGTCTTTGACACTAGGATGTTTTATTTATTCGATAATAGCTCGGTCAAGTTATCAATAATAATCTAACATTAATAAGTTAAGATTACGAATTTGAAAGTATTACCTAATGTGTCCCCCTCCTCGGCTCGGGTTGTAACGTTAGGAAATGTATTTATAATAGATCCATTTTGTTTTTACACCACACATGACAACATACGGTAAGTCACGGTAAAATCTAGGCTGCACGCATCCCCTCTGATATGATTTGATATAGGGGATGCGTATCGTCTAAAATATTTCTGTCCCAACTTACTCCCGTCTTTTCTTTTTTCTTTTTTGATTATGCGTCATAGCAATGAATGAAAATTGATAATTATGAAAACAACAGCACAATGACTTCATTTCTTTCTTTCTTTGATTGTGACGAAATTATGTAAATTTATGCAAATTTTGGTTACCCCATAATCTCGGACGAGAATTTCATACACGATACGTATCCCCTAAAACAAAATAGATTCTGGGGATGCGCGCAGCCTACATATGACCACACGATAATATTTTTTCAATAGCTGTTGAATATGGATACGTCAATATGGTCAAGCATGGATTCTATCTAGAAGTCACATCCAGTGAAGTTATAAAATTTTTCGAGACAAAACCAAATGTTGATCAATGTCTTGTTGAATGTGTTCAAACAATGAATTGTACCAGTGTAAATTACAAACAACAGTTGGGAGCATCAGTTCTGACAGAGTCATTAGAAGGACAATGTTCTTTATTGAGAACTGATCGATTTCGCAATGCTGATAAGATTAGCAAGCAAACAAGTTTTGGATACGCTATTGCTGTTGCACATTTTTCACTACAAGTAAGTCTGCATTATTTACATATTGCAGAAACTAATTGTTTTTTTTCATGATACCCGTCATCCACACATTGAGTTTCAAGCCTGAAGAGCTGGAGGAGAAACTTTAACCCTACTCAGGCAAGAGAAATTGAAGCCACTTATTTCCAATCCAAAACGCACATGCGCTGTAATCATGATGACAGATTGTATTTAGCGGTTTCTTTGTTTTGGAGGACTACATTTTTTGAAATCTAGCGATAGATTTTAGTTTCAGTCTGGCGTTTGTGTAAAAACTAAGCGCGGGTGTTCTGGATAGGAAATAGGTGGTTTCATTTCCCATCCAGGAGTGTTGCCTCTAGCCCTTCGGACTGGAAACTAGACGATGTTATCGACCGTTTGGAGGTCAGTAAACGCGGGAAAGAATTAGGGCGTCAGGGCGGTTTACGGGACAAAAGTGGCGGTAGAGATTTGGAACACTGTTAACATCTCTGCCACTGCTTACTCCACCCGAATTTATCACACTTCCTAAACTATTCCGTTTTTTAGTGATCTTGTGTAGACGATAGGATTGTCTAGCTTGAAACTCAATGGGTACCAAGCCCTTTTGCTAACTATCTTAATATGTGTCTGGTCAATATTTTCTTTTTACATCAGACGGATACAAGAACACTTTATATAAGAATAATGATTAAAGATTAAGGGTCTAAAAAGTTAAAATAGGTGTTTTCCACTAGTGACGGCTTCCTGGATTAATGTAACTTTTGATACGAACTCGATGAATGGCCCAAACTATTTATACAATGTTTGTTAGCTTAAGCCACTAGTGGAAAAACACCCTACTACAATCAAGGTCATAATATTTGAGAAAAAAGGGAAATTCACCGGAAAGTTTTGAAAACACAATTGATTTGTAAGTGCTCTAAAGTAGGTTGGAAGGATAGAGTTTCTGAGTTTTAACGCTAGACTGAAGACTTAGAATAGGATCTGAGGATCCAAAAGTTCAAAAATAGTCCAATAAGGCTCAGAATATAAGCTGGAAGTCTTCCAACCCCTCTCAAATTGAAATATTCCATTAAATTAAAGAGATAGCCCAAAATCGACTTCCTCGCTGGAACTTTAAATCTTGAAAAAAGTTAAAATAACCGGAATTCTCAACATATTTCAACCATGATTGTAGTTTGAGTAAAGAAAACGGATTGGGCTATTCCAGAAAAAATTTGTACCCCCTATGTTCAGGATGTCTTTTTCGGAAAAGGTGACACCCTGGATTTTCTTTCAACTTTTTAAGACCCTTCCTTGATTTTTTTCTCAACATATAGTTCTGCAGTCCCACAGTCAGACTAGGATCTTAGATTATCAACCTTATTTTACTGACCATGCTGGATTTTCGGCCTCATTTTACTGACCACCCTGGATTTTTTTAAACATTTTATACTGACCACACTAGATTTTACCCTCCTTTTATTAACGAACCTGGATTTTTGACCTCATTTTACTGACCACCCTGGATTTTTAAACTCAAAAAAACCAGACCACCCTGGATTTTCTACCTCATTTTACTGACCACCCTGGATTTTTACACTCAAAAAAACGAACCACCCTGGACGTCACACCTCCTCAACATAGGAGGTACAGACTATTTCTGGAATAGCCCATTTTAAGTTAAATTATGGCAATTTCAGTGAAATAAACGTTCTTTATAACAATTCGTCGATTCTATATTTCAGCACGAGTGTGAACTAGATGAACCATGTCCAACTGAAAATCATCTTTGTATTCCTGACTATCAAACTGGAGAATTTGAATGCATCTGTAAAAAAGGTTTCCATGGAGAATTTTGCACCAACAAAAGTAAGTCACAAACATGAGTCAACTCTCTAATGTTCACTTTTTTGTGTGATTCTGACACCCCCTTTCTCGCAGACCCGGTAGGAAAAAATCAGCCAGTGTCGGGTGAAAATAATGGACCAAAACTCGATGATTAAATTTATGATTCAAAAAACATTTCGACAAATATTTTTTAGTATAACCCTTTCATTTTATTAAAAAACATCATCAGTGCATATACTCGATGGGGATTGATATTCCAATATTTTTTATGGTGAGGATTTTATTGATCTGATTATTTTCAATTGGGACAAAAGTTCGAGTATAGTTTGACACTGGGACGATATTTTGGTAATTTTTTCCAATGGGAAGGGTCCCAGTGGGTCTGTGAGAAGGGGATGCATTCTTATAACATTCACGAAAATTTGTATCACACGTCCAACAGTAAAGTGAATAAAAGATTTCAATAAAAAAACGACAAATTTCACGGTCCACAACCCCGACCCGGTTTGTTTGTCCACCACTCATCACAAAACGTGTAACACGTTTCTATCTAGCAACTTGATGTCTCCCAGCTGGCACATAACGTTGTTTCAATGTTAATATAACGTTATATGGACGTTTTTGAACGATAGATAAACGTTGAAACAACGTTGTGTGCCTGCTAGGCTTGTAAATTCGATGTTACCTTTCAGCGGCAATTGGAACAGAGAATTTAGCAAAGTACGGAGCAGCTTCACAATCCTACTTTACCGCAGGCTATTATGCTTCGAATGCTATAGATCAAAACCTGGATACTATTTTGCAGCTCTGGCATGATGGTTGTTGGTGGCAGGTTTCTCTACAACGCAAATATTTACTTGGCCATTTTGTTTTCCATAACAGACAGGTTAGTTACCAGTCCCGTCGTTTAATTCTTCTTTTGTAGCATACATTAAAGGCCGGTCTCCACTTGCGCGCGCTTTGATCGCACTTTTTCGAGCAAAGCTTCCACACTATCCATGATATGCAACACTACAATGACTTCACGAAATTATGCAACTTTTCCGTTTTTGTTCCACCCAATACGTCACTTTTTCTATTGTTTAAGTGACGTATTGGGTGGAAAATTTTAAAAGTTTTCAGAAGACTCTCCAGTGGTGCGCAATGGTGCATATCATGGTCAAAATAAAAATGAAACAACTCCATTGGTACGGTCTGACGTAACGGTTGAAAAAAGTTGAAAGTGTTCAACTTTTTTTTCGAGCGCGCGCTACATTTCTTTATTCCAAGCAAAAAGGATTGAAGCCAAAAGGTGAAATCGCAGCGTGCGCAAGTGGAGACCGGACTTAAATCTTTCAGGCTTCCTTGCAGTGTAAATATGTTAGATGGTGTAACATATATATAGGTTCATGTTACCAATTCCTTATTCAATTCAATTCAATAAAGGTATTTCAAAAGTAAACAAGAAAGCCTAGGTGGTGTCAAGGTCCAGCAGCGTCAGCATATTTTTCCGCTACAGAATCGCCATACAACAGGAGCGAATTTTTTCAATGTATAGACTTGAGTCGGGCGAGCAATAAATTTCTACTAATTAAGAAAGAAAGATTTGACCATATAAGTTGGAGGTACTAATTATATGGTTTTTTCTTACGCATGCGCACAATAAAAATTAATAATTGCACGCATAGGCCCCGACAAAGTCAAATTTTTTCGAAAAGTTGTGTAGGCCAATTCCGCTGCGCGCTGGGCCAACTATGATCTACTTTATTACACGAAAATAATTAGACACATTTAAAGCCTTGAAATTAGCACGCAAAATATTAACAAATTTTACAAGGACACCACCCCGTAATACATAATTTCACTTTTTTTTATCATAGGATTGTTGTCTGAATAGAGCAAATGGTCTTCAAATTCATACCTTCAATGAGAACGACTTAGCCAATCAGATTCATTGTTATACTTTACCTCACATGCATTCTGTTAAAATATATGAATTCAATTGTACCTCATCTCGTATGGCTAACACTGTTAGAGTGACTACTCCTGATTTCATCAATTTTGCAGAGCTTGAAGTTTACGAGTTATGGGGTTAAACCACTGAACTCAAACTACTTGACTGGATCGGGCTACCCGTAAACGTACTTGACTGGATCGGGCTACCCGTATAATGCAAGTGTATCCAGGTTTAGAGCTGACTAGTCCGCTAGTTTTCAATTCTGATTGTTAAAGGTTTTATTTTTACATAAGTGTTCCCGTTTTATATCAGGACAGTGTCTCTTTCATATCAGGACAGTGTCTACCTATTGTTATATCATACTTATGTAAGTATAAAAATATTTTTCTTTTCCTTTTTCTGACCAATCTTGCTCCATATCCGTGTCAATTCAATGTGAAAAAGCTTGTGAATTAAAATTGACGAGTAAACAAATAATATCACTATTTAAAAAAAAAACACCTTTAACAGTGCGATTCGAATGTTTTGAAATTCGAATGTTCGAAATTCAAGGTAAAATAGAATACAACATGGTGGACTAGCCGACTTCAAACTGGACACACTTCCACGGGAAAGTTGTGAGTAGTTATGTAGTGTGTAAAAGAATATGATATCTGTGGGTCGAACTCAGGATGATAACACCGGGGAGTCATTGAGCACTACTGGCTAAACATACACTACACAAGATAAATCAACAGCATTGCGGGCGTTTTCAAAGAGCCCACCCCCAGTCACCTTTTAAATCACGCAATCACGCAAAAAAAACTCCGAATTGCATTATCACGAGTTAAATTTCCTTTCTATATTACAATCACGTTGGTTCCTTCGATCACGCAATCGCACACTTTAAATCACGAAATCACGAACTTGAAAAGCGTCAATCATGCCATCACGAAAACCGCCGGGGCCTAATTACTTCAAACGACACATTTAAACATGTAATATGTTTTCCCAAAAAAAAACGTATTCGATTTTGATACAAATAACTGCAAATGCTTGCAAACATTAATTATATCTATCGACGTTGAAGTATCGTAGCTTTGAAAAGAAAAAACTTATTATATGTCCGATCTACTGAGCCAACTTAAAAAAAACACTGGTATTTTTTTTTACCGGTCCGCTGCAAAATCTAAGACTTTAAATTTGGATTGTAGATTGTGGTTTTTGAAATATGTTTCAGCTCACGACTTTAGTTTTCTTAAAACAACGGCATTATGGCTAATAACGATGTGCTTTTGAGCTATGACCTGTTGATGGAGATACGGTAATTTGCAGAACCAAACTCGAACCAGCCAACAGCCCATTTGTTTACTTTTTTATGATACACCTTTTCGACCGTAGCCACCAATTACCGCACTGGCATTTTGTCAGCTTTACCCACTAAAAGTGTCCCAATCATTTTTTCGCATCAATAGACAATAGAAAATGCGTCAAAAAAGGATTGGGACGGTTTTAGTGGGATAAAGCGGACGAAAAATTTCCCGCGCGATACTGCGGTCGAAAAGCTGTATTCTGATAGCGTTCACGAAAGGTTCTATCAAAACGTTTATCAGTATAAATCAAAAAGTGCTGCAAGTGGCTCTGGGTACGAGATTGAATCATATTAGATTATATATTTATTTATATATTTACCCATTTGGAATGGATAAAGTGTATATTTCGTAAAGTTTAACATTTGAAAAAACGAGTATAGACACTTTTTTCACCCATTGGGTAATTTTTTTTCAACCACTAGCATTCATTTAAACGATTCATGTGAATAAATGGGCAATTTTGATTTAGTGGTTTTATTTTGCTGTGATTATCCCATAAATTTTTATGAATGCTGGCTAAACCATAATTAGAATATAAAATTTGGGATGAATAATTATTTTGATTTATTAAGATTCATTTTTACTATTTGAATTACCTTATCGGGGAAAACTTCGTCGGAGAAAATTTTCGTCGTGTAAATTTTCATCGGGGAATATTTTCGTCGGGGAAAAATATTCGTCACTTGCTGGTATTTGGTAAACGCATTAAGGCCGGGGAAAATTTTCGTCGGGGAAAAATATTCGGCACTTGGCCAAAATTTCATCACTTTTCCCCGACGAAGTTTTCCCCGATAAGGTACATTCTATTTTTGACCCACAGCGTAGATTACATAGAATCACCATAACTCCAGGAATAATTTTCCATCCGGGGAATTTTTTCATCCCAAACCCCTAATAATTAATTTTCGACGATTGTTTGAATTTCAAATTTTATCCCAAACCGATACGACACCCCACCATCATGATATTTTTTATCGGCTTATCTCCACAGATTTATAGCCCGATTTTTTTTAAAGCCCGATGAAGGGCTAGATGGCAGGCTTTAAGCTTTTCCAAGCAAAAAAATTATCGCAAAAAATGTCACTGCTTTCAAAAACCCACAAAACTTCTGACTGGTCAAGTGCTGAAATTCTATTGTAATGTTACGTGACTTAGGTAGGACCTAAACACGACACACTTTTCAGCACTCTATCTAGCCCTTTGGGTTTTACAGAAATCTGGATTTATATCAAAGAGAATAATAGAGATGCACTAGTATTTCGAAATTTTTGGTTCGTTTTAGTAAAATGAGGCTATCCATACTAATTAGAATTAATTCACTTATTAGAGTATAGTTGAAAATTATATACGGTCAACTCTTTCTCTGATTTAAACTTCTATTATTCGAATCTTTCTGTAATTCGAACTAAAATATTGGTCTAAATCATTCTCTGTAATTTGGATCTTTCTCTAATTCGAAGAAAAATATTGCTCAGTAAAAATCGATTCTATAGGTCGTTGATTTTATCCCCATTTGAAATTCAATTAATCACACTTCAAAACCACCCACACTGGAATTTTCGACATATGATCAAGTTCCTTGATATGATCAATAAAATTTCTCTATTGAGATTTTGATAGAAATTTTCATTTTCATTGTGGGAAAAATTATCACCGGGACTGTAAGACAGTTAAGTAAAATTCCAGTAGAAATCAAAAGCTGCTAAAAAGATTGATTTTAGTGAAAGTTTTGTTAAGGTATGTGTTCACCTTCCTTGACACATTCTCTTTAATTGATCATATCTTCCCAGCCGGCACACAACGTTGTTATAATGTTCGTCTAACGTTATATGGACGTTGTAAACGTTAGAAAAACGTTGAAACAACGTTGTGTGCCAGCTGGGTTTAGAACAACAAATTTTTATACATCAAAAGTATATATTTTCTGAAAGCCAATAATATTCTCTTTCTAATGGTAAAAGTTTCAGCTGAATTTAAAAAACTGGGCAGGATATAATTAAAATCTTAAGAATTTTAACCTTACCTACTTCAAAGAAGTTAAAGTCACCCATAGCTTTTGAAATTTGAAAAAATAATTTCGATACTATGTTCCCAATAGATTGAACCATAAAAATGTCTTAGGATTTTTTTTTGGATCGACTTTAACTCGAGAAAACTTAAAAATTGTTAAAATTTGGAGAAAAATCATTCATTTCTCGATTTTTTTCCACTTAACCTGAAATTGTGAAACTTTAACTCGATTAGAAAAACAATCCTAAGACATTTTTTTAGTTCAATTCTTTGCCGAAAATATAAAAAAAAAATTAAGTTCATAGCTAAATGCTATGGGTGACTTTAACCTCGTTAAAAGTAGTATGGTATGGTAAAATTTCATTTTTTTCTACATCAATTTGAAATTTTTGACGAGATAGGGTGGTCAAGCTGAGTGATGGACATGTATTAAATGTACGTTGTCCTGCGTCTCATCGGATAGCCTCTCCTCATAAGATTTTCAGTGGAACCGTATTTATCTTTGAAATAAGCGTGGTGTCAGCCTCCCAGCCTCTCCGCTTCTGCTGGGCCTGTGGTAAGGTCTTTGTACTACGTTTGAGTCAGCTTCAAAGCAAAATTCTGATACGAGCAAGAATAAATAAAAGATGCCTTAACCCTACTCAACCGATGGAAGGTTGGCACTATATTTTCAGTTTCTTGGGTTTTGGCGTGACGTCATTGTGTGACTTTTTTTTTCAAAAAATTATTTTCATGTCTTTAAAACATAACAAGTTTTGTAAGCACTCAATTCTAAGTTGATTGTATTTCTCCCCGTTATAGAATTATAGAGAAGGGGGCAATATATCGGCCCCTGAGTTTCACCAAAAAAGAAGGTTAATAGCCGGGGGAGGCACTCAGGCAAATTTGGGAACGGGGACGTGCCGCAGGTCAGGGTCCCTTTTTTAGGCTCTGAAGATATCTGATAGGGTCTCAAATTTACTAATTTTCAACATTCGTACCTGACAGGGTCGTCTTTTGGTTATTTTGGACAATTCTCAGTGTGGAAATTAGAAAAATTTTCAATCTTTTGTCTACATTTCGTCATTTTTGCCACTTTTCAGCGTGAATATGCGGAAATTTTTTTCAATTTTCCTTCCGACAGGGTCCCAAATTTACCAAACATTCATACCTGACAGGGTCCACTTTTCAAACTCCAGCGTAAGTCCCCGTCGGCCGTCAAGGTCAGTGCACCCCCAGAGTGGGTTTTTTTTATCATGACTAATGCTTAAGATATCAATATTAATATTTACTAGTCACCTGAGTAACAGTGCCCTTTCTATAGTAAAATAATTTCGATATAAGAATATTATCTTCTCAAACGGCACTCTTGTACTGCTTATAATTGGTTTATTATAAATTGAATGATAATTAGCCAATGCACATCTTAATTACTAAATACATACTTATAATACCTTTTCTTAATGAAATTAACAACAAATCAACCAATTAACTTTACAGTTGGAGTGTGTTATTTTGCCTTATAAAGAACTTTTTTCCGCACCTTAAAATTCTCCTTCGGAGATGGTTTTGAGGTCATGAGTAGGTTTTTAGATAATAGTTTCTAAGGGTAGGAAAAGAAAAATCAAAATACCAAAAATGCTAAAAAATGACTAATAGACTGTTGATGGTAAAACCATTAGCCTCTTTTACAAGTTTGATTTTTAAAGGTAAATGAAAATCTTGTTTAGAGAGTGGACATAAGAGCCAGATTTTCAGTACTTTAGCTTGATTGGATCACTAAAAAGCTTCAGAGAATTTTTGCTTAGCTTTGGGTGCGCTAGACTTTCATCATGACGCGACAATGGGCAGACAATCATATTGAGAAAAAACCGGTGAGTAAATTTTAAGCTTTCGCAGGAGAGTACTAAAGGTACTTAGGTAAGATTAGGTATATTGGGGTATACAGTATACCCTCGCTTATTCGAACTTTTATTATTCGAATCCCTCTATAATTCGAACTAATTCTCAGACCCCGTCAAGGAGAAACTCTCTTTAATTACTTTCTATGATTTGAATATTTCTGTAATTCGATCAAATGAGATTTCCTGTTCGAATTCGAATTGGTGAGAGTCAACAAATAGAGGTCGTTTTCTTACCTAAAGTTTCTCTGAGGGCTACAAGAAAATTAAAAAGTTTCATCAGTTTCTTTCTAAAATTGGTTCCCTTTTGTGGTCTTTTAAGGGTGCAAAAAGCACAAAAAGGACTAGTTATCATATTTAGAAAAACCTTACAATAATTCCCTGACATTTGCAGAGATTTCCCTGACCTAATCTTTGTATTTCTTCATAGGGTAATCGCTACAATCCAAGCCTTCAAAACAAACTGGCTCCTGTTTACAAACTATGGCTTGGAGTGGTTGGAATTTTTTCTTGTATCCTTGGTGTAGCCAGTATCTGTGTGTGCGCTGTATTGAAGAGTAAAGATGATCAACTGGATAATGAGTTCTATCAACTCTGGGTCGGAATACCGGTAAATATTTACATTATTTAAAGACCGGTCTCCACTTGCGTGCGCTGCGATTGCTCCTTTTGGTTAATACTTTTTGCTTGGATAAAAGATTACCTTATTGGGGAAAACTTCGTCGGGGAAAAGTGACGAAATTTTGGCCAAGTTACGAATATTTTTCCCCGACGAAAATTTTCCCCAGCCTGAATGCGTTTACCAACTACCAGCAACTGACGAATATTTTTCCCCGACGAAAATTTTCCCCGACGAAAATTTTCCCTGACGAAGTTTTCCCCAATAAGGTAAGTCATAAAAATGTAGCGCGCGCTCAAAAAAAAAGTTCACATTTCAACTTTTTGCAACCGTTACGTCAGATCGCGCCAATGGAGTTGCTTCATTTTTCTTTTGAAAAGAAAGCGTAAGCTTTGCTCGACAAAATGGCGATCGAAGCGTGCGCAAGTGGAGACCGGCCTTAACCCTTCAAACCCGGTGATATGTATACACATTTTGATTTTGCCAATATACCGAGTCCCAGACTTAGGGCTTTAACTCCTGGCTACCTGATTTTAAAAGTCGTAAACCAAATGCTTTTAGAAATACATTTTCAATGGTACCAAAACCAATGTCTAGCTCTAAAGGTACAAGCTTTTATGCCAAGTTTGAAGTTTGGGATTTCAAAGAAGTTGAAAGTTTCCACATTTTTTAAATTAAAAAAATGTTAATATAGAGTCACAAAGTGCTCAAGAAAATTCGAAAAAATTCGAGCGAAATATCAAGAAGTAAAAGCTAACTTACAATTGCTACACGGTGTTTAATGCTGGCTTAATCTTCAGACAATGCAGTATATTGCAGATTTTGAAGATTGCGCTAATATGAAACATCGTTAGTTAGTTCTTTATTTCTTGATATCAATATATTTTACAAAATTGCCATTTTTAGAAACCACTGAGGTGAATTAGTCTATTTATGAAATTCCAAAATTTACGTCAAGGATATCATCCTATACCCGGGGGGAGGGTACTAGGGTTGTGAGCTGACGGGGGGTGCCACCCGACTTTCGAACTTTGGACCCTTACCGGGACTAAAAAGGAGAAAACAAAGGAAAATTTTGGGAATTTTACGACCCTTAGCGGGACAAATTTGACCAATTTTGACCAAAATTTGATCTTTCAGGGGGTAAAAAGTTGAAATTTTCCTATTTTTCCGACCCTTAGTGGGACTGAAATTTGATTTTCTGATTTTTCCGACCCTTAACGGGACTTTGGAAGTCCAAAAAGGTACCCTTAAGGGCAGCACATACCGTACCCTCCATTTGCCTAAGTACCCCCCCCTGGGATCCTATACCAGGCTCCTGATGACTTTCAAAAAGATAATACTAAAGTAATGGAAAATAAAGTCCCTTTCCAACCTTCTAGATGGCCTATCGACCGAGGAGATTTCGGAAGGTTTTAGACTTTAATCACTTTAGCTAACACTCGCTAATCCGAATTCGAACATGGAGTCCAATTTGTTTGAAATACAGAGAGATCTATTTTACGAGGATTCTTGTTAGACGGGAACTTTATTGAAAAATAATCGATTAAAAGTTCGCATGGATATCCGTTCGCTTAGCAAGAGTCTACTTTACTCATACATTTATATAACTGCTTTTATTATCTATCTATTTCAGCTTGTAATATATGCTTTGTTTGCGATACTCAATGCCATTTTCCCTGACAAAAAATTGGTAAGTACCTTAGAATCATAAATTCGTAAACTTTTTAAATCGTCTTGTCAGCATGCTTTCAGGGCTAGCCCTGGTCAGAGCTCTGTGTAGTCAAAAGATCGAATACGCAGATTTGGAGATAAAACTTTTGTTTTGAGTTCTTTGACACTTTTAATAAAAAATTATGTCTTTATAGGCTGTTTCTGAATTTATTCTATCAAGAGTAATTAGCAATCAAATTACAAAAATGACGTTAAGAATCTTAAAAAGACGTTAACAAAATGTTATATTACCCTCTTTTACAAAAAGTGATAAGTTTTAATGGGTGATTCATCTTTTTGTTTCGATTTTTTTTTAATTGTCTGCAAAAGATTAAACTAACTACAGTATATGGCCCCCAAAACGGAGACGGCCCCCAAAACGGAGGTTTTCATTAAAATGAAGATTCTTACCCTGAGTATCAGAGGTTAAGTTTTCAAAGAAAATAGTAACCTCTGAAGACAAATAATAGAAATTTTATCGCGCATGTGTCAATCTAATCACTGTAGAAAAATTCAAAGATGAAGAGCAAATATTACCATATTAATGTCTAGCAGACTGTATCAGTATGCAGTTTACTATTTACGAATTCCCCAGAAACCTCCAAGTGTAATCGATAAGTGAGTTTCTTTCGAAAGAAATCTTTTACATGATCCCCAAATGTATAACAGTAATTACTAAACTTTTAATTATGGAAATGTCACTTTAATTGAATCGAAATAATAGACAGACTTTATGTTATGATTCTCTATCACTGACTCTTTTTACAAAGCATTGATGACTTTTTGTAAGTTGTGTTTTCAACGACGGGAATAAAAATATCGACTATGACGCTCATCCAAGATCTTGGATGGTCGTCATGGTTACTTTTGTCTTCGCTGATTGCGCGATGAATAGAATCTCGATTCGTCGGCACAGCGTAAATATATGATTTTGACCTGCGCTTTTCACGGTAGAAGATTCTGACTTGTAGATTTATCAGAAGTAAACGGTTTTTATTTATTTTGAAAGAATGATGGTTATACTTAAAAATGAGTATGTTTTTGCTCGTTTGAGACGGATTCAAAATAACATATTTGCGTCTAAAGGAAATATTTTGCATATAACCCATTCTAGCTCCTTGGATATTGAAAATAAGTTATAAAAACGGGGTATAGGAAACTTTCTACACCTAATGCCGTTCAGAAAATGCAAATACATCTGTGACTTTAGAGGTTGGGTAAAAGATATAGCATCTTGAAGGTCAAACAGTATTTTGGAGCCCTAGAATCAGCATTGACAAAACCGAAAATTCTAAATATGAGAAAAAGCAAAAAATCTTGGAATTCTATTCCTATCACCTTGAGTTAATAGTTTATAGCAAAAAATTAACATTATATATAAAATTTTTCGCTGAATCAGCAAAAACGGCAAATTCTGTCATTTTTTGCAAAATATAGAAGCAAAATATCTTTAAAGCGTAATATTTTCAGTTTCAGTTAAGCTTTTTTTCTAAAATTTTCACAGCTTATTCCATACATGAATGGAACTATTTTCAAAAGAGATTTGTTTTCAAAAACTTGATTAAGACGTTGTTAAATCAAAATTGTCATTTTCAAAATTTCTAAATTTTCAGTTTGGACTTCGCAATATCGAAAATCTTGAAATATTTCATAAAATCATAAATTTTACATTCATCGTGTCGTAAATTTAAGGGAAAACACAAATATGTTCATAGTTTTCCCCCCTGTTACCACTGGGCTAAATAATTTGATTTTAGCTACACCTCCGTTTTTGGGGCCCCAAACCTGCATTTTGACAACCAGGGGTATACTGTAAAAATTTTATCAAATAAATTTATGCCCAAAACCCTCTAAATCATATTTCAAAACTATGGTCAAAATTTTGTATTCATATCTTAAAGATATCTCGAGAAATCGCTAAAATTTCAAACCTCCGTTTTGGGGGCCATTAGAAAAAAGCTACCTATCTTTAAGCGATTGAAAAATATTGTTGAAATTGAAAATTTTGAAAAGAAACTTCAAGGAAATAAAGTAGAGATGTTAAATGTTTTCATGCAGCAAAAATCTTTGTAAAATCTCTTTTCCTCTAGATTTGAGAGAAATTTCAAATTTGATCGCCGTTTTGGGGGCCACATACTGCATCTAAAATCTTTCGGAAAAATTTTCTTAATTGATGTTTCAAAAGTTACGAATCTCTTATAGCAAAAAATGGGGATGAAAAATTGGTCAAAAGCCACTATTTTCAAGATTTTGAGACAAAGAAGATTTTACAAAAAATTTTCCGAAAATCTATTGTTAGTTTGGTTAAAGATACACCGCATCTAGTGCAAAAAAAATTTTCAGAATCTTTTTTCTTCGCCGAAAATAAGCTCCTCAAAGTTGAAATACTTGTCTTCGCAAATGTCTTCATTTTCTTCCTCATCAAATTTTTTCGATGCAATTTTTGAATTTTCAGATTCAGGAATAGTTTTCAATATATCAGCCAGAAAACACATTTTAAACATAGCAATTATGAAAAATTCACTATGGTCAAAGTCCTTAAAGTGTGATCAGATCGTCATTGTTTTCAGCAGATTCAGGCTAAAGCTCTCAAGGGATGTGAAAAACTATTCGACGAATAAGCTAGCCCGGGGTCCACTTAAAGCTTTTTTTATAGACTGGATGGCGCGATTAAGTATTTCACTGGACTCAGCGTCATAAAAAATTATCAAAAAGCAAAGTTCAGCCAAAAGTAGACTCTACTCTACGAATAAGCTAGACCTAAGAATTGGGAATGACAACAAAGTTGCGTACACCCCCTTCTCACAGACCTACTGGGGACCCTTCCCCGGAGAGGGGGGGGGTACTTAGGCAAATGAAGGGTACGGTATGTGCCGCCCTTAAGGGTACCTTTTTTGGACTTCCAAAGTCCCGCTAAGGGTCGGAAAAATCAGAAAATCGAATTTCAGTCCCACTAAGGGTCGGAAAAATAGGAAAATTTCAACTTTTTACCCCCTGAAAGATCGAAATTTGGTCAAAATTGGTCAAATTTGTTCCGCTAAGGGTCGTAAAATTCCAAAAGTTTTCCTTTGTTTTCTCCTTTTTAGTCCCGGTAAGGATCCAAAGTTCGAAAGTCGAGCGGCACCCCCCCCCGTCAGCTTGCAACCCTAACCCCCCCCCCCCCCCCCCCGGGAAACCTTCCCATTTGGAAAATTGGCAAAAATATCGTTCTTAGTGGAAAGTTATACTCTAATTTTTATCCCCGCTAAAAATAACCAGATAAGCAAATTCTCAGTGCAAAATATTGTGCTATTTTTTCCAACCCCACTGAATTTTCTGGCTAGAAAACAATGGAATTCAAGTTCCCAGCCATGAAAACATGGGAGTTTCAAAAACCCATCGAGTTTTGGTCTGTTGTTTTTACCTCCACTCGAAGAAGAGAAGGGGGTGTTTGCGTGATTATATTTAAAATTAGGGTTCTGTATCAGGGAAAAGGGAGCTTTAATAGCGTTCGAATAATGGAAGGTCAAATTATAGAGAGCATCAAATGTATTTCCTAACAAGATACCATCTTACTTTTGTCTCCCGAATAGACGCCCCCCCCCCCGCTAATTGTTAAGAGAAAAAAATCCATGCGCCCGCTCTTATTAAAACCCCCCGCTAATTAAATTCAAATAATTCAATATTTTATTACAGTGTAGATAGACCTTAAACTTGTTAAAATTTTAATTTTTGTTAGTATTGGTTCTTATTTTACGTGTTCATTGTTTAATAAAGTTTCTTTTTTGTGTTGAAATTGATATCAGTTAAAAAAAATTCTGTTCTCAAATTACCCCCCTCTTATTCCACCCCCCCGCTTACTACAATTTAGAAAATCTTCCTACCCCCTGCTTATTCAGACCCCCCCGTCTATTCGGGAGACAAGAGTATGACTATTGTTATAACTGAACCTAATTTTTCTTCTAGACTGTATTCTTAGTCGTTATGTCATTCATAATGGCGGGAATTTGTTTAGCCGGTATTTTCGGTGCTGGATTTTCATACTGGAAAGATGGCTACCGTCAAGTTGGAATTACCAAATGGAATAAGCATTGCGGAGATGTAGATGGTTTTTGTGTTTGTGATGGTATCGAGACAATGCCGAAAGATAGTAAGTTGCATCCCGGGGGGAGGTACTTAGGCAAATGGAGGGTACGGATGTGTGCCGCCCTTAAGGGTTCCTTTTTTGGACCTTCAAAGTCCCGCTAAAGGGTCGCAAAAATCACAATATTTCTAATTTCAAAACCCTAAGGGTCACAAAAGAAGGCAAAAAGTCTTGCTAAGGGTCTTAAAATCTACAAAATTTAGTTTTTTTCTTCGATTTTAGACCCTAAAATTCCCGTTTTTCGAAAATCGGGCGGCTCCACCCCGTCATCTCGCAAACCTAGTACCTACCCCCCCCCCGGAGTTGCATCTACAACCATGGACGGAGTAGAATATAAGCTTCCTCAGCTGGCACACAACGTTTTAACGTTCATCTAATGTTATGAACGTTCGATAAACATTGAAACGGCGTTGTGTGCCAGCTGAGTCACTCAACCCTTTCCAGGTGGCAATGTTGAAGGGCATTGGAAAAGTCGGTGGGACGGCTGTTCGCACTTAACATTGCCACTTGGGGGAGGGGGACCTTTCCATTGTTTTCTCAAACATCAAAGTACATGATTGTACTTGTACAGCCCTTGGAACAATTGACTTAAGTTTAAATACGATGTGCCCAATACCAAGATTGACAGAGCTGCGTGATACTTTAAACCGTCCCAGTCCTTTTTTCGCACCTATAGACAATAGAAGAAAGTGTCGAATAGGATCGGATTGAATTTAGAAGGATAATTTTAAATATAATTAATTGGCACGCGTATAACTGATGAATATGATATACAAAACCTTTTTGCTTTTTACGCATCCAGTCAATTGTGATGGATCATAAAATACAAAACTTCTTTCTTTTCACACATCCAGTGGAATTGCGATGGATTATAATTACAAAACTTTTTTCTTTTTATGCATCCAGTGAAATGTGATGATATGGACGATATGATCAATTTGATTTTCGTGGAAATTGCATTATCAGCACTTGGTTTCATCATTTCCATCATGGGATTGTTTGTCTCTTTCATGGGGATATGTTGTACTCCATGGGTGGTAAGTAGAATCATGGTCGAAATTTATTGAGAATTCTGTTTATTTTAACGTTTTTCAAGATTTAAAGTTTCGGCGAGAAAGTCGATTTTGGGCTATCTCTTTAACTCAATCGAATATTTCAATTTGAGATGGGTTGGCAGACTTCCAGGCTATTTTCTGTGCCTTATTGGACTATTTTTAAACTTTTGGATCCTCAGATCCTAAGGTCCTAAGTCCTAAGTCTAGTGTTAAAACTCTACCCTTCGAACCTACTTTAGACGACTTACAAATCGATTGTGGTTTCAAAACTTCCTGGGGAATTTCCCTTTTTTCTCAAATATTACGACCTTGCTTGTAGAGTCTTATTATCCATTGCAAAACTGTGTATATAGACCACTGAGCTGAGATTCCCTTGAGAACGGACATAGTCCGAAACATGCCGGGAAAAATCAAAATATAATAGCCGCATTCTTTTTCACCGTCCAACATATATACCACTGAGCTTTATAGCACCCCCTTCTCGCAGACCCAGTAGGATATTTTCAGCCAGTGGGGAAGAAAGTAACAAAAAAAAACTCGATGGGCATTGATATTCCTATATTCTTTATGGCTGGGGATTTCAATTCTTTTATTTTAAAGTCAGAAAACTCAATGATGATGGGAGAAATAGCATAATATTTTGCACTGAGGATTAGCTTATTCGATTATTTTCAGTGAGGACAAAGGTTGGAGGATATTTTTCCACCGGGGACGATATTTTGGCCAATTTTTCCAGTGGGAAGGGATCCCAGTGAGTCTGTGAGAAGGGGGTGGTTGTTTTATATAAACCATGTTGCCAGTTTGTCAACCCAGCTAAGCAAATTATCTTTGATAAGAGATTTTCTGAAAGTACATTAATGGTAGAACTACTCAATAGCGGTGTAAATTTCCTTTGAATACTCGTGATGATGTAGTGCCGTTTGATATTAATTTCTAAGTATACTGAACAAGTTAAAAATCAAAACAAAAAGTTTCAAACCATCTATTTCTAAAGTCATTTTTTTACAGACCGAATTATTATGCTCTAAGATAAAAACGGTAATACCGTCCTACTTGAAATAAACGCCCGGGGCGTTTATTTACTTTTTTTGATTTTATAAGGGGCGTTATTATTCGAGGGGGCGTTTAAAAGAAGGGGCGTTTATTAAATTATTTGAGTCTAACGTCGAATATTTAGAGCAAATCTACTTTTTGTTTTAGTTCTATACCGGGATTTCAGTGCATATTTCTTTGGGTCAGCGACTAAAATTGCATCAAAACTGATCTGGTTACAAAAAAAGACTAAAATCTTCATTTTCAATCCTAATCAAAACTTGTATCAAAGTATTTAAGTCACAATATTCTAATAAACGCCCCTCCCCTAGAGGGTGTTCATTTGAAGGGGGCGTTCATTTGAGGGGGCGCTTGTTAAATAATTTTCCTGTTAGGAGGGGTGTTCATTCGAGGGGGCGTTTTTGATGTAATACGGTATACACTGAAGACCAAAATATACTTTTAAATTGCAAGCCTGATTCAGTGCGTATTCCTCTCATTTTTACCATTCCATTTTAGTATTTTGAGATGTATGACCCACGTTACGATTACGATTTTGGTAACGAGACTCCTGGTTCTACTCCAATAAAATATTCACCACATACTGGTAATGGTGGTCATGACAACCATGGATTCGGTGCCGGTGCAAAGAACACCGCTCCTTTCTATTAAAGAAAAAATATCAACTTCCCAGCTGGCACACAACGTTGTTTTAACGTTCATCTAACATTATGGACGTTGTGAACATTAGATGAACGTTTAAACAACGTTGTGTGCCGGCTGGGTGATAAGTCTACAGATGAGACGCACACACAAGCTGCTGTTTACAGTCTGTCGCAATAAAATTTGCAGCCGAGACGAGGGTTATAACTTTTGATAGAGTTTGTTTAGAATAGCGGTTTCTTTAAAAAGTAAAGTTATTCTAAAGTGGAATATAATCAAAAAGAAAAGTTTGAAAAAAGTTTCAAAAATTAAAATGAAAAACAAAGAAGAAGATTAACTACGTTTAGAATTGTGCTGTGATCTTTATTTTTTTTAGATCTTTTTCGAATTTTTATTTTTTGATAATATTCTATGGTAATCCCGAGTATCTTTTTAAAAAGCTCAAAACTGCTATCTTATTGAATTTATCAAAAGTTATAGCGTGTTTTGTTTTCCGTTGCATATTATATTGAGACAGACTTTAAAATAGCAGCTTAAAGGTTTTTTTTTTAAATAAGAGTGATATCGTTTGCTTACTCCTCATCAATTTTAATTTACAGTATTTTAAACATTGGATTGACACGGATGTGGAGCAAGATTGGTCAGAAAGAGGAAAAGAAAAAACATTTTTTGCTTATATTATATCAGCGTGATATAACAATAGGTAGACACTGTCCTTATATGAAATATGTGTCTAATATGAAACGGGAACACTTTTGTAAAAACAAAACCTTTAAGTTTGGCGTCTCATCTGTTGACAGTCTCTTGACTTCATTTATTTCATTTTGATTATTTCGTAGCGTATAAAAAAATTATTCCAACTATTATTACCTTCCCTTCAAGCATCAGCAGAAGAAACAACGTTTCACAGTCGCAAAGCGTAATGGGTAATCAAGACCATTGCGCGCTAATGACGACTTACTATTTTGGTCCAAAGTTTTGAAAAATTTCGAAGATTTCATTGTGTCTAGCCAACAGAAAGCCGTTTATAGAGGTGCAATCAATACTGATTATACACATGATTCATTTCGACTGTGAACTCGTCTATGATGTAGAAATTGTATTTCATAACATTCCTCACAATAATATCATTTGTAAGATATATATATTTCCTTTAAATATATGATTTTTCTAATATGATGTCCTTTTTTTGAAATCTTTGAGTTATTGCTGCTTGGTATGTACACTTTTTTTCTAAGAACAAACTATATAAGAACATAAGGCTTCGATGACCAAAATGGTAAAAATAAGTTAAAAACATTCTAAGGTTTTGTGGACTCTCAAAATACCCTATTTCTTAGGGAAATGAGCAAAAACACTCAGCACAAAATGGTGAAATTAAGAAAATGTTAAGAACATTTTAAGGCTTGAAACTCAAAAAAACTGACTCTTAACTCGTTTAATACTACCTTCATTTATAAACGATTCTTTCTGCTACCGGTAATTTTAATTCAAGATCTAATTCGACAAAGTGGCAAGAAAAGATCTTGAAAAGAGCTTTCCAACGAAGCGAAACATGAAAACTACATTTAAAGTTGAAATACCACAAGGCCCGGGGGGGGGTACTTTTGGAAATGGAGGGTACGGTATGTGCCGTCCTTAAGGGTACCTTTTTTGGATTTCCAAAGTCCCGCTAAGGGTCAGAAAAATCAGAAAGTCAAATTTTAGTCCCACTAAGGGTAGGAGAAATAGGAAAATTCCAACTTTTTACCCCAAGAATGATCAAAATTTGATCAAAATTGGTCAAATTTGTCCCGGTAAGGGTCGTAAAATTCACAAAATTTTCGTTTGTTTTCTCCTTTTTTAGTCCCAGTAAGGGTAATATGGCTAATTTTGATTGTTCAATTGTTTTACAAGTTTGTTTTGGACATGTGATTTCAATTGTTCTCTTTAATGACACATGGCTCGCACAATTTTTACATTTTACTACTTTAATGTCCCTTTAAAATGTTCTTAACTTGTTCTTAACATTTTGGCCATCGAAGCCTTATGTTCTGGTAGTTTGTTCTTATAAAAAATGTTTGCTGTTCTCAAACCTAAGCCTCTGCCTAGATCATTAGCTAAATCGAAAGCTATTTTCTTCAATTTTAGTTTTTCAAGATTCTTGACATACAGAACTACGTAGAGGTACTCCTCCTCAGAGATGAGCTTAAAACATCTATGCATAATTTGAATAAATTAACATAACAAAGCCATGATTATTATCTACTGCAAGATGCATAAGTACACACAAATGTATCAATTGGAGGAGATAAACATGTTTTTTTATAAGAACTTAAAAGTTTTCGCCGGCTTTTGTAGATTAAGATTAATCTCTTTTTACATCTTAGCCACAACCGCATATTATCTACGAAGGACGAAGAGTAGCTTCCTTCAATGGAATCTATTTAAGGTCTTCTTCTCGGCTGCTACAAGTTTTTTTTATGAAAAACTATTTAAGAACATAAAAGGCTTCGATAGCAAAAATATTTAAGAACAAGTTAAGAACATTTTAAGAAATTGCGGACTCTATTACAGCCGATTTCTTAAAAAATTGGACGAAAATACTAAAAAAAAGATAAAACTTTTAGAAAATTTTCAGGCTTTAAAATCAAAAAGTTTAGAACAAAATTTCGGATATTCTTATAAAAAACGAGTATTTGGTTAATCTGTTGTCAGAGAACGATGTTTTTTTTGAATGGATGAGGTCAAATTTGGATTACAACCAAAACATAACCATTTTTTATAAGAAACAAAACAAACATATGTAAGGGGTTTGTTTGCAATGTAAACATTACACTTTTTTTATAAGAACATCCAATTTTTTTTAAGCCTTAACTTTCATAGTTTTTAATCCTCAAAATGATGTTAATTTTACCATTTTATGAGTATTTCAAGTCTTTTAGAGTCATAAAACCTTAAAATATTCTTAACATATGCCATTGGGGCCTCACGTTCTTATAAAAAACGTATATCTTGATTAGTTGTGCCTCAGTCAGCGTCTGACAAAGATCTGCCACTTATCACACCGGAAATCTCACAATCACAGATTTAAAAAAATACTTTTTTAATCCGTTGACAGTACATAACATCCTTATCCTACTGGCAAATATCCTGCGTTTCTTAACATTGAAAAAGCCGAAAGACTTTGTGTTTCAATTCAAAAAACACACGGAATATCCTCTATAAAAAAACATCAGAGTGAAATTTGGCCTAATTGTAAGGTTTCACAGATTGTTAAAAACTTTGAGGCAGAAATATACTTTTAGCTCCCAATGTGTAGTCAAGAGTCTCAAACTAATAAATTGATAGTTTCTCATCGTGTTTGTATAAAAGAAAAGTTAAGTCTAAAAAAGTAAGAATACGTTAGGAATATTTCGCCCTCAATTTTAACAATTTCTTAAGAATGACCCTCATCCAAAGTACACTATTCTTGTAAAAAAAACAGGTGTACTGTAGATTCTCAATCCCTGGAAATATTTGTGGTGCATTTTCAGAACCTTCCCGCTATGTTTCCGGGTAAACCGGCAAAAATGTGTAGACAACCAATTTTGTGGTACAGTTTTGTTGTCCAACTTTCAAGTTACATTACAAGCTTTTACGCCAGTTTGAAGTTTTGGAAAAGATGAAAATGTTCACATTTTTCAAAAAATGTTGTAAAGGTTAATTGCCAAATTAGGAGACAAAATCACTCTAAAAGAAATGTAAATGCAAGTTATTAGCTAAAGAAGATAATTAATATAATTATTCCTGGTTAATTATGGTTAATTACCATCAAAATAAAAATTACAAGAATGTTATTTTATATTCGTTTTATATTATAATGTGATTTTCTCGATAATCCAAATATATTAGAGTCTCTTTAACTCGAACCGCTGTAACTTGAATGTCTCCTTAGCTCGAACAGGTTTGTTGCCTCAGTCAACAATGCCTTATAAAGAGTACTCCATAACTCGAACACATTTGTATTCCCCGTTCAAGTTATAGAAAGACCGGGGTCTGTATTAATTTGGTGCTTGCAAATTTTATCAGATGATCAAAATTTTTTTAGAAATCTTTGATTGTTGAAAAGGTTTCATTTTAAATTCATTAGAGGAATCGCTTTTTCTAGTAAACATAAAATTCATAATATTCATGACGTAATGTTTTCTACGGAAATACCCCAGTTGTAGCTGGTAGTGTCAAACTTAAAAATCGAGG
Source organism: Clytia hemisphaerica (assembly GCF_902728285.1). Classification (NCBI taxonomy): domain Eukaryota; kingdom Metazoa; phylum Cnidaria; class Hydrozoa; order Leptothecata; family Clytiidae; genus Clytia; species Clytia hemisphaerica. The sequence continues at coordinate 1,033,922 of NW_027103728.1, read as the reverse complement.
TCTTTCAGTAGAAGACATCACTCTAACTTTAGAAACAAAATTTTAATCTTGAAAATAATAATAGTAATAAAGTAAAAGAGAAGAATATAAAATTGCAAAACAACAAAATTTAAAGCACTATTTTGAAAGGTTGTTTTAACAAAAATCTATTGGAAACTTTTATCGAAAAAAATGGTGGTATAAAATAAAAATTAAAACGAATTCAATCAATTCCCAGGATAAAGATAGCAAAAAAATTAACAATGTGCGATCAATCAATCAATCAACCAATCAAAATTTAGGGATTCGAAAACTACTTCGTCACGATAAATATTTTTTTGAAATTATTTAGATTTTTCGTCATTTATAAATAAAAATGAAAACAATATACTTTCTCTATAATTTAATGTAATGAAGAAAAATAAAATCTATTCTAATGTTTTTTTAATTCACTAAAATGTTCAGACCTTTTTTATAGCAAAAGAGGAACGTTAAAAGTGCTACTTTTAAAGGACACACAATATTACATTTATATAACACATAGAAAATGTACACACACACGCCTCGTGACACTCTAAATTGATATGAAAAGAAAATATTAAAAATAATATTTTTCGTTAAATAAAATGAGAACGAAAATGTTAAAAAACACTATCAAAATGGAACATAGGTTACCTCTGTTGATAAGATACTAAGGAGTGCAAACTCCATTCAAGATAATGAAACAAAAAGTGCACTTTATAATACATACACACTAAGTGATATAGAATGGGTTATAGATATACACATAAAAGTTACTATTGTACAATTTATTTCTATACACAAGCGAGGGACAGGGAAAAAAAAAGAAATTCTAGATAACCACAAAGTCAAATCTGAAAAAAAATTACAATTTTGTTTGTGTTTTAAATTCAAAACAAGAGAGCTTTGCAACAATCTAGAATTACTTTGTATGAAAGCCATGGGGACAAAATAAAAACAAAAAAATGTTCACTCAATTCATTCATTGCCCACACACTTAACAAAGTGTTGAGTTTCAAAGAGTTAGCATCATTCTCATATATCATGTCATGAGATTTTCCAATATTTAACGAGTTGAAAGATATACTTTAAATACTCGATTAAAAATTCATATTTTCAATATTTTTCAACTCACAGAAAAGAATCTACATCGAATAAATCTGCAATTCCTTCACTGCTATCTAATGAAAATAAATAATCTTCAGCTTTGAAATTTGGTTCTAACGGTATCAAAGGAGAAATTGAAATATCAGTTCTAACATCTCCTGAAAAAAGTTCATCAGTTTCAAGTTTAACACGTGAAGTTTCAGAGTTCATTGAAGATAAGGTTGCATCTACACTGTATGATAAATGATCATCGTCAAAACAACCTGAAGAGCTTTGACTTAGTGTGCGTGATGAGCAAGTGGCTGGCGGGGAGGGTGGTTCTGAACATAAACTTGCGGTATCTGATGTGCACGGGTCCTCATCCTCAACCTTAACACCAGGTGGCACATTCTCTTTATTGCCGTCAGGGCAAAGGTATACATCAATTGGTCCATTGTTACTCTTGAGCCAGATTTGTATGGACTGAAAAATGAATGAAAGTTTGATTCTTAGGGAATAACTATATGATTTAAAACTTTTGAAGAATATAATGTACAAAGTGGATCAATTTAAAAATGTTGACTAATACTAAAATCACTACTCGAAATAACGCTTAGGGCATCAGACATTGTCTGGTTCAAAATTCTTTTTGTCACACTTCAAAACATTAAAAACTCTCAACCCCGGTTGAAAGTTTGTACAGGTTTGTTTAGCCTAATTTGAGCCAAGTCAAAATATTTATAAAAGCTTACTTCTGCGGGATCGGGTACTTCTAATTTCGTTTCAGGAGGTGCTTTGATTGCAATAACCGTTTTGTCATTAAAATCTTGAACTCCACGTATATCTTGATACGTCACATAGGAATGTCTATTGAAAATTGAAAATGGATAAAAATGATTAAATATTAGGTAAAACTAAAATTGATATCAATTGATTCTGTATACGAGTTTATAATCAACACAGCAAAATAAACAATCAAGTTTGCTAAGAATTTGGCAAAGAAATAGCTCCAAAATATCACTTGTAACTTGTATAAAATAACAATTTAACCAAAAATCTTACTTATTAACATGTTTTGCAGCTGAACAGTGTTTCATTTCACCTTGACAGTCCTCTATCAGTTCATCTAATCGTGATTCTGCTAATCTTAAATCACTAATCTCCTGATGGAGAGTTAAAAGTTTGGCACCAATTACAGCTTCTTCTTGTGGACTATTGGTTTCATCTGTTTTCTCCAAATGTTTTGCTCCCCTAAATTAAAATTGTTGAATTACAAAAATTTCACAGAACTTTAACATCTAAACATTTTCCTATACTATTTGCAATTCAAGGACCAAAAACACAATACCACGAAGTCAAGGTTGAAAAATTTGAAAATGAAGTTGTTGAAGTATTTAAAACCAGTGGTTTAAAGCAAAGCTTTTCATCTAAGACAAAAGAACTGTTGACACTGTATAACAATCATGAATTTACTATTAAGTTTTTACAAAATATAAAACAACTTACACCCATTTGATATTATTTTTAGAATTCTTTTCAATAACACCAATTCCCTCTAAGACATTGGTAATGTCATAAATTCGTCTTTTTTGAACATCCAATATTTCAGCTGCATTATTCAAGTCTAGTATACCATTTGTTGAACTTCTTAGAAGGGAAACAAAACGTTTGGTAAGAATTCCCAATGAGGTTTCGTATCGCCTTTCACCACCATGGGGAGACTTGAGAGCTGAATAAGAAAGAAGAAAAGTATATCAGAAAACAATAATAAAAGTCCTTCATTCCAAATTGGTTCAGGAAAATTGATGGTAACTGTTGTCCAACTAAACCTTTCAAATCCTTTATTGGAAAGGTCAAACAGGCATGTAAGTTGAAAATTTGATTAATCAATAAACTTAAAAGTTATTGACCTTATTCCAAAATGTAGGATCAGGCATGTAAACATTTTAATAAAAGCCAACCACAAAAAATTCAGATTTGGTTTACCGTATTACTTTGAATAGCCATCCCTTCTTTTAAACACTCCCTTTGCACAACCTATCCTCTAGGAAGGGTGTTCATTTAAAACAAGTACCTTTAAGAGAGGATCATACATCTGGGGCATTTATTCGAAGTAATTTGGTATATCTTACGTGGTTTGTTGGTGATTGGCTCTAATGGTTTTTGAATGGTCATCCCTGTGTTTGTTGGTGCTGCAGGAGCGATAGGTAGGGGCATTGATCGAGGACGAGATCTTCTATTGGGACCAGATGCTGGCTTTGGCTTGATTGCAGTTACTTTTGTTGGTGGTTTGAATGTAGCATATATGATTTGAGGCTGTGGTTGTTGCGGTTGAGGCTGTAATATTGTTTTGTGCTCCAGGTCCAACTTTCGTTTAACCTATGATCAAATATTGAAGAATGTAAACGAAGATAATTCTTATGAGATACACATGTGGAAAATTGAATCTTAGACATTTCATCCAGTCGATTTTTTTTGTTTACTCTAGAGATATTTTTACATAACCATAAAAATGGTCAGAAAAAAGAGCTGGAATAATCGTCAAACCAAAATTGTAGTACCATCTCCTAAAGGAGTATTCAATCTCTGACAATTTCTGTGCAACATTTGATTAGCACTAAATTTAGCCTGGATTTTCTTTCTCTTTTTAAATATTACATGCATTTGGTTTTATAAAAGCAGCAGAAAACCAGAAAACAATTTATGACTCTGAAATACCTTCTAGAAAGAACAATTTAGGCAATAGCTTTGTGTAAAACATAAATTATACAGCAGAAATTCCTGTACATGAAAAATTAGGTTCCTAGTATTATAAGATAAAGACTTTGTGTTAGTTGATTTGGGGAGATTACACAATGTATATAATCCTGCATCTTCTGCATTTCCAGGTAGAAGTTTCTCAAAAACTATAATTTTATATAAAAAATTATTATTCAAAATAAAACAAGCGAGAATATCCAACCCTTTACTACCGTAACTTGGTCTAATGTCGACACCCCTTCTCTAATTCCGACACCCTTTTTATCAGCTGAAAATTATAGAAAGATTGAAACTGTTTTCCTTGCTTTAGGGGTCAGTCACAAATCGATTCTAGGTTAGAAGAACGTCAATTGACGTTTTAAAAGCTGACCCACCCACCCACACCCAAAAACGTCAAACACCTTGATATCCCCGAAAATCGATAAAACCTGCCTTCAATGCTTTTTCGTCAGCCATCTTGATTTTCACTACGGCTCGCATAGTTTATTATATTTGAAAAAAAAAAGAAACGGAGATAATTTCTAAACTTGTTCACAAAATTCCCGTAATTAATTATCTCCGTAGTATGTAGCGACAGAAAGAACGGCCATCTGCAAAAATTCAAGGGCCGTTCGGGCCGTCAAACAAAGAAAAGACATAAACATCGGGCCGTTTGTTTTGGTTTTCAAAACAAACGAAGCGATCAAACAGAAACATGGCGAGAAGTAATATTTGGCATGGAATGAAAAATCGATGTTTCTGAAAAACGTCAACAACCTTTAACCCACCCACCCATATACGTCAATTGACGTTCTTCTAACTTAAAATCGATTTGTGACTGACCCCTTAGTGGTCAGAGAGGAATAATCCTTTTTCAATCAGTGATTCAAGCTTTCATATTATATTCCTTTCTCTATAGAAGGGTGTCAGAATTAGACGAGGGATGTTGATATTAGACCAACTAATGGTATGCGAATGTAATGTGTTTATATCTTCGTAGTCATAAACACAGAGATATCGCATTATAAAAAAAGTGGCCGCCATATTGATGATGAAATCGAAAGCAAAGGAACGTGGTGACAGACCATCTACATATGTGGCCTAATGGGTGGTTCCAATAATACTCCGTTACCACCCCCCTGTGGACGACATGGATTTCTGCAACAATTTACTTTTGAAAAACTTCAGGAAAATTCTTGGATTTTCCGATAATTTTTTAGCAATCAAGAAAAAAGAAAATTTTAGTGATTTTCAGATATATATGAAAACCAAATAGGAAAATCCTGCATTTTCCAGAACGTTTCTTAAAAATTTCTCAGTATTTCCAAGTGAAAAAAAATTCCAAAAAACAGTGTCGTCCACAGGGATGGTTTTTTTTTCTGGAACTGCCCAAAAAAGCAATTTATATTAAGGAGCTAAAAAACTAAAACTATCTTCCATGATAACTGTGTCTTATTACCTGAGGTTTAGGTTGATTTCTGCAAACATTTTCATTTAAAGAAGCAGAGGATGCAGGAGTAGAAGTTGCTACTTTGGTGCCAAAATTATCTGCAGAAGGAGTGCCAGGACAAGTAACTTGTTGCGAGTCTACACTAGTAAAACGTTCAGAATCAATGGAATTATTTCGACTACTTCTTGTCCTCCTTCCTGATGAACCTGTATTTGTAGGTTGCAGGCATTGAGTAGCCATTATAGATACCATAAGAGGAGAACTTATATTACAATACCTCGCCCGATTCACTCAAATCTACTGTAATTTCGTACCTTTTGGAAAATTTCCCGCTCTTTCTCCCTCCAGCACGGTTTGTTTTGGTTTCGTAGAACAATAAAATCGTTCTAAATTCTAATAAATTATTCTAAACGCAAAGTAATGAGATCTGATTGGTTGAGAATTTCCCGCCAGATTACGTTGCATTGTATTTATTCGTGGCGGGAAACCTTATAAAGCATTTACGATATAAGAAGGTTTAAAATCACCCTAAAGTCTAGTTTAGATATATTTTCAAAGAAAAACTTTAAAAAGGGTATCACCAAAAACTTACAGATCTTTAGAAATAATAAATTTCGAAGATAGTTACGACAAATAATTAAAAATAATTCATAAATTTATTACCGAGAATGGACAAATATCTACTATGAAATAGTAAACATGTGATTTCAAAATGGTATCGTTTGCTACGACGCAATAAATTTTTTTTTAGTTCACACTCACTTTTCTTCCTTTTGTTCTGCCTGTTCATGGATTTTTATGGTAGTCCAATCAAGCATTCAATTTTCAGGTATATTTTGTTTGTCTCTGATCTCATATACGATTACATTTGGCTTCTGAACTAGCCGTATTGTATAAGGGTTGTGAAGCGATCCAGACACACCTCAATTCGCAAGGTTGCTAGCAAAATAGAGCAGCCAACGAGCCCATTTCCCCGAAATATCTGTTTCCCTTTTCCAGGAGAGAGCTTTTTTTGAAAAATGGGGAAACAGATCCGATTTTCTAGGAGAGACCTTTTCCTTAAAACTATCTGTTTCCCCGCTCCAGCTGATGACGTCATCAGAGAGAAACAGATCAATATTTCTAGGAGATGACATAATAAATTGGGAAACAGATATCTGTTTCCAAAAAAGATGATATTGCATTGGAAACAGATTGGACTTTATGGGGGAAACAGATATCAATAACAAAAAGAAAGGGAAACAGATGAAAATTTCCAGGAGAGGGGAACAGATATCCTATTTGGGAAAACAGATCAAAATTTTAATTCTGAAAATTGTGGAAACAGATCAAATTTTCTAGGAAAGATACTTTGAGATTAAAAATTTAGGTTTTGCGGAGAAACAGATCTTCATTTCTAGGAATAAGATTTTTGAAATATTCGGCCAACGGATCAAATTTTCCAGGAAGGCTATCTGGGAAACAGATATTTAAAAAAAGGTCCTCGTTGGATGCTTTCGAAAATAGACCTTTTTTTCAAAGAGGACGTCCTGTTGAATAATAATGTAGTCCAGCCATAACTAGCCGTATTGTATAAGGGTTGCGAAGCGATCCAGACTCCACCTCAATTCGCAAGTTGCTAGCAAAATAATAGACACTCTGATAAAACCCCAAAAGAGACCTATAATACCCCAAACACACCACACAAACCTCGGCGGCACAACTCCCGCCACCCCACGCAACGATCTTTCTTTCATTCTAGTTCTTTTAATGTATATGGTGCCTTAAAAAATCGAGCGATATTCGTCGAACGTTGGAACATTTTTATTCGAATCGTCTGCGTCTCGCATAGCTGTCAACTTCGCCTCACAAAAATGCGGGAGAGCTCCAAGTCGGAAAAATTTTCCCCGATAATCCGATTTTTCAAAATCGGAAAATCGGGAGATCGGGGAAATTTTCTCGTAAAATCCGATTTTATTGGAAATTTTTTTCGGGAAATTGGGGAATTTTTCGTTCCGATCTTTCAAAATCCAGAAATTTCGCCGTTTGGTTTTTCCAAAATCAGAAAATTTTTGGAAATGCGGGAGATGCGTGAGAAAATCCTGAAAATGCGGGAGATTTGGCAGAATTTTCTTCACGCGGGAGAAATCGTCGACATGTGGGAGTCTCCCGCTCAATGCGGGAGAGTTGACAGCTATGCGTCTGTCGAAATCATCAAAAGTAAACAAAAGCAAAAATCTATAAAGAAGGCTTGTTGTTGGTTCTTGGTCAGTTTTGATTTGTTTTCTTGACAAATTCGACAAATTTGCTTAAAAGAGTACTTTATCCGCCCGCGCGACCAGCAAAAACTTCTCATTTATTGATCTTATTTGATACTTGATGGTTACTTTTAAAAGTCAAGGAATGATGAAGATCCTTTCTGTCATCTTTCAAACAATTTTTTTCCATTTAACAGCAAAATAAACATTTAAATAAACCGAAGAACCACTGTTTAGATGCGTGCCGTCCGCGCGGCAATTTGATCAACTTCAGATTTTAAGTCTGTGTTTCGGCTTCCGGTAATTTTGTTGCTGTTCACTGCTAGGGTACACCATTTTAAAACGGCATTTTTCGCAGTCCTAGCTACCAAACCGAGAAAGTTTCTGTGGCTTCAAGCCAAACCATTCAAGGTCATTTTGATAAAATCATCGGTTTGGAGATGTGATTTATGTAGCAAATTATATAGCAAATTTTCGCTTGGTATAGAAGTTAAAGGTACGTGCACAATATAGAAAAACTGCTTCGCTCATAAATTCGCTTCGCAAAAAACTGCTTCGCTCATAAATTCGCTTCGCAAAAACAATGATAAAACCATGCATAATTACTGTATCATGCATATTGTAATAATTATTGCATCGCTCTTTTGTTTTCCTTCTAGTTATTCTAGTGTAAACGGTGCCTTAATAAAATCGAACGATATTCGTCAACTGATCAAACATTTTTATTCGATCACGAATCATCTGTCGAAATCATCACAAAACATAAAAATAAAAAAAAACAAAAAAATGTACAAAGTCAAAGATGGCTTGTTGGCTCTTCAGCAGTTTTGATTTATTTCTTGACAAATTCGACAAATTTGATTACCTCCATCATATACTTTATCATAGAATATCCACTTGGTTTTGCAAGGTAAGTTTCGTTCACTTAAAAGAGCACTCCTCCCGCCAGCACGACTTGCAAAAACCTCTCATTGATTGACCTTATTTGATACTTGATACTTCAGTCTGGGAAATCTTCTCAATTGCACGCTTATGTTCCGAGGCTGTAAGCGCGCAATTGCACGGTTATCAAAATGGCAGAATTTTTGAGCGCGTAATTACACGCTTATCGAAATTGTTCTGAAACGGGCGGTAAGCGTTGACGGGTGACGGCTTTTGCGGTAAGCGTGTAATTGCACGCTTTAAAATTTCCTATATTTTTGACACGTAATTTCTTCCGAAAGCTCTGTTGAATTTCAAAGACCTAGGGCAGTTTTAATCAAAATTTATCGTAGAAGAAGATTCCGTAAAAATGGATTGCCCGTTAAACCATGCCTTCGCCCGAATTAGAGAATTCTGAACCCCTTGAAAAATCTCTAAGCAATTTCAACCGGGGCGGGAGCGGGCGTAAATTATAACCATGCAATTACGCGCTTACGTCCTCGGAACATAAGCGTGCAATTGAGAGGATTTCCCAGACTGTACTTGCTGTTAAAAGTCAAGGGATGATGAAGATCCTTTCTATAACCGTTCAAACTGTTTTTTTTCCATTTTAAAAGTAATGAATATCTTATTTATTCAAAATAACTCCAGGGTAATCTTCCATCTGATGTCCTATCAACACTTAATTTTGATGAAATTGATCACAAAACTGGCACCAGGGGCAAAGCTATTAAACTACTAAAACTTTTCAGACAGTGTCAATCGAACAACTTTGAACAAAAATCGCCATGGAACCAATCAAACGTAATCGAACGTGATCGAATAATTGCGATTCGATTGTCGAACGTAATCGAATCTCAATCGAACGGTCAATTCCTGGGTAATATTCGATTGTGTTTGATTGCGTTCTAGTAAGGTTAGATTGGTTCGATTAATAGTTGACTATGCTCCATTGGTTCGATTGATTGTCAATAACATTCGATTAATATTCGATTTCGTTCTATTACGATAACGTTAGATGAGTTTGAGCATGGGCGGCCGAGCGCTAAAGTATCGTACGAAAGCGAATAAAATCTAAATCAATCGAACGTAATCGAATACAATCGAACGAAATCGAAAATCTATTATATTACCAGGCATATTTTTTATTTTTTCCTTTTTCACTTTAGATTGAAACTCTATCTATATGTTTAAGTAACATCAGGCCCAAAGGCCAATTCTTGCCCATTCTTGCTGTAAACTTTTACCGTCAACTGCTCTAATGTCTAACTTAGGACGATTGTTCAAATCTTGGTATACGTACAGTGCCGTGACGTGTCGTCAACTGCTCTAACTTGTGGGACTACCGAGTGCACCAAAAAAAAGTATACAGGTTTGTCGAGATATTGTGAGCTTCAGAATTTAAAATTTTTGTTCATTCTTTTTTAATCGTATAGAGGATGCTCTAACTTACATTTTGAGCTATCATACCAGAGGAATATAAAAGTGGTTCAAAAGTTATTTTTAAAAAACTGACTTTTTTCTATGTCGAAATTTCAAAAAATCATTAAAAACAGCAATCACGCTATAAATAAGACAAAATGGCAAAAACACAATTTTATTGTTTTTTTTCTTTTCTTTTTTTTTCTTATTTTATTTGCCAACAGTTTCTCCATTTCCAACATGATCAAACTCAATGCAGACCCAAGTTCTTTGAGCAACTAGTCGAGGAATGGTGATTTAGTTTTTAAAGAGTTTTCTCGCATAGCACACAACATAGCATCAAAACCCCTCTTGGAGATTTCCAAAACTTTTTGTCATCCTTTCCAAAAATATTATCCCACATGGGAATAGCTTGCTTTACCATATTTTTAAATTCTGTAATGAATTTTGATGAACATAGTTGCATTTTTTGGTATTTTTATGTGTAAAGAAAGTAAGTGTCAAGAGAAAAGTTTGCTCGCTGTTTTTGATGATTTTTTGAAATTTCGACATGGAAAAAAGGTCAGTTTTTTAAAAATAACTTTTGAACTACTTTTTTAAACCTAATATATGATAGCTCAAAATTTAAGTTAGAGCATCCTCTGTACGATAAAAAAAGAATGAACAAAAATTTTAAATTCTGAAGCTCACAATATATCGACAAACCTGTATACTTTTTTTGGTGCACCCGGTATATATCTGACAAAACATGGGACGGCAATTCGGCCACCATTTCACTGAACTTCCAAAGTCATTTGATTTGAGTTAATGAACGGCATATTAAAAAATACACGATTTCTCTTTCGCACCGAGTATATAGACTTTTAAATTGACATATGAAAAAAAATCCGTAGTGGAACTCACGCGAATGTCTGGAACAAAGAAGACCAAATTAGTGGCAAAACGATAGAGGGTTTAACATCACTCGTGCAGTAAGTTACACACACTCGTTACCGTAAGTTGGTCTAATATCGACATCCCTCCTTGTCTAATTCCGACACCCTTCTTTACTGTTATGTAGAGAAAGGAATAATATGAAAGCTTGAATCACTGATATTAGAAGGATTATTCCTCTCTGACCACTAACTAAGCAAAGAAAAACAGTTTCAACCTTTCTATAGATTTCAGTTGATAAAAAGGGTGTTGGAATTAGAGGAGGGATGTCGACATTAGACCAAGTTACGGTATTTGTTAATCCCATTGGGCAATACTGTAAGTTGGTCTGATATCGACATCCCTCGTCTAATTCCAACACTCTTTTTAAGAGACATGAATAATATGAACACTTGAATCACTGATTGAAAAATAATTATTCCTCTCTGACCATTAAGCAAAGAAAAATAGTTTCAACCTTTCTATCAATTTCAGTTGATAAAAAGGGTGTCCGAATTAGAGGAGGGATGTCTACATTAGACCAAGTTACGGTAGGCGGTTAAGCGGTAGGCGGTTAAGCGGTAGGCGGTTAAGCGGTAGGCGTTTTCTAATTCTCCAATATTGGCGTCCGGTCATTTTGAATGAAATTAAAAAAGTAAAAAAGGGCGAGCTATCAGTGAAAGAGAATTCTTGGTGATACATCTTCAAATTGGAATGAAACTTGGTAAATTTTGTATAATATTTTTTTCTTTTTTAATGATTTCAAGATACAAACTTTCTCTGATCACAAAAACCCATTTTACAATGGCTGATATTTTTGTAATTTCTTTTCCTCAACAAGAGAAAAAACCTTATTGAATACTAATGTAGAGATGCAAGAGGATTTTTTCATTTATTAAGTTGTTTTTAGATACAGAGTGCTTTATTTATTTATTAAGGATTCTTTGTTTTGATCTTTCTCTGACTTCCTGCATAATGTGAAATTGAAGTCAGAAAGCTGATGTTTATAGAACCCAAAGAACTAGGTTTTTCCATAAAATTCACTGTTGTACACTTTTTCATGGAATTTTTTATTCAGGCTCTCTTACTTTTATAACAAGTCAAACAGAACATTTTTCCAATATTTTTTGTGTCTTTGACTCTTCTTTTATTTTTATTATTTTTTAAACTCACCATATATATAAAACTTGTCCCTTTCCGTAACTTGCCAAAAAGGTAAAATCGGCCACATAAGAGCCACCATAGCGGGAAGGCACGCCGTACACTATTAAGTAGACCTATATAGGAAGTATATCTATAGAGGTCTGCAATTCAGACTAGGAAAAGAACTCCCATAGGAATTCCGTAACATAACTCCATTGGTTTGCCGGAATGGCTTCAAGAAAGTCATAATGGCAGATAATTTTAAAATGTGTGGAATTTATCGATGTTGATGGCTTGTTGATTCTTTAAAGAAAAATGATAACAGGTAAAGCTTTTTCTAATCCTGGAATATCGAAGTTCCAGCTGCACTGAGCAAAGGATGGAATTGGATAAAATTCTGACAATTTTGCGACTTTCTTTTTTTTTTACAAATAGTACAAATTGTTAAAAATTAACAAGACTGATTATTAAGAAAAATGGAAAATAAACAATTATATACAGCCACTAAAAATCACTTAAAAGCAATGGAAGCGCAAGTACACAATAATGTTCCATCTTTATCTGGATATTATAATAAACATTTTATTGACCAGTTTGAGTATGAACAAGTTTGTAAATCAAAATATGACAACTTGCACTTGGAGGAGCTATGTCTAAACTGTGGACACCAATTTGAAGCTACAAAAATGAGACTGAAATTAAGAAGAAAGAAAAGGAGAGATAAAAATACACATAGAAAAATTGGAATAACTTGTTTGTATTGTGAATTTACGACTATTAAAAACAGCCACTTGTTAAAGAATAAAGTTAAAGATGTGTGCCCTGAGAAAAGAGATATTTGTAACCTAACACCAAGAATGGAACTGAAGACTAAACCAGTACAAACTCCTAAACTGAACATGTTACAAGCTTTACAAAGTAAAAGTAATTCTAGCACCCCAAACACTTCATTTTCTAAAACACCAGAATCAAGTCCCAAGAATAACAGTAGAAAGAAGAATCGAGGAAAATCCTTCTCACCTCTGCTATCAATGGAACAAAAACAAGCAAAGAAAACACCAGATAAGCCTAGCTTATTATCATTTCTTACATCTTTGTAAATAAATTATATTATAAAGTATATTTCTCAATTAGCAACAAAATTAGTATTCTTAATTTAAACCATACCATTTGAATTTTTGTATTGGTCTTTGAGTAAAACAAAGTTGTTGTTTTTTAATTCCGAATATCTAGTAACAAAAAGAACCTTTTTAAAATAATAATGATTTAATTTTATTTTCATTTTTCAAATTGCAGATTTTCAACATATTCTAACAAGGCTTTAAATCAAAATTTTGAACACTATTAATTGGTTGGTTAGTGATGTTTGAGATATTTTACATGTGAACAAAAAAATGGAAATTAATGTACCTGCTAATTGGGGGCATTTCATTTTATTTTTTTATTTTTCCAGGGGGTGGAAGAGTGATTTTAGTTTGATCACTGTTCCTTTTTTTTTAAATTATGAAAATAAATTTTCCAAGGCGTTTTTTTGCAAATTTTGCTGTTTTGCCAGTTATCCACACATTTTTATGAATTTTTCTTTGACTTGAGAAAAGGTCCATCCACCCCCTGTATTATGTATGTCGTTATTTGAGTGTCCACCTTTTGCAGACTTTTTTTATAAGGATCTGATAAAAAGTAAAAAAAGTGAAAAAAAGTAAAGTTACAGTAAACAACTTTAATGCTTTTCAATGAATTTGTTTTCCTTTAGTTGAATATAAATAACAAAAACTATGAGAAGAGCTTTGCATTTTGTATTCAAAGTTGCCGACAGAAAAGCAACAATAGATTTTTATAGAAATGTACTTGGTATGAAGGTAACATATTTTTATTTTATCCTTGATAATACTTTGAATTTCAATTTTGTACTAGGCTTCTTTATTTCTACTTTTGATTTTTGCAGATTTGACCCTGATGATTCTCCCAGTCGAACCTTAATTAGCAGTCACGATTGAAAAGCTGATTAGTATCAAAGAATAGATTTTTGATTATTTGATGCAAAAACTTCCATCTGCTATAAATTGGATGCGTTTGCTATTCGATTGTCCCACCTTTTGGGACTTTTTTAAAAGACGATTTAACTAGAAAACGAATGATAGGTTTATTGTAGGGTGTCCACTAATTTGAGGTTTTCTATGAATTGAGAGTTTTTTGGTACATACTCTGACATATTCTGTCTTTGTTGTATATACCAATATAGATTTTACGACATGAAGAATTCGAAAAAGGTTGCGAAGCTGCTTGTAATGGGTAAGGGCCATTTTATTGGTTTTAATATTGTAATTAATTACGCATGTTGACATCTTGGGTAATTTTTGCTTTTCTATAATTAGGGATTTATGTTAGGAACAGATCATGCTGATTACCCTCTTAAAATGTGCCATAGGTTATAAAAACTTGAAAAAACCAGAAAAAACATCAATTTTTAGGGTAGGAACCATTTTTGGTTTCCCTACCCGGGTATTTAGGGTCCACCGACTGCTCAAAGGGGCCGCCCTAGTAGTGATTTTTTTCTTTGTCAAAAGATAGTCATGTGACCCCTCATTGGAAAGAGAATTTCATGCAGATTCCAAAAAAGGTCACACGTAGTGGCTAAAAATGAGGTTATAAAAAGTTATGCCTGCTAAAAAATGATGATTTTGTGATTTTCCCTCTAAAAACGCATGTTGAGTATATTAAGCTCTTACAATCATTTCCCTATCCAAATCGTTATACTTTGATCAATACTTTCAAAAAAATCATACAGAGTTGAGTAAATCAGACTTTTTGTCATAGGATAGCAGTATTTTTTCAAGAGCTCAGTAAGTACATGTATGAAGAACATGGTACTCAATAAAAACATGACATTCTTGAGCAAGCAAATTCAAATAACTTTAAAAAGTTTATAAAACCCTCCAAAGAAGTCAAGGTAATTAAACTTGAATAGGCTGATAAAGTCAAGGAGCAGAAAACTGAAGCCTTTACTGAAAAAGAAAAGGCAAGAATGAGTGAAGGGTCAAAAAAGTACTCATTATTGGAGACTTATCTCAGGCCCATATAACTCAGAAGAGAAGAAATACTTTAGAAGTACGTAGAAACAAACTTGGATGATAAACTTAAGAACAAATGATGTATAATGAAGTGAAATATGCCAAAATTACATGCATGTCTCTCAAGCGAACAGCTGCAGTCTTTCGTTTGAGAAAAGATTCCGCAGAAGAGTATGTTGAAAACTTGAGCTCTTACCTTAGTATTGCACGTTGTTGCTTTAGACAACTATTAAAGATCTTAGAAATGTTATACATGGAATTGTGGGTAAGAGGGATGATAGTAAATCACTAACACTGGAACTCAACTCTCCTTTACAAGGGGATGAAACAATACAGTCAAAAAAACTTGTTATATTGGGGAGCAGTAAAGTCCAAAGACTTGTGATATTGGGGAGCATGTTATTGCCTTTTGGCATGAGGGTATTGGTAATGAGACAAAATGACATTTAGGAGTAGTAGAAAAGGTTCAACCAGTAGCAGTTTCATACATGACACGAACTGATAAAAGCAGACACAACTGGACATTCCCTGAAAAAGTTGAAATAATTAAGACATCTGTCGACCAAGTAATTGCGGCTAAAATTAAAGTCCAATATCTAGGAACTGTGAGGATAAGATGTTGTCAAAAATACTTCAATTTCAATTTATTAGGTTTAAAATCTAATAGCAAAGGAAGTACCCTTCAAACTCTGTAAAATATCTTTTGGATAGTATAAGGTTTGAGAGGTTGACGGACTTTCTAACTTCGACTGTTCTCGATTAGAGCAACGAAATTTCTTATTTGTCAAAGAGCTCCTTTATCCTTGGTTTTATAGTTTTTAAATTTTTAAAATGATCCTGTAGATTCAAAATGTATGATATCAGTAGAAAATAAGCACTTATGTTTATTTCATGTAGGTCTTCCAAAAAATATTATGAAAGTATGAATTAATTGCAAAAGTATGAATTTTTTAAGACATTACACGATTACACTAAAAAAGCCTCTTTCAAGAGCAATGTAATGTACTCTACAACCTTATCACTTCATTTTTGATGCATAGTCATGATGTTTTTCTTAATCTACATTAAATTACCTTTCAAATGAAGGGTAACTTGATAGGCTTTTGATAATTCTTTTTTTAGGCAACCTAGCAGTGAGATTCCGAGGTGGGCGTGGCCTTAAAGGCCCCGGTAGGGAAGTCAAAAAAGGTTTCTACCGAATTTGTTCTACTTTTTCTGAAATTGTACATGTTTTGGCACATTTTGAAGGGGTAATCAGTTTATGATTCCAAAAATCCATTTTTAACATAGATCCCTACTATAATAACAAATGAATAAATGAGCAATTGTCAAAAGGAGGTTTTATACACGTTTTTTTTAAGAAACACACTTTTAAGAAACATGAGGCTCAAAATGCCTAAAAACTAAGAAATATGAGAATGAGAAAATTTTAACATTTTTTAACTCGGTTTTTTAAGAACCTTCCAATCAAAACAAATGTTTTTTTTCTTTGCATGAATAGGCTGATTATGTCAAAGAGAAACATTTAAGGCTCAAAAGGCCGATTTCTTAAGAAAGATTGAGGCTGCTTGGTAAAACTAGTTTCTTAAAAAAAAGAAAAAAAAGCGTGTACAGATTTTACTAACGTAAAAAGGAGGAACTTTAAGAAACGCATAAGAGTAAACGATTAGCGAAAGCACGTTTATAATTTATATCTTTTCATTCGCACTTTTTTTTAGTCCTTATCATGGGAAAAGAAGCTACGGAACAGAAGATAACTATTGTTGACTTTGTGTTTGCTATCCCAACTGTCAAATAAATGAATTATCCTCATTGAATTTCTTTGGTAAAAATATTCTCAAAAGGAGATAAATACAGACTTATTAGCGTAAAGAGAACTTTTTCACAATAATTAATGCAAACACATTTACATTTACACATTCCTCTACTCTTTAAGACCTTATGATGGAAAATGGAGCAAGACAATGGTTGGCTATGGTGCAGAAGATGACCATTTTGTTGTGGAACTGACTTACAATTATGGGATCAAAAGTTACAAATTGGGAAATGATTTCTTGGTATGCCCTATAATCAAAATTGAAAATCTTGCTCTGCTAAAGTCCATTCATTTTAAGTGTGCACTAATCTTCGTTTTACATGCTTTTTTTTCATGTAATGCTTCAATTTTACTGTTGAAAAGATTATGCAAACAAACAAACAACAAACAAAAAGCGCACCTAATTAGTTCAATAGCATTCATTATACGACTGAATTAAAATTTAATTTTTGAACAAAAACTTTCAAAAGAATTGGAAAAAATTGGAGTGAGAAGATTTATTCTTCTCGACTGGAACATTTAACTAATATACTTAAAACTGGACTACTTTAATCATCCTTAACCATCCATGCACTCAAAATTACCTTTCCAACAAGGTAGCACTTTTAATCAGACCCCAGATCCTATTTTTTTCATTTCATTTCATTTTCATTAGTATTATAACCTGTTTTTTTATGTTCACTTTCAGTTTTAAGAATTTTCAATACTTTATCATTCTTTTCTTTATACAGCTTTTATTTTATATCCAATCAAATTCAATATTCAATTTCTTCTTCTGTGTTTAGAATATTGGCATAACCTCTAATTCTGTCATCGATAATGCCAAGAAGGTTGGCTATGAAGCAGAGGAAATGTCTGATGGGAAAACATTACTAGAAGCTCCAGGAGGATATCAATTTGTTGTTTGTGCTGGATCAAAAGATGGAGGTTTGTCAGAGTTTCATAATCTTGCGGTTTATAGACTTGAGTCGTTTATTAGTAAAAGTACATAGTGCGGAAAGGGGTCTGATCCCCCCTTCTTAAATGATCCCCCCTTTCTTGGAACCCCCCCTCCCCAACATTTAGAAATGTCTATCCCCGAGGGTTTTGGGCTAAATTTTTTAAGGTAAAGAGGGAAGGGAAAAAGTAAAGAATAATTAAATCTGGCAAATATAATACCACTTTTTAGTGAAAATAAAGAACTTCCTTTCATGCAGACCAAATTTCATAACAGTGCTGGAAAATAATCTACAATATATGTAAGGCCCCCTTCTTTAACGATCCCCCCTTCTTGCTATCCCCCCTTCTTCACTTTTTTGGAAGGTGTCATCCCCCTTTAAGAAGGGGGGGTCCGAACTATGTAGAATAGGACATTGAGGGAAATTAGTTATTAATACCTCGAGTTTCATTTTGAAATACCTTTAAATATCCCGAACGAAGTGAGGGCTATTCAAAGTGTTTCAAAATGATACTAGGGGCATTAATCCAAATTTCACGACATGGGTGTTACGGTGAAGTCTCTTGAATTCATACCTCTATAACTCGAATGTCTCCTGAACTCGAACAAGTTTGCTGGTCTGTTCAGCTAAAAAAACCCTTATAAACCTTACTCGAACAAAATTTTGTGTTTCCCGTTCAAAAAATACTTTAATGGGATAAAATATTTTCTTACACTGATGTCATAATGTGATAAAATTTCGCGGATTTGGGTGTCATCCGCGAAATTTAGTCCCTATGAAAATTTGGAAAGGCCTTAGCCGCAAAATATTTTCAAACAAAACTAAAAAAGTGTCAAATAAACTACTTTTTTAAATGTTTACTGGCATCAAAGAAGTGCTAATAATGCGTATTTCAACAACCAACATGCATGATTTGACAGTAAAAAACACAAAATCCTAATAGTGCCATCTGCGAAACCAAGTCCCCGCAAAATCTTAAAATTTTACGAATGAGCTCAACCGCGAAATTTCAAATTAAAGTTTTATCATCGAATTGGTTTGCAGACCGTATGTAAACAACATTTACACTAAAAAAAATATTTTTTCTGTAAAAATCACCCTATATTTGTGGAATATTGCAAATCGATCTGACAATATGGCAGACTGCTTCACAATAAATTGATAAAGTGTATTTAACCCTTTAGTAAGAATGAACTCAACAAAGATTTATACAATTTCAGATCCAGTTTGCACGTGCTCGTTGGCAGTTTCAGACCTTCAAAAATCAATAGGTAAGATGCTTGCTCAATTATTTTTTAATTTCCTTTTGTAAAAGGGCATTTTGATTTCTGGCAGTTTCTGTTGAGGTATTTCTCTTTCAGAGTTTTTTGACTAAGCTACGTGAATTCCGCCATTATGGAAGCAAACATTTGATTTGCGAAAGCGATCGCCTCTAGGAGTTCGAACGTCTGATTCCAAAATGGCAGATTTTCACAAAACTGTTTTCATTCAGGAAATATATTTATTTTCATACGAAGTTGCAATTTTTCAAAATTTCGAAAACTATAGCAAAATGGGTATAAAAAAACAGATTGGATTTGAAACTTGCTTAAAAATGATCAAAATACAATAGGTTCTGTCAGGGGGGGGGTCACTTGGTCAATTTCAGACATCATGCCTGTTTTTGGGGTGGTGGTCAATCTTTGAAAATGTTAAAAAGCAGTTAGTACAGATGTGTACTAACTGCCAAAGGGGTGGTGTCTGAGAAAAGTTCAAGAAAAGCTTCTGTTTTTCTGTGTCGTGCCGTTCTTTTAGAATCGTTGATGTTTATCTCGTTTGGTAAAATGTGCGCGCGATATATACTAAATTGCCCTATATGGCTAAACTTTTTTGAAAATTCAGTGTTTCGAGTATGACTACATGACACCAAAATCTCGTGTTTCCTCAGATCGCTCAGTTTTCGCACTAAATCCTCATATTGCAGCAAAAGAACCCCTACGATTGGTTTGTTTTCCCCGTTTTCCCGCGCGTTTATTTATTTGAACCGGTTGCTATTGCCTACCTACAAAAACTTTTATTGATGTTTACATAATCCGTTTTCGTTTTCGCTATAGAAATCCTGGTTGACAGACCCTTTTTCAATGTCTAATACGGATTATCCTGCCCGTTGTTACCTGTTTTTTCATTAAACCCCCATTATTTTGCCTAGGAGCTGATTTTAGGGGGTGGTACCCAAAAAATAGAATTAAAAAACAGTTAGTACAAGTGTACTAACTGTCAACGGTGGTGGTCAAAAAAAAAATCGTCAAAAATCAGTTAGTCCGGATGATTTCTTGTACTAACTGCTTGCCCCCCCCTGGTTCTGTAAGTAAAAATACACAAAGGAAATGAATAAAATAAAAAAAACTAGATTGTAATAAAATTTAATCCAAAGACCATGCATATAAAAATTCATTAATTATGATTTATATGCAAGTATAAAGCAAGATAACTATCAACATCCTGTACATTGAGGGTTATAAATTTTTATAAAAAAATGGAAATTAATATTCTCTATCCAAGGCTGAATAAATTTTATGATTAAAAATTTGACGTGGATGAAAACCTTGCACTGTTGTTTAACTCACTAAAGAAAAATTGTGTACAAACATAAAGGTAAAAATACAAACATCGTTTATACCTCTCAAAATAATTATAGAAGATTAGGTAAGATTTTGTGTGAAAAAAAAATTAAAACTGAATTTTAGTTTTTAGGTTTATTTTACATCAAACTGCAAAATGAGCAACATTTTTTTGTCGTTGGTTGTTCCCTGTGTACCGAATTAAACTCGTTCTTTTCCACTGATACATCATTGTATACGATTGTACAACTTTGATGGGTATGATAAATGGCTACCTCTTCTGTAGGTATTGTTTCAAATTCGATCATTTCGTTATTTTTGTGCTCTTCGTCCTCATCACAAATACTGTCCTGATCATACTCACAAAATGTAATATCATTTTTACCAAAGTCGATTCCGATATCATGGATAATTTGTCTGATTTTTCCTTGTCGTTCAATGTCACATTTAACTGTAATCGGCTTCTGATATTTTACGGTCTTTTGGAAAAATTGTTTGATCTCTAAGTCAGTATCGTTATTCGAAAAAAGTACCATATCTGCGTTGATTGCGTTTGAATTTTGAATGATATCTTCTGGAATGTAAGAAAGATAATCAACATCGTCTGCAGTTATACGCCCCTGTGTAAACTGATAACCGAAAGCATACATTTCACCAATAAGGGTCCATGTTTCGTATTTTTCGCCTATTGCTAACGAAATAAGATATCTTTGTTCTGCACTGAAATCACACTTATCAATATCCAACCGAAGAATGTTAGTGATATTCATCTCTTTGAGCAGACTCACAATATGATGGATATTTTTATAGCTGTAGTCTATGTGAATGATAACAGATTTTAGCGGGGGTGCTATAAGGCTATCACGCGATTCGACGAACAATGCTAGAAATTCTGAGCACCTTCGAGTGTTGATTACTAGTGTTTTTTTATCATCTTGTATCATATATGTGGGTAGTGAAAGAAAAGCACCAACGAATTCTGTGAAAATGTCAATACTCGTGTTTTTCCTCTTTTTTGATTGGTGGATTTTGTTCAGTTGATCATATAATGCAAGAAAGATACAATTATCTCGTAGTTTTAGCATCCTCAGTATTCCTAGGATTGTTGGTTTGCAGCTAGACAATTCTCGGTTCGTCACAAAAGGTGTGATATCCTTTGATACAACAAGATAAAGTGCTGTGAAATACTCCTGAAGCACGAGGTGCCGGAACTGGTAGAGGGCAGCCTTCAGGCAGTTTGGTCGCGACTTTACTATAAATCCCGTCTCTTCGAGATGGAGTGAAGGGTCTAACCATTCAATATCGGTTTCCTGAAAGACCACTTGGTTTTTCATGTAAGTCTTAACGGAAAGTTCCATTAATGAGTACAACGCTTTTATGATTGTCTCATTTTCGATGACTGACATTAAAGTGTCGAATTGTTTTGATTGGTGGCAGTTTTTTTTTCTCATGTGGTTCCTGAGAAAAACGATGGTGATGTACACATAAAGTTCAGTAGATGTGTTTATAGGATATCTAATTAGGTCCTCATCGTAAACACAGCATATGACATATAAGAATATTGGCACCCTTGCCATAAAGCGTAGATTCAGATTCTGATCCAGCAGTCGTTGAACTACAGTAGCCTTCTTATCAGCCTGGTCATCGTCACCAAAAAAGTTTCTGATATACTTTTTAATGTTTTTCTCATTAAAGCCGCAGATTTCAACAGTTTTTCTGTTTAAGTCGTTTGTAATTTTTCCCTTAGCATACTCACAAGCCTTTGGTCGACCACACAATATTGCCTTGTGATTTTTCAACCATTGACTTTTGGGGTTGATCAATTGGAGGATAGTGGATTGGAGACGCTTCGGTGTTTGGTCTTTTTCATTTTGAATCTCTTCTTCAAAGAAGTTGTGATTATTTATTATATCGTTCATGTATATTCCATTAAGTTCATCCACACCATCCACTATCACAAGCACTCTATCTGAAATCTCAATTAAGTCTTTAAAGTCAATATCATCAAAAACTTCTGGATACTTCAGTTTAAAAAGCTCTTCCAGGTTTGAAAACTCGTCTGCAATCATGTTCAAATCACGGCAATCAAATTGAAAAACAAACTCGAAATTATTGTCTTTTGTGTCTAGTTCATTTTTGGCCCATTTTAGAGTGAACATATTTAAGAGAGTTGATTTTCCCATTCCTGCTGCCCCGCGTATTATGACTAATTGGTCCTTGCGGGTAATGATCTCATGGATAGAATGATATTTCACATTCTCTGGATAAGATGGTTGTTTCATAATCGTGTCTCTATCAGAATTCGACCATTCCTTATCAACTGCTGAAGCTTGCAACACAACAAGATCAATGAATACTTCTTCTCTCAACTTCAAATCAGTATCTTCGTCATATGGGGATAGTGGTTTTTCGTTGAGGCATTCGCATAACTCCTTGATGTAATGACGACGTAACTTGCTTGATGCGTTTTGAAGGACTAAAAGGAGATTGCAAAACATTTAAGGAAAAAATAGTTCTCGGAAAAAGGTATCAATGGGCTCTTCCAGAAAAAAATCCTTTCATGGGGGGGGGTGGAGGATGAATTGTCCAGGGGTATTGAAAAAATACCAAAAAATTGCAATGTCCAGGGGTAAATTCCAATGTCCAGGGGTAATTTTTTGTGTCCACGGGGTTGATTTGATGCTTGTCCAGGGGTATAACCCGTGTCCAGGGGGTTAAAAATCAAAATGTCCAGGGGTAATTCATGAAAAAAATAATATATCCTCAACCCCCCATGAACGGATTTTTTCTGGAAGAGCCCAATGCTCTCCCGTAAATAAATACTATAAAACGACCCGCTTACATACTACAAAAAGGTCCCCCCTATATACTACAAAGCAGTCCCCTTATACACTGCTAAACCTTCCCCTTAAAAATTGCAAAACAGTCCCCCTAAATACTACAAAATATGCCCTTCTAAATACTGCAAAACGGTCCTCTTATAGACTGACTCGGCAAAATCCAGTTAGAGACTATCCTCAAGCAAACCTCAAGCAAGCTACCTGTTCCTAACTGACGTAAGTTTCACCCACGAAACAAAAAACTATGCGCAGGTCTAAACGGGAAATACTTAAAGCCTTTAAGCTATCAAGGTGTTACTAAATCATCCTACATATTCTTTCCACCATTTCTTAGAAAAGTGGCTGATCGTGGGTGGAAATGACACGGAATTGGTCTTTATAATGCAAAACGCCTCTATCACAAACATTGTACTGCAAAACGGCTCCCTTTTATAGTGCAAAACGGCCCGTTTATTTACTACAAAACGGTCCCCATATATACTATAATCACAAATTGATTTAATTTCCTTCGGAATTGAAAAATGTGTTTTGAATAAACGAATTGCTTTAATTGTTTTCATGGTAAAATGTTGATAAAAATGTTCAGTTATAACCCCTATAATTCTGGTGGTCCTAAAATGTAGGTTGGTATATATTGCATTTAAATTTTTTACCTTTGGTAATTAATGTGTTTTGTTGAAGATATTCCACAATGTCATAGTGGTTCATCCATTCCAAGGATTGCCTAATATCTAGCCATGGGATGTCCTTTAGCATCTCAGCTAAATCATTTTGATGAACGTACTCGCCAACAAGTCCAAGTTGTTTTACAAGTCTTTTAACTTCGTTGCTGTTTAGAGCCTTTGATAAGTGTTGAAGACATTTTTCTGTACAGCAACATGCTAGAAAAGAATACCTTATTACTTCAATAATTTTTTTGATTTTTAGGAGGAGCGTTTATTCGAGGGGAGGGGGATGCGTTTATTAGATTATTTATAACCGAGGCCACTATAATAGTGTGAATTGTAACCTTATTTAGTCTTCTCATTATTATCTGAGTACAAATAATCAATCCAGCGCTGTAGAAGCGGTTCAATATCATATTGAATACTAAAGGATGAAATTTTGTTATCGTATATCTAACTTTTCCTTCATATTATACTTCCTTACTGCTATCGTTTCAAATAAATTCACCTCCTAGAGGGAGAGGTGTTTATTCGAAGTGGGCGTTTATTTGAGGGCCGTTCTTTAATGATTTTACTCAAAGGAGGAGCGTTTATTTGAGGGGGCGTTTAAAAGAAGGGGGCGTTTATTCGAAGTAATACGATAATACATTTTTGATAAACTTACATAAAAAGTTCATTCGCTTTTATACACTAAAGTCTGAAAAAATCAACTTCTTGTACAATTATGCTATGATTATCATTTTCATATTAAGAGATCTTCAATCTTAGAACGTCATCACTATTAAAAAAATTTTCAAAAGATTTTTGTTTAAAATGATTCAAAGCTAACGCAAACGGTATGGGCCCTATCCCAGGATAGTTACATATTCTACATGATATGGAAATCATTACACTCAATCCCTTACATGGTATCGGTTTTCCCGGGCGAAGGTAAATTCGTGATCTTTATGACGGACGCATTCAAAGAATAAAAATAGTAGGCTATTTTGGGTGCTTACGTATAAAACATTACATTATGCGAACGATAACCACTAAACCACGAAGCCTGGTTTTTGTTTTGTTTACTAGAAAAATGCTATTTTTTGTTCGGAAATAGAAAGATAGATATGCCCTCCGATGCATCGGAATGGGTCCTACCCACGTTGGAGTAGGAATCACAGCGCAAGCAGACATTGCAACCCTGCAGATGCGAGCTGCCGAGCCATGGTGTTTACCACGACACTCGAACTACACGGGAGAACGGATGTCCTCGCAGGTGTAGAACCTCTTAAGTCTCTCAGCCATTGAGTTTAAAGCCCGAAGGGCTAGAGTTCAATCTCTAAACTTTCTCAGGCAAGAAAAAGTAAAGCCTCATAAAATGCGCCGCATTTTTGACGACAGATTGAACCTAGCAATTCCTTTGTTTACGATTGATATTTTTTTCGAAATTTAGCAGTAAATTTTAGTTTCAATCTGTCATTTGTGTAAAAACCAGGCGAGCCGCTCAAGGCCGTGCAACTTTGGTAGGATTTGTTGGCTTCAAATCCTACCAAGGAGATTGACTTCTAGTCCTTCGGGCTTATACTTCATTGGTCTCAGCACACCACAATGTCTGGAACATCTACCCATACTCTTTTATCAGAGTTATGGTACCCAATTCCCCTCACATGGCATGGGTTGACCCGGGCGAAGGAGCATTCACTTGCCAAGTGAATCGTAGTGCCACGGTGGGTATCGAACTCGGGCCTCCTGGACAGAAGTCAAGCACGATAACCACTATACCACTACGCCTATAACGCCTATATTTTTGTTCGGAAATGTGAGAGTGAAAAAACCTTAGTGTAAGGGCCTGATTGAGACTAGGGATGATGATCTAGAGCAGGGGAAGGGGTCTGGTCCCTTCTCACATCTTCACTTTTTTAGATATTCGATGACTTTTGAAAGCAACTTGTTTCGTAGCAAAATTGAAAGAAATAGTTTTGAAATTACCAGTTTGTGGTGTTTGACTTGCTTTGAGTGATAAATGGTGATTAAGGTCAGTGAGATTCTGGTCCAGCTTTTGTGTGAGATTTGCAACGTTTTGATCTGTTGCAGATAGCTGTTGAGTGAGACATAAGATGTTTTTATCTGCCATAGATTGTTGTTGGATAAGGTTTGTAACGTTTTGGTTTGTTGAATTTAGTTGTCGAGTGAAGTTTTCGACATCCTGATTTGTCGTTTTATGCTGTTGAGCTAGCGCGTCTTGTTTTCGGTTCAGTTGGGCCAAATAAGAAAATATTGATTTCGAAACCGTTTCGTGCTTTGGGTCCAGGGAAATTGTTTTTAGTTTATTTGTTGGATACGTGAATCCAAGGTTATTGACGGTTTGTTCTCCTTCCTTCCATTTTTGATTGAAAATAGTTAGTGTAATGTCCTTCGGCTCTTCATGGTGTAAGAAATTCCGCCATTCCCTGGCGCGAATAACAAAAGCTGCAATCGAGGTGTCAGTTGGTGACGGATTCTTATCATCCCAACCGTTTTGTGGTGCTGGTAAGTTGGTAAAGTTCCTTATCAGGATACAAATTAAAGTCACATCAAATTTGTCTGAGTCTGTTGCGTTAGCGTTGTTTGGTAAAATTAATTCTAATTGATCTTTCTTTAAAACTTTTTTATTGACTAGTTTTTGAATTTTCTTTTGATTATTTCTGTTTGAGAATTCTTGGTAGAGTTGTTGGGGGTTCTGTGGCAAACCAGTGTAGGAGGGGTCTTGGGCGAGGTTATGAAGAATGTACAATAAAAAGAATTTCAACGGCTCGTGAAGGAATGTGGCTAAACGTAGCCAGAGTTCAATCTCTTTGACCAGTGCAGGGATCGTCTTTGAAATCGGCATCTAGATACGATAGAAAACATAATAAAGTCTATCTCAATATAATTTGCAGCGGAGACAAAAAAGGCTGTAACTTTTGATGGCATTTGAATAGCGCTTCGTTATGGAAACATAATAACTTCTCTCATTTGACCAAATTCAATCCCACAATCTTTTTCGTCTTAATTCAAAAGTCATGAAAGTTATCACTTTTTCTTTGTAACTGAATGTAATTTTCGTGCAAGCGTAATAAACGTAAAGGGTGATGGGATTGAATTTCGGTCAAGTAGAAAATCAAAGTCTAATTTTAGATTCGCCACGGTATGCTATTGCATTGGTTTAGTGCCTAGGCTGCTGGCATCCACTAAACGGATTCGTGCTCCTTATAAAGGATGCTTAATAAGCGATATTTCCTTTGTTCAGAGATTTGCCGCCTTTAGCCGATATACGACTTAAAGACATTTTTAGCTGGCGAGTGTCTACAATTATAACATTACGTAATGTTTAAATTTTCTGTGAGGCACCAAATCATAGATTGGAAAATATATTGGATTTCGAAAAAAAAGTAGGCGGAAGGAAGCTTGCTTCTTTTTCTTCCTCCTTTCTTGTTTAATGTGGAGATTTTGTAAAGGACACTTGAAAGGCTTCGTTTATCAGAACAGGGTGGCCACACATGCTGGAGAAACTGAAAAAAATGACGTTTTTCAGAAAGTTAGCTGGAAAAATTTGAAATAAGTACATTTCCAGACAGGAAAGCTAGAAAAACTGGAAAAATCTTTTTGATCTTTTCATTTTAACTTCAGGAATTGTCATGAATTCGTTAAATTATTATGTGATTAACAACATATATAATTTTCATATAATGTTATCTAGTATGAGTTTAGGATTTTTATATTTTTTTCATATCTTATATGCATTGTGCTTGTTAGGATTTTCACGAGCTTAGATATTTTTGATCGATAGGAATGAAATGTCTTTTGAAAATCTAGAAGTAATAATCTTGCACTCGCCAACAGCTAAAAAAAGGTACAGATTTTTGGGTGAAAGCTTGAAAAAGATACGTTTTCCAGTTGAATTTTCTTCTAAAATAAGTGTTGCCACCCTCCAGAAAATCGTCAAGGTGGAACTTACCAAGAAACGAGATGAAAAATCCCGTGCTCGCTAGAGATATTTATGACTTGAAACTTTTGTTAAATTAAATGTTCTGGATAACTTACCTTAATAAATACCAAAATTCTGTCATTCCAATTTCTTCATAGTTTCGTTTTCAAGTTACAAACATACAACAAAACAGCTTTTTTTTCTCTCGATACTTTCAACTCACACGATCTCAACAAATACCAAATTATGACAAGGCTTTTTTTATCTTATTTCTGTGAATTGTGTCACAGACATACCTTACGAATCATCATATACCGTTAAACACAAATCAAATCTACACGTTTTTTTATAAGAACATCCAAAATTTTTGAAGCCTTCGGATGTTAACTTTTTGAGTTTCAAGCATAAAAATGTTCTTAAAATGTTCTTATTTTTGGCTTCTTTTTTTTTAGTATTTTTGTCCATTTTCTTAAGATGTGTTTGCAAAGCCTTAAAATATTCTTAACTTGTTCTTAATATTTTGGCTAGTGAAGCCTTATGTTCTTATATAGTTTGTTCTTATTAAGAAAAAACGTGTAGCCCATTTCTTTGGTAAAATTTCAGTCTCAACCGATACGCGTATTTCTATAGACTAATAAAGCTTAAATATTGAGACAATCTTATGAAACCGATAAGGTCTCTTTTTGATTCTTTTAAAAAGTTGGAGAGCATGCCAAAATGATACCGTTTAAATTTTTCCCTTACCTACGTAAATCGACTCTTTTAATTCTATCACGAAATCAACTTAGTTATGTGTTGCGGTTACTAAGATTATGAGGAATTGAAGCTAATTTTTTAAGAGCCATTTTTTGCAATCTGTTGTTGTCTTTTTGATAGAAAATGTTAAGGTTTTAATGCTCTTAATATGCTGTGAATGGATTTGAACACTGAAAAATACTCTTTCATTGATAAGAACAAAATATCTAAATCCACCAACCTGAAAAATTCCCTTCCTGGCAAGCCGTTTAAGAAATCAAGATTTTTAGTGATTCTGTTTGATTCTGTGTGATAGACTTGGATTGTAAAGTTTTGGCTGAAATTGAGTATCGTGTGCTCTTAACAAAGTGTTCTTTTAAATAACATAACTATTTAGAATAAGTCTGCAATGGAGGGTCCTTGTTAAACAATAATTATATCTCTGCACTTTCCCATATACATGTTTTTCTATAAGCATAAAATGATCCGAATACAGCCTTGGAGATGCTTCGGTCGAGAGTTTGACAAGGCCAAAAATTGCTTTTTAAAGTCACGGTATTTCTAAAAATAATTTTCTTGAAGGATGCTTACAAAGATAAGTGAATTAGGCTCAAAATACGCCTAAATTTACTTAGATTAGAATTCTTGGCTTAGCTTAACAAAATGGAGAAAGAGAGTGATTCTTACAAAAAAACTGTACCGAAAAAACTACAGAGTAACTTTATACTTTTTTAAGGCTCGAAGTAATGCCTAGCATATGCTTGTTTTGTTTCACATATATTCTTATTAAGTGCAACGTTTATAAAAAAAACATGTAGTTTGACAGGCTCATGATCCTGATGAGGGGTCCAAACAGATAGTATATGCAAAATAAAATGCTGTCTCCTGTCAAATCTACAAACGTTTTAGAAAGATATGTTACAATAAGAAGGGAGCGAATAATCTAAGAATCCCCTCTAACTTTTATCCTGGCTTGGCTTGGGATAGGCTGGCTGTCTTTGAAACGAGCCATATCTCAGGGATATAAAAGGGACAGAACATTCGAAAATAAAATAAACCGTATGCAATGTGATACAAAATCAGAATACAATACTGTAATGTCACATGTCAAATCAAAACAAAACATCAAAACATTCCGATTGTTTCTAATGTGTTGCCACTGTGTTTGTCTTACTTTTTACTACCGATATGATCCTAAAATGTTCTAAACTTGTTCTTGATATTTTGGTCTTATATAGATTGTTCTTATAACAACATGTATTTTTAAAAGCTTTTGTGGTTTTTATTCCCAGGTTATTGGAGCGGCTTGCTTGGGATGGAGGTGTATGAACGAAATGAGAAATCCGCCATCCTTGGGTTCTCCAAAAGTCAGGTAACATTTTTAGTAGACCATGCATGCCTTGCCTTGCCTTGCTTTGTCTCTGTGATAATACGTACCCTGAGTATCAGAGGTTGAGTTTTCAAAGAACATATCAACCTCTGACGACCAATAATAGAAATTTTATCGCGCATGTGTCAATCTAATCTATGTAGAATTAATCAAAAACAAAGAGCAAATCGAAACAATAGCCAGATCTCTATGTTATGATTCTCTATAACTGACTCTTTTTAAAAAGCACTGAGATGCCATTTTTTAGTTGTGTTTTCAACGACGCGAAAAAACTTAATCCAAGATCTTGGATTGGCGTGGTCATGGTTACTTTTCTCTGCGTTGATTGCGCGCTGAATAGAATCTCGATTGGTCGGCACAGGTCGGAATATGATTTCGGCATGTGCTTTTCACGGTAGATAATACGGTCATACAGTGGGGCACTCTAATACGTACACACAGTGTGTCCCAAAAAAGCGAACACATTTTTGTATAAGGTGAAATCCTCAAAATTCATGATCTAAACTGGGCTCAGTATAAAATGACCAATCAATAGATATTCAATAATTGAATTATTGAATTATTTCCAAAATTAATGGATAGGTTTTTGAGATTGAAATATCGATTATACAAGGCATAGACCTTTGCATAAACTGTGAGGATTTATTTAACTTTATAAAATAGATTTGTCAACTTTTTTTGGGACTTGTAGCATACCTCGAACGAGGGACGGTTTTTCGATACATAATAAATTACATTGCAAATTAAAAAATCCTTCAGTAGAAATTTTCTTTTCGAGTGACCCTCTACAAAATTCACACGACTTTGAGACCCCGTTTTTTACCCTGCTATCCCAGTTTTTAACCCTATTAAAAGCAAGATTGTGGAACTTTAACATCGTTCCGGGATTATAGAACTGCAATTCCATACAATTTATAACCGAACTGAATTAATCCAGTTTTTTTATTGTTTCTTAGTGTTCGCTTCGTCTGGTCCAATCTGACAAACCGATCGACCACGCTGAAGCTTTCGGCCGAATCGCGTTCGCTTGCCCCAGCAATGAATTGAAAGGAATCGAGGCTAAAATGAAAGAAGCTGGTACCACCATTTTGACTTCGTACATTAGTCTGGACACTCCTGGAAAAGCTACAGTCCAAGTTGTAATTCTGGCTGATTTGGTAAGCAAGAAAAAAAAAATATTGACAAAACAACTGTTATCGTCATACTTAAAAAGGAGCGGAAAAACTTTTGGTCAACAATTCAAGTTTACTGCTAAACTAAATGGCAAATTTTTAAAAGAGCAGGAAAATTTAAATACAATCAACTCTCAATAATCATCTGAACCCCTACTATTCAAATCTTTCTATGATTCGAACTGAAGTATTGGTCCCCTCTGCTAGGAATTGGTAGAAATTATCTTCTGTATTTCCGAGAAAATTCTTGGTCCCTTGAACATCGAATTAGAGAGAATGTTCTGTATTGATAAATTTCAATTTTAATGTCGACTTGAGAATAGGACGTTTTAAAATTTCTATGAAAACGTTCAGTTCTGATAAAATATGGGCTTAGCGCTTAAGGCCATGAAGACGCACCGGACTGTCCAATGGTTTTGGTCAATGTCGAAAAGTATCATTAAATTACGCCGGTCTGGTGTTGGTCCGGTCTTACATTGCACGAATTCGTGACATTGGACAAACACCATACTTTTTTCTTTAGCTTTTTAGCGCCCACGGGACTGATTGACGTCCTGTCCGGTGGTAAAAAGTTTTCTCATTGGACACCGGGTGGTGTTTCCGTACTCTCTGGTACCTAATAGACGGGGGGGCTTGGAATAAGTGGGAGGGGTGGAAAATTTTTCAAAAATTAATTAGCGCTTATTAGGTACCCGAGAGTAAGTCCGGTGCGTCGGAAAGGTCTTGCGTTTAGTAACTCTCCCATTGATTTTTTCAGGATGGACACGAAATTTGTTTTGTTGGTAATGAGGGGTTCCGCGAATTATCACAAGTCGATCCGGAAGCTGACAATCTTTTAAATAAGGTATCGTATTATTTAAAATTTAAAATTTAGGTCCTGCTCACTTATCTTTTGCTAGTAAAAGTATTAGTCTTAGTGAAAAATTGTGGAGAAAACATCCTCCACCTTGCCCGATGATGGAAGAAGAATCTCCCGAAACGTAGCTAAACGTAGATCCAAGTCACGATAAACTTCCAATAAGAAAAGGTCGATAAGGTCAAACTTATTTGGATGTAGTAGATATAGTAGTGATAGGAAAGTTTGTCCATTTGATATTGAAGACTGATAGAAAACAAATTATGTCTTGGGTGACGTCATTGGGGGTTGATGTAATTACTTCACACTCAATTTCTGAAGTTTTCCTGAGCTCAAACTTTGACAAATCCTCCATCCCATGTGAATAAATTCTTTCCGAAAGAGCCTATCCGTATATTACTTTTCAGTGAGCAATGGTTGAGTGGTCTAAGGCGTCAGCTGAAAAAAAAAACAGTGCTTCCCGTTTCGAACTTGAGTCTTCCCGCGTTGCACTCATTTCCGGCTAACCGTCGATCCTGAGAAAACAATCGAAAGTCTTAATATTAAATATAAAATATTTTGCGAATCAACCCGTAAAATTGAGAATTTTCACATGAAAAAAAAGCTTAGAGGGACAAAATACTTCTTGGATTGGTCTGAAACTTTTGTCCTTTGAATAATTAGTCTTTTAGCAGGCTAAAAAGTGCCATCATGGTTACATTTTATTCAAAGTTTGAAGTCTTACAGATTTTCTATTTTGTCAAGAATTTTTACGCGAATGGCCCTTCCTAGAATTTTTAAAGACATTTACTTTCGCGAAAAGGACCAAAATTCGCGAAAATCGCGAAAGTTTCAGCTCGCGAAAGTCTGTACGCCTAAATTATATATTTTGCAGGCGATGGCAGAAGACAAGAGCGACGAATGGTTTGCTAAAATGCAAGCAAGAAAACAACGGATGGAAGAAGCTCAGGCTGCCAAGAAAGATTGAAAACAACAAGTAATTTCATTTTGAATATTATTCAACGGTGAAACTATAAGGTGTACTGAGCTAAGTCAATGGGCTTTTCCAGAAAAATTTTGAATATGGGGGGGGGTGGAGGATATTACAATTTTCAGTGATTTACCTCCCGGACAAAGTGACTTTTGGCCCCCGGACAACGGGTTTTACCCCCCGGACACGACAGAGCAAATTTACCCCGCGGATAAGGTAGATTTCGATGATTTTTCGCCACCCCCTGGACACTAATCCTCCACCCCTCGTGTACGAACATTTTCTGGAAGAGCCCAATACATAAACGTGCATCATTTGTGTACTACTGATTTGAAAATATTGACATACATTTTGATGTTTCTGTATGGTCCGGCTTTGACAGTTAGTCTAGCGTTCAGTATTTTGAATTCATAATTGTTGCGGCAAAACATTAAAAAACGATCTTTGTTTTGGTTACGTAATCTAAAGTTATTAACATTTCCCAGTTGACAAAAAATGTGTTATAGGGATAATCAGATAGTTTGAGATATTCGGCATGTAAATTCCTTTGTAGTAGCACTTAACAAATCTTCCAAATCTTTTTGTCTAACGAGTTTCACCAAGAACAATCGAGTTTTAATGTAAGAACCATGAATAAGATATTTTTAGGGATTTCAAAATGTAATATCACAACTTTGGAAAAATGCTGGACAAAAGTATTTGAAACTTATTCAGCCTTTTTATCCCTTTAATACTTTGTGCTCATCGTGACGTTCGAATTGAGATTCTTTTTTTCTAACCTATCTGAAAAGCAACTCATCACACTTGTGGATAATTACTCTTAGGTGCCAAATAAACCCCCCTCGCTTGTTAATTTTTCGAAAATTTTCCAACCCCTCCTGGACCTTATTAGGACCCCCCCCCAGCGGCACCCCTAATCACGCCATCACGCAAAAAAATTTTCTCCATCACGCAACACGAAAATCGCTAAAATTTGTCATTACGCAAAAAATAGCGAAAAAATAGCCCAAATCACGCATCACGCCTCAAATTTTTGCCCTTTCACAATATTTTCAATTGGCAAAATGAAGGCCCATTATTTTGCTCTAAATAGCCTGATTTTAGCCTATATTTATCTTATTTTTGGGTTTTCATAAGTAAATTTCCAACCCTCAGCAATTAGGTCCCCCCCGTTTATTAGAATTTAGAAAATTTTCCGACCCTCACGTTTATTCGAACCCCTCCCCCCCCCGTTTATTTGGCACCTAAGGTACTGATTGATATTTGATTATACATCCATCATATACAAGATAAGCCAAAATTCTTATAATATAGATATAATACCAGCCATATTATACCAAGTAGATATATAATATACCATACTTGCTAACTACATTCTTATTCTAAAAATCACTAAACAATCATAGACGTACAGTATTATATTTTTCGATTTGATAATTTTTTTTATAATTTAAGGGAATTATAGATATAATTTAATGGTAAATAGATAACAAAAGATAATTATGAAATGTCCAGTTAAACATCACTCCAATTGTGTCTTCTCTGTCCTTTCCGTGCTTTGAAAATATAAATCCATATACGATCAAGGTCATAATATTTGAGAAAAAAGGGAAATTCACCGGGAGCGGGAAGCTTTGAAACCACAATCGATTTGTAAGTGCTCTAAAGTAGGTTGGAAGGGTAGAGTTTTGACTCTGAGTTTTAACGACTTCTGGGGATCCAAAAGTTCAAAAATAGTCCAATAAGGCTCAGAATATAGCCTGGAAGTCTGCCAACCCCTCCCAAATTGAGATATTTGATTAAGTTAAAGAGATAGTCCAAAGCCGGAACTTTAAATCTTGAGAAACGTTAAAATAACCGGAATTCTCAATATATTTCAACCATGATTGTAGTAGTTATCGTTTCAATAGGTTCTTCCAGAAAAAAACTGTTTACCCTCTATTGAGAAGGGCCAGCTTTATATTCGTGATATTCATGACGTAATGTTTTCTACGGAAATACCCCGGCTTTAGCCAGTAATGGCAAATTTAAACTAGACAAAAGTTGCCATTACTGGCCAAAACCGGGGTCTTTCCATAGAAAACATTAAGTTATGAATATCATGAATAGCTGAAAATGCTTTGACTATTTAGGGATCCTAGGCACTTTAAGTCATTCCATTTTGTATCCATACTCTTAACTTAGGTTCCAAATAAACGGCCCCCCCCCCCGCTTGTTAATTTTTCGAAAATTTTCCCAACCCCCCCCCGGGACCTTATTAGGACCCCCCCCCCCGTTTATTAATCTCTAAGAATATTTTCAGCTGTCAAAGAGAAGGCCCCTTTATTTTGCTCTAGATAGCGTGATTTTAGCCTATTTTTACCTTATTTTTGGGTTTCAGAAGTACAATTTCCAACCCCCCCGGCAATTAGGTCCTCCCCGTTTATTAAAATCTAGAAAATTTTCCAACCCCCCCCGTTTATTCGAACCCCCCCGTTTATTTGGAACCTAAGAGTACAGGGGTGGACGAACAGTTCCGGTGGGCAATTTGAACAGGGGTCTAAAATATTGTTTTTTTCCAGAGGGGGAAATTTATTTTGAAATTTCTTGGGATAAAAAGACTGATTTTAGTTCATCCACCAAAAAGCCCAAAAATGATTTATATCTCACCATTCCAAATTTTCCTCGTTTTTTTTTTTTTTTGCTTTCTCAGAATTCGTCATTTTGTCAACGAAAACAATTCAGTAAAAACTTGAAAGAGGGCGTTCCCTTTTTATTGCAAACATAACTCCGCCCTCTGGTCGCCTCCGTTTAACTACGTGTGCGCCTTGCTCTTGATTTTTATTTGTCGACATTGGATTTTCATCCTTATCAATCGATAAGCTACCATCTTTAACATTTTGAATCGGCTTCGAATCGTTTTTCATTGATAAACCGTTATATGAATCTTGAACATTGTCACAATTGTTATTCATTGAATCGATATCCTCTTCCAAACCGTCTTTAATCGATAATCCATCAATCGAATCGATATCTTTACTATCATTTATCGAATTATTAGAGGATACTTTGACTCTTTGCATTAATTCTTTAGCTTTTTCAAAATCCATGTCGAGAGATTTTAAACTTTCTCGGCGCCGGTCCATTCGCTCATTACTGGCCATTTTTCGAAGTGCAACCGTCTTTGGCGCTTCCAAGTGTACGTCAGCCGAAAGCTATACAAAAATAAAGAAGGTGTGAGTGTTTTTCTTCTAAGTGCTTTAGGATGTAAAAGTTCTAAAAGGGTCCAATAAGGTTAGAATATAGCCCAGACTTAAAAAAATTTAAAATCGACGAAATACGTATAAGCATTGCGCGTATAAGTAGGTATATCTAGGCTCATATATGGCTAAACATTTCTTTGAGCCTTCATTTTCAGAATTTGTTTGTTTTTGACTGGAATTTTACGGATTTTCGAAATTTCTCTAAAATTTTGCTTAGGATATAAGCACCCCTGAAAATATTTTTCAGCTTTGTAAATCTCTTGATCTAAGCATTTCCGAGCCAGCTTTTGGATTTTTGTATGCTTATAAAAAAACATGTACACCGAAACCTCAATTTATCATTCTAGCCAGTATTGCAGATAAGCTAACTTCTCACAGACTTTTAGTCCAATTTTGAGCTCGACTACCATGTTGTTTTCTATATTTTACTTTGAATTTCGGAACGTTCGTATTCTAAACATCCCGCTGTTGATAATCAGAAAAGAATAGAAGATGAAGGTAAGCTTGACACACCCAGCTGGGACACACCCAAACACCTGGTTCAGTAATATCGAGTTTATGTATGTGTGTTTTTCTGCGACGGAGACGGTAAAGTTCTAATTTGTCTACATCCTGACTGACTGAGGACAACGGTAAATCAGTACTTTTACTGTCCTGGATTTTTCAGGTCAAAACTGTTATTCTGAATCGCTACAGTAACTTTACCGTC
Source organism: Clytia hemisphaerica (assembly GCF_902728285.1). Classification (NCBI taxonomy): domain Eukaryota; kingdom Metazoa; phylum Cnidaria; class Hydrozoa; order Leptothecata; family Clytiidae; genus Clytia; species Clytia hemisphaerica. The sequence goes on along the minus strand of NW_027103728.1, from coordinate 997,083 downwards.
CTCAAAAGTGCAAATATATAATCTTTTTACTTACCGGTCTTGCGCGGTGTCCTCGAGCAAATTTGTCGCTATAACTCCTGCATCTTAATTGATGACCAATGGGCGGCGTTAGATATCCACCATTATACCCGCCATTGTTTCGTCGGCTGTTGATTGGTTGATGTGTGGGTGAATGTGATGTAATCATTCGACCGCAATCACAAAAGAGAGTGACGTCATCGCCAGCATGTTTGCACGAGTTGTTACCATATTCTTGAAGCTGAAGAAAACATAGTCAAGCTGGCACATGTTGTTTCAACGTTCATCTAACGTTATATGGACGTTATGAACTTGATAAAAACGTTGAAACAACGTTAAGTACCGGTGTCAGCTTGGTTAGAACTAATGATTTTAAATGCGTTTCTTTAGGAAGCGAACTTATCTTTGCACTCGAAAAGCAGACAATGCCAAGAGTATTTCTAGCGCCATCAGTCAGCATATAGCAGAGTGTGTGGAGGCTTGATCAAGGGTAGACAATAAGTAAATACTGGTTGTTTTTCCGAAATTGATGATACGACTTTATTGCTTGTGTTCTCTATAATTTGCTTTTCCAGAAAAAAAACTATATACCCCCTGTTGAGGAGGTCCATTTCCGTTGCAAAGGGGTAAGGTTTGATATGTTTGATATAAATTCCATAGGGAGATACAACAATCTGCCAAAAATAACTGGAATCCCATGGGGGTAGCTTTTTGAATCTTACTAAAATTTAGAATTCCAGAGGCGTTTAAACCTGAAATTGCCTGGAATTCCAGGGGGTATACGGCTTTTTTTCTGGAAAAGCCCAATTCAATATCTAACATTCGTATTAGGGCTGAAAAGCAATTCTCTGGAATTATTGCATCTAGGCGTTCACAACTCAGTAAACCTCGTCCCCAGTGTATCCCCAGGTTATTTCATACATCTGTATTAAATTTAATACTTACGAGTTGTGTCCGAAGCTTGTACTCCTAAAAAGACAAATGTGAAAAATTAATATTTGAAGTTGAAGACCTTTATGGTAGGCAGACTTTCCCAGGTAGACGCCCCTGTCTCTAAGTCCACGCTTTTTTAATAAGAATAATGCTAAGAATATCACCATCATGGAATTTGGCTACTCATGCTAAGAATGCCGTTTTATGCTTGAGACATAAGTACTAAATGTTAAAGTTGTCTCAATTAGGATCCTAAACTAAGAATGCTGTAAGAATAATTTAGGATGATTTTCCCAAAAAAGTTAAGAATATCCATGATGAAACGGATTTACACCATTCTTATAAAAAAAAGCATGTACCAGTGGAACTAATTTCCTACAGTGTTGATAGAGATTTCTATTGAAATCCTTATAAAGGCCAGTAGGGATGATTTAGAGTAAAACATTTTTACGTTCGATTTCCAATGGGATAATATCATTGTAGAATTTCCCAGTGGGGCTGAAATTTCAGGTTCTTTTTAACCATAGACAATTTTTTGGTCAATTTTTCCAGTGGCGTGGATCTCCGCTTGGTTTTACATGTGGTTGTAGTTAGCCGAACCTATGATATCTTGTTCGGATTTTTGAAATCCAACTTCCTTTCCAGTATACCACGTTTTGTATTTATGATGAAATTAGGCAAAAAAAACACCTAAGTAGCCAATTTTAGGGCAAAAAACACACTAGGTAGGGTTTATTCAGCCAGTTGGGGTAAAACGGACTGAAACTCGATTGGTACTATCGATATTCCCGTGTTTTTTATGACTGGGGAATTAAATTCCATTGTTTTCAGTGGAGATGGAAATAATAGCGCTGGCAGTGCCAGTGGTGATTTGTTTATTTAATTATTTTCAGCGGGAACAAAAATTAGAGTATAACTGTCCACTTGGGACAATTTCTTAGCCAATTTTTGCAGTAGGAGGGGGTCCTGTAACCGGGTCTGTAAGAAGGGGGTATTATCTTTTTCACCGTAAAAAGAATGAACATACAGTGGAACCTCTAATTAGCGGACACCATCGGGGAAAGGGGTTAGTGTCCGCTAATTAGAAGTGTCCGCCTTTTAGAAACTTTTGATCTCGGAGCTCCAATTTTGAAATTAGGCCATGCCAGGGTGTCGAAAATACAAAATTGGGGGCCTAAAGTACTGATCTGCAGACACTAGAAGAACAAGAGAAAGGTTATTAAAACGCAACAATTTAGTTTTTAACAAATAAAAGAAAATCAGTGATTTATGATTTCTTTGGCCCACCTAAATTCGTTGAATGGGTCAAGGGAAAACTGGAAATTTGTAGAAATAATTTGAATAATAAGACTGATAAGTGCTCGAAATAAAGATATCTAAAATTTTTTTTTCTCGAGTTTGGACGTCTGTGACCCGTTTGATATTCAATGTCCGCTAAATGGAGAGCTAAAAATAGGGGTTTTGGCCATTTCGTGCGAAAAAGATTTGTCCGCTAATTAGAGGGTCCGCTAATTGAGTGTCCGCCTTTTAGAAACTTTTTTATGAGGATTTGACTAGGAAACGGCCGGGGAAAATGAAATTGTCCGCTAATCAGAGGTGTCCGCCTTTTAGAGTGTCCGTTAATTAGAGGTTTTACTGTACCTTATCGGGGAAAACTTCGCCGGGGGGAAAGTGACGAAATTTTGGCCAAGTGACGAATATTTTTCCCCGACAAAAATTTTCCCCGGCGTAGAGACGTAGAAAGACAAATTGTAGAATGATTCATATTTTTGACAGAATCGCAAATTCACAAATTCAAATAAACAAAATACCGTTATCTATCGTTATTAAAAACTCTGAAGGTTTTATAATGCCTTTCATAAATGAAACGTGAAACGTTTTATCAGACGCCTACATGTTTGACAGATTTTAATATACATTTGAATTAGGTGTGTGGGTTCTTAAAAACAAGTGAAGATCTACGTGACACTTGAAAAGTATTTTTCCGACATTTTTACAAGGATGACCGTGGACCCCGTTAAAACTGGGTGGAACACTCAAGGTAAACGACCAACCATACGTGCGGCCCTTGATCATCCCTTTTTCTAAGTTTCCCTAAGTAAATTGTATAAGGGTCGAAATTAGCAGAGATGAGAAAAAGTATTTGTTGTAAGAATGCCTTCTGGTCGTTTGAGTAAATTGTTAATGTTTAATGATGATAAAAATTCCAAACGTGGTAGAATTGCTTTGACTTTACTCGATCATGTTATTAAAAATGAGAACTGTTCGATGGAAAAGTTTTGTGGATTGGCGATTTCTAAGAAAAATGCAAGATAGACAGAGAGTCTTCTTAAATGGCTCTCTGTCCTTGTTTTCTAGGAATAGGAAGTAGTAGAATTTTATATATATATAAACAAAAAAGGATGATAAAAAAAGGATTATAAAGGATGTAAAATTTGTAAAATCTGATAATTTTTTGCCTCTAGATGGTCAAAGATTTTCAAAAAAACGCGTCAATTTTGAGTCCCCTTCCCCCTGGGCGTTAAGACAATATCAACTCTGACTAACTATCTTGAAAAACAACTTTCCTCACCTTTTCCTGTAGAAATCGATAACGTACCACTTTCTCTTCGAAATTCATTTTACATAAAAGGTTACTTGTTGAACGTGATTTCCCTTCACTTCGTTTGAGATCATGGCCTAACTCGCGTTGTTGTATGACCATTTGACTTGTTGGTTCTATTGCTGAGATAGTGCGACCACGTATCATCTTGATCTTTGTCTGTTTGTTTGTTTGATGTTGAGTCTTTTTTATAACTTGATGACTTTTGATACTAGTTGCTGATCCCTGTTTATACACAGTAACGAGTTACTTTATTTCATCTCTTTTTTTAAGAATAAATAAATACACTTTTTTTATAAGAACAAAGTACATTTATAAGAACACGAGGCTTCGATGACAAAAATATAATGAACAAGTTAAGAACATTACAAGGCCATTTTCTCAGGATATTTCGCAAAAAAATGCTCACAAAATGGTGAAATTCAAAAAGTTAAGAACATTCGGCTTCCAAAAATTTCAATATTCTTATAAAAAACGTATAGTACTTAAAGATGTCAACAGATAGTAAGTATACTGCACGTCGATTCTTTGATAGCTACGGCCGTGACTAAAATCTCCGAGCAGATTCTGATACTCCACGCATGGCACGTATTCACTCTAAAGGCCGTAGTTCCATAAAGGAATCTACCCAGGTTGGGCGTCCGCTTAGATCTTTTTCGTCCAAATTTCGGACGAATTTTGAATGAGTTTTTGAGCGTGGTGATTGACTAGAGCAAAATTATCTCACTAAACGTCAATCACATACATAAAGATTAGAGCCCAGTCCGCCATTTTCCTTCTATTTTAAAGCAGAAAGCAACGTGCTTTTGATTGTACATGCTGAACAACCAGGTCAGATCGTCACGTTCGACATGTCCCTTTGGGGTAGACTATTAATAAGTCACCTATGACGCTGCAGCTAATGCTCGATTTACGCTTACTAAGTTCATAGTTGACTATAGTTTGATGGCATAAATTTTTGCGTGGATTAAATTTCACGGTTTTCGTGGATGAGTCACCTGGAGGGCAATTTAAAATATTCAAAAATCCATACTTATTCCTTTTAAACTCATTCTTAAAAATTATCACCAACAAAAAGATTGTTCTTTTACTCATCCGTGAAAATATATCCCCGGCGAAATATTTGAAGATGGTTCAACCGCGAAAATAAGTCCCCGCAAAATCTTAAAATTTCGCGGGTATATAATCATCAGCGAAATTTAATCCCCACGAAAATTTATCGCCACTCCTACAAAGGAAATCAGGTTTTCTTCATTCCACTTCGATATTTTGTCTCTCTGCAAAGAAAATTTTGAAAATAGTAAAAATTGGGTATAACTCATGGGCGTAGTGAGATACCCTGCAAAATGAGGATGAGAGCGGTTTTTACGGCACTGTAATTATTGTCTTTGTTTTATCAAAAGATAATGAATATGTCATAAACGTCTGCACTCCCTCATAAATTTCACGCTACGCCTATAACGCCAAAAATACCTCAATTACACGCTATAAATAAGAGCAGGATAAAAACAATTTGAGGCTCAAAGTTTCTAATCCACATAGTTCTCATACCTCACAACACCACAAAAAATGATATATCAAAAGCCATCAAATCGTTTCGCTGTAGTTATGATTAAGTGTTCCTTGTATTTAGATTTCGTACAAGTTTTTTTATTAGAACAAACTATATAAGAACATAAGGCTTCGATGGCAAAAAATGCTAAGAACAATTTAAGAATATTTTAAGGCACCCGTTTTCTTAGGAAAATGAGTAAAATTGGTCACAAAATGGTGAAAATAAGAACATTAAAGGCTTAAAAACCCAAAAAGTTAAGAACATCCGAAGGCTTCAAAAATTTTGGATGCTCTTATAAAAAAAACGTGTATTAGTTTAAAAATAGCGCAAATTTGATAAGAACCCAGAGGCGTTGAGTCATTTATCACTTGTCCGTGACATTTCATTTGTAAACAAAATATTTGTCACGATGAAAATTTTATTTCGCTGTATTTACTATACTTTACACGCAGTAGTTTTAGATTCCTAAGCACCCCACGTTTTTTTAAGAATTGAAAGGCAAAAATGACGTTTTTGTCACATTTATGAAGATTCGTTAGAGTTCTCTAGTTTTACATGACATATTAGAACCCTCATGCTTCTTTTATAAGAATAATTTTGTAAGAACATTTAGGTTCGAAAATGCCGAATGATAAGAACAATTTAACAACAATGCTCCAGAGCCGCCTGGGCTTACGCTGTAAGCTTACAGCGCTTACACCCTTGTAATAGATTAGACCCATTGAAGTCCAGCGGAGGGGACAGAACCGACGAATTTTCACTAAAATAGCTTTAAGTATGCAATGATTGAATCTTAATATAAGCCAATTATAGTCTAAATTAGTATAAATAGGGTGTAAACATAAGCTATTTCAGTCTTTATTAAGAACAATCATAAGAACAGTCGAGCCTCATTAACAGATTAGTGCTTCTTATAGAAATAGATATTTCAGAATCTATATATTCATTGTAGTGAATGTGACGATCTGACCTGGTTGTTCAGCTAAATCATTCAAAACTGCGTTGCTTTCTGCCTGAAACACCAAGTGATATACATTAAAACTATAGTCAACTGATGAATGCGTAAGCAAGAAACTTAAAGTATTAAGAAGAAATACACCGTTTCTCCGTTATATCTTTATGTTAAAACTAATACAAATATCATTAGATTCAATTAGTTAAAAACGAATAATAAAAGGCCAACAAATGTGAAAAGTATCACAAATCCACATCGAAAAGATGGTAGCATAACCTTGTGCGGTCACGCCGAGCGCACTAAAGGACTCTAAAACAAAAGCGAAAGCGATTGTATTCTAATGTTTATGTTTACGATTGTTTTGTTTTAATCAAGCACCGCACTCTAAAACTCATTTAATAATCATCCCAGATCTGAAAAAAATAAAAATCAAAGCGGTGCGCCAACCTGGGCAGATCCTTTTACACAGAGCCATGGCCTTTAGAGTGAATGCGTGCCACAATCATGAACTTCAATGTTTGAGAAAAACACTGGAAAATGCTGGAAAAACAATGGAATGGTAATTGTAAGTTCATTGTCTTTTAACGAGCGTTTCACTCCTTGGCATGTTTCCAACGTACTTGCTCTATTGTCTTTTGTCCATGATTGCAGCACGACATAATCAGAATCTGAACGGAGATTAGCATTACACAAGAAAAAATGAGAATAATTCATTCTGAATTTTTGCTCAAATTTGAAAAGTGCAATCTGTCAATAGTTATCATCGTCATCCTTCGAACTAGGTCCAAATGGACCTTGGTCGGAAATAAACAATAACCCTCCCTCCACAGCTCACGATCAGCCATTGCAGTACCCAGCAGTTCCTCGATCTCTACCCCTGTTTCCCGTTTCAAAAAATCAAGAAATGTGCCCTTTCTCGAGCGCCTAGGGCCCGCAGGACACCAATAATTAACTTCGAGAAGCAGTACAGCCTTTCACCGTAAATTTAGCCAGGAAGTTAAGGATATTCTTCTATGATTTTCACCTGCGTTAGTGTACACGTTTTTTATTAGAACTCAGTCTATAAGAACATTTCTGAAATTTACTGGAAGGTAAGAACATCGTAAGAACTTTTCATATTGGCAGTAATTCTATTACTTCCCAAATTTAAGATACTAAATACTTTATAAGGATGGAAAAACTGTATAAGAACATAAGTAAGGCTTCGATTGCCAAAATTATAAGAACAAGTAAAGAACATTTTAAGGCTTCAGGCCCTAAAATACCTGATTTTTTATGATAAAAATAAACATACAAAATGGTGAGAATAAGAACATTAAGAACATTTTAAAGCTTAACACTCAAAATGTGAAGAACATCAGACGGCTTTAAAAATTAAAAAAACGTGTAGAGCAAGCAGTTCGAATTGTTATAATTCAGCGTATGAAATAGGTGATTTTCCATCCATAACGCACTACAAGGTGTCCCGAAAAAAGTCCTGAGTCAGAACACGACTACAAGTAGAAACACTTTTGTGTGTATGTATAGTTTTTCTCTTTAACCCTATTCACACTAGGCTTTTAGGGGCCTTTCAAAACTAGGGGAGGGGCTAAATAAAAATTAGGAATTTACAGAAAATTTCATCCCAAAAGCTCTATTATTCCATAGCTATTAACAATAGTTCCACCCCCGAACAGAAACAGCCTCCCCTTACGAATAGGGTTAAACTCAGCACAGTAATTAAATTACACTGAAACGTCTCTTTCAAACAAAGTAAAAAGACATTACCGAACGCATTATATTAAAACAAGTTATTACTGTAATTTTTGACATCCACACACAAAATTTCTTCCACCTGTAGTTGTGTTCTAAGACAGTACTTTTTTTCGGGACACCCTGTATACCGCAAGACAAAAATTCAAGAAAATTCAACAACAGTCAGTCATCAGGCAACAGTCATCTTTGAAAAAAAAAAGAAAATTCAAAATGATCGATGCTATACAATAAAACTACTACTACTATTGCAGACAAAACTTTTGACAAAATGTATCAATTCTCTGTGTAAGACAACCTCAGCACTTCATATTTCACACGTTTCGCACTCCATTTAATTGTCAAATGTATTTATAGGTCAAGTGATATAGAGGTTACACGTTTTTAATAAGAGCAAACTATATAAGAACATATGGCTTCAATGGTCTAGATATTAAGAACAAGTTGGAAAATGGACAACAAAATTTAAAACATGGTGTAAACAAGAACATTTCGAGGCTTAAAATTCAACAAGTTAGAAACATCTGAAAGCTTCAAAAATTTTGGATGTTTTTTTTTTTTTTTTTTTTTTTTTTTTTTTTTTTTTATCTATAGTATAGTCCCACGAACAAATAGTACAAATCTAAAGGTTCCTATCCTCCCGCAAAAGGACCACCAGATCATACCGCCAGGAGGAAGGAACCCCAAATGAGCTTACAAGATGAGCAATAATAACTAAGAAATGAAAATATATATAAAAAGAAAAAAACAACAAAAACTAACTACAGAAAATAATTGATAACAAAAATAAAAATAAACAGAAAGAGCTAGGAGAGCACTTGGAGCATAAGACTAGAATAACGGTCCCCCAAAACGTCCAGTATCGCAGATGAATTTTATCGTTATGCTCAATATATCATGATTTTGGACAACGCTAAATTCGGGGTCACCATAAAGAAGTATTCTACACAATGTTCTGGGATTAAATGGAAACAAAGTTATGTCAAGTTGAAGAAGGCTGTCAAACATAACAAGTCTGTCGTTAGAGTAATCAGAGCAATGCACCAAAAAATGCTGTGTTGTTTCGACTGAATTTTGTCGACAGTTGCAAAAAGGGTCGACTGTGTCAGCAAAATTGTGCCTGAACTTATGCTCACGAAGATGACTGAAACCAACCCTTAATCGGTTAAGGAGAACCACGCCCTTGTTGTCACTAGCTTTGAAAACTGAGTTAGCACTGGGTCTGAGGAATTGGAGAATTGCTTGCTTAAAGGACTTAATAGTTGGAAGATTCCGTATATGATCTCCGAGGTTATTCCATTCATTTATGCAAAAAGGAAAGAAAGAGGCACGATAGCGCTCGGTTCTACAGAAAGGTGCCTCGAGTGGTGGTTTTATCCTTCGCCCTGCATTGCGCTCTTCCTCTCCTCTCTGGGGAGGAAGAATATTCGTAAGATAAGCAGGAGCAAGCCATTGATTATTTTATAAAAAAATACGAGTCTTCTAGTTAACCGCCTGTTTGCCAGGCTTTCAAATCCTAGCTCAAGGTAGATTTTTTCTCTGGATGTTCCTCTGAAGCATCCGGTTATTGCAAGACAAGCATCATATTGAACAGACTCGAGTTTTTCAGAGAATGAGGAATTACCAGGACGATCATATACGATATCTCCATAATCTAAGTGTGGTCTAACATAGGTTTTGTATATAGTGACAAGAGAATCCCTGGGTAGAAACTTGCGAAGTCTGCGAATAAGACCAATACCTTGATTAGCCTTTTTTATTTTTTCATCAAGGTGACGGTCAAAGGCCAGCTTTTGATCGAGTATGAGACCAAGATGTTTTTGATGATCCTGAACTGCAATGGCTGCATTATTGAATGTAATTTCTGGGGGGTCAGGTGGATTTAGCCTCCTGGTAAAGTACACTTCAACTGCCTGTTTAGAAGGATCAGGGTTGAAGGACATTTTCCATTGATGAGCCCACTCACTTATCTTCTGCATGTCACTGTTCAACTCTTGAGAACAGCGAATATGATCTAGGATGAGTGAAAAACAGGGACGAGTCATCAGCAAAAATTTTGATTATGGAAAGGATTGCCTCAGGGAGGTCCGTTATGTAAATCAAAAAAAAGAGGGGTCCGAGAATAGATCCCTGGGGTACACCGGCCAAGATTTCTGTCCAATCAGAAGCCTGACCATCAAGAACCACCCGCTGCGATCTCCCATGAAGAAAATTCTGGATTAATGAAAGAAGGGGGCCAGAAACACCATATGACTTGAGTTTGAATAACAAACCATCGTGCCAAACTCTGTCAAAAGCTTTGGAAATATCAAGGAATACTCCACGAGTGTCTAGAGGTGGATCAACATCAAAACCATTCAGAATGTCGTGTGTTATAGATAACAGCTGAGACACACAGGAGTCACCCTTGCGGAACCCAGACTGGGAATTTGTGAAAAGATTGTTGTTTTCGAAATAGGTGTAGACGGAGTCAAAGATACACTTTTCAAAGATTTTTCCAAAAATAGGCAGGAGAGACTTTGAATGTTCTTATAAAAAAGAGTGTAGGGGGTTTTTATTTGTTGACTCTCTATCTCCAAGTCATCTCATCTCACCATGCCTGATTTGTTGATTTTGGCGGGCATCAGATTTCATTACAACTCATTTCTCTCTTTTTGGACCTACCTAAGGTAGTCCTTTAAATTAACCCTTGTCCGTTCGTTCGTCCGTTCGTTCGTTCGTTCGTCTGTTGCCAGCTTTTCTCGGGATCGGCTCATTAGTTTTTTCTAATTTTTTGCACAATGATGCGAAATGGCAATGCCCAAAATGTGACGGAGCCCGATTTTCGAAAAAAAAAATTTTCCGGCCGAAAATGGCGGAAATATGCCGGAAAAACTGGTTTTTCGGCATTTTCTCGAGATTTCATCATTAGTTTTTTCTGATTTTTTGCTCAAAGATGCGTATTAACAATGCCCAAACAGGCCTAGTCTGATTTTTGAGAAAAAATTTTTTCCGGCCGAAAATGCCGGAAATATGCCGGAAATCGCCGTTTTCTGGATTTTCATTGGACTTTTTCCATATAATTTGGTTGTTTTTTCATTCAAAAACATTATTAATAGCAATGCCCACCATCAAGCATGTTTCAATTTCCAATAAAATTGAATTTTGAAGCCGGAACTTTCTAAAAATCGCCGGAACAGCCGATTTTCGCCGGAGAAACGGTATTTCTTGAATTTCTTGAGCTGTACTTTATATTTTTTCATGAAATTTTGCACACTGATGCAAAATGTCAATACCTAAATTGTGAGGGAGCCCGATTTTTGAAAAAAATTCATTTCCGGCCGAAAATGCTGAAAATATGCCGGAAAAACTGTTTTTTTGGCATTTTCTCGAGATTTTATCATTAGTTTTTTCTGATTTTTTGCTCAAAGATGCGTATTAACAATGCTCAAAACATGGCCGAGTCCGATTTTTGAGAAAAAATTTTTCCGGCGGAAAATGCCTGAAATGTGCCTGAAATCGCCGTTTTTCTAGATTTTCATTGGACTTTTTCCTCATAATTGGTTGTTTTTTCATTCAAAACATTATTAATAGCAACGCCCACCATCAAGCATGTTTCAATTTTCAATAAAATTGATTTTACTTTCCTTCCCTCTTCCCCCATCAACAATCAATGATAAAATTTAATGTTTTATGCATTTTCGCAAAACGGTATATCGTCTGACTGATTGTTTTAATTGTTCTCCTTATTGCCTTATTATCTAGCTTTCATCATCAGGTAGGTCCATTCAGCATGTTGCTTGTTCAAGGGTAAAATAAACTACACATTTTTTTATCAGATTATTCGGATGTTCTTATGACTTTGTAAATTGTAAGACTAAAAATGTTCTTAAAATGTTCTTACTTTCACAATTTTGTTACCATTTTTTCGATTTCCTAAGAAATCAGGATATCAGTCTGCAAAGCCTTAGGAAGTTCTTGCTCTTGTTCTTGATATTTTAACGATCGAAGCTCTATGTTCTTATATAGTTTGTTCTGATAAAAAATGTGTATTTCTTCAAAGCTTCAAAGCTTTGGTCTAATTTCCTAAGAAATCGCAGAGTCTGTAAAACTTTTAATTGTTCTTATAATGTACACGTTTTTTATAAGAACAAACTATATAAGAACATAAGGCTTCGATGGCCATTTTAAGGCTTTGTGGGCTCTTAACCACCTATTTTCTTAGGAAAATGCATAAAATGGAAAAAATAAGAACATTTTAAGGCTTGAGTATCAAAAAGTTAAGAGCATCCGAAGATGTGAAAATTTGTTCTTATCTAAAAAAAAGTTTACTTATTTTTTTTCTTTAAAGCCCCCTGTTCTTATATACTGTTTTTATATAGAAAAAAAAATGGAAAATTGACAAATTGGAAAATGGGGGATATTTAAGCAAATTTTCCCCTTTTTAAAGATTGAAAGACCTGGTCGGTTCCTTGGGTTTAAGTTGATTTGTTTTATTAGAACGTCTTAATTTGGGCTGATGAGCCTGGATGTGCTTATTCTTTTTTGAGAATCTACTCTAAGCCTAAAACTTTCTTATTGGCGTTCTTGTAATATATCCACTTATTTAAACATAATTTTGGGTTAGAAAAATTCCCCTCGAGTCAAACAAACTGTGACTTCAAATTTATTTACTGTTATTTCGTATGAATTCAGATTAATTTGAGTAAATTGTGCCCGGGGGCGGTATTGGGGATATGTGCGGATGGGACCTCCAAAAGCCGACCCTTAAAGAGACCCTTTTGAAAAATGTTCTTCAATTTTTGAAAAAAGTCTTACCTTTAGAGAGACGTTTTTTACAACTTTTTCTCTCGAAATCATATAAATTCACTAAAAATCGTGAATTTTCCGACCCTTAGAGAGACTAATTTTAAATTTCTGATTTTCCAACCCTTAGAGTGGCTTGAAAGGTGAAAAAACTGACCCTTACCGTCTGCATATGCCCAGCATCCTTTTTTGCCTAAGTACCCCCCCCCCTGAATCTTCCTGAATTTCACAAAATTTCTCGTAACCTTGGTTCTAATAAAGAACGTGTTGCATGTTTGCTACTGGGTTTTTTCCTTTGTTGATACACGTAAACCAGTAAAGCTCTGTAATTTTGACTTGTTTTCCCTGCTATTGTGAAATTTTGAAACGTAAATTTTCATATTTGATTTTTGATGACGTTCTTAGCTCAACGCAAATTTGTCACGGAATTACTTTGAAAGAGGAAAATTCAGAAACTGCGTGTTTCATTTTTTTAAACACGCTTTTTTTTATAAGTACATCCAAAATTATTTAAAATCTTTGAAAAGTTTGAACTTTTTGATTTTTTAGCCTTAAAATGTTCTTATTTTCACCATTTTGTAAGTATTTTTGTCAAATTTCAAGAAATTGGTCCATAAAGCTTTAAAATATTCTTAACATGTTCTTATGTTTTTATAGAAACTTTATCAAGAACGTAAGGGAACAATTTTTATTAAAATTTTATCTGGGAACCAAACAAACTTAAAATCTCAAAAACTTGTCTGTTTAAAATCTTTATACACGTTTTTGTCATATGTATAAAAAACTACATAAGAAGATAAGGCTTCGATGGCCAAAATATTAAGAACAAGTTAAGTTCATCTTAAGACTTTCTAGACTCAAAAACAGTCAATTTCTTAGGATAAGGGACAAAAATACTCACAAAATAGTGAAAATATTACCATGTTAAGATCATTGGGCTTTTGCAAAAAATCATTTCTTAAAACTCTTAAAAAAAGTGGATAAATTTTCGCGTGGACTTTTTTTCGCGAATAGAAAATCGAAAATTTTCGCGTGGACAAAATTTCGCGAAAATGGCCAAAATACGCGAAAATCGCGAAAATTAATCCACGCGAAAATTTATCCACTTAAGGTAGTAAGAAAGCTAAACTCCTCATAAGATTTTAAGAGGATTTTAAGTCTTAGGGAGTAGTCAGAAAGGATCTACTAGGGGGGAGTGGAGGATTTCAGGGGGGGGGGGGGGCGTTCGAAATTTTTGTTGCAGGTTTAGAGGGGGTTTCTAAAATATTTTCAATGGAAAAGGGGGGTGTGAAATATTTTTGGGCATTTCAAGTGATATCTCAGCAGGTCAAATTTCATGGTTTCACATTTGAAGATTTGAAATCTTTTCGTATTTCGTATTATTGCTAATTCTGTATTCAAAAAATATCATCGATATAAATCAATATAAATACCCCCCCCCCCTCATACAATTTCATATGTCAGCATAGTCTTTTTAAGAAGAGATGAAAATACAGTGCTTTTAGCGAACAAAGTGGTTGAAAATTTAGATTTTTCTCCTGTCGTCGCAAACCATGGTTGCGCCTTTTTAATCTCTGATATTACTCCTGTTATATTTAAATATTGTATATGCAAAGAAAATCTTTACTTTTAAATTCCATATGATTCAGACATTGAAAGCTGTTCAGACTAATAATTTGAGATAGTATAGGTCTTTATGACCGTCTCCGATGAGTCTTTCCGAGCAACTAAAATATAAATACAAAAGAGGACTGTAAAAAATAAAAGAGCGGGTCACGTGCTAATCACGTGACCCGTGACTACTTATAGTTATATAACTCATCTTTGTTCTTCACACTCCCCCAAAACAAAGGAAAATAATTGTGTCTTCGTCACTTGTGAATTTAATTTGGCTTTTGTCCTTTTGGTCTCTTTGTTCTTCAAATTCTACCGGATAGAGTTTACTTACCGGTCTTTTCAAAGTTTGTAGTTTACCGTTGGTAATAACATTTACTTCTGCAGCACGAATTTTAAAGTCTTTACTGTGAATAAGTTTCTTAACTCGACCGAGTCTCCATTGACTACGTTTCAATCGTTCATCTTTAATCAATACTACATCGCCTTTGTTTGCGTGTAAACTACTGTTCGACTTTTTACGTCTTTGATGTTCTCGTAGTTCAAGAAGGTATTCGTTTTGCCATAAAGTCCAAAAATGATCAACAAGTTCTCGAACCCGTGATAACTGTTCGGAAGGTTCGAGATTTTCGGTTTCTGAATCTGGTAATTGCACTTCATTCACAATGTTTCTACCGTACAACAGTTTGTTGGGTGTTAGAATTTCATTAACCTCGTCCGAATAAAGGTAAGTTAAGGGTCGATTGTTCAATATACATTGTATCTCTTTCAATAGAGTAACTACGTCGTTAAAGTTCAATATCGCTTTACGTAACACTTTTCGTAAGCATCGTTTGACCATCTTTACGACTCTTTCAAAAAATCCACCTGTCCACGGTGAACTCTCAATATTGAATTTCCAAATAACACCTTTACTTGTCATGAAGTCTTGTACGTCTGACGAAATGAAGTTCGTACCATTGTCTGAAATAACAGTTTTCGGACATCCAAAAATGTTCGTGTAACGTTTGAGTATGTTTACGCACGCTGGACCAGAGCAGTCAGTAGCTAAGTCCAAATAAACTGCTCTGGAGCTGGCACAAGTGATGATCGCTATCCATGCTTTGTAAGTCGACCCATCTGAATCGTAAATGTTTGTTACATGTACTGGGCCGGCGTAATCTATTCCAACGTGTGAAAATGCGTTATCGTAAGATACTCGTTCTTTTGGCAGCGGACCTGCCTCTGGGTAATCGTAATTCTGTCCTTCATAATATCTACAAGTAGGACATTTACTCAAAATTCGTTTAATAAAGTTTCTCGGCTGCGTTATCCAATACTCTTGTCTGATGTGATTGAGGGTTTCTTTCACCCCTCGGTGCATAACGTCTTTGTGTGATTTCAAGACGACGAGTTCGGTAAAATTTCGTTTTTGACAGTAAAAATTGGATACTTTGAATCATACGGGAGTTCAGCATTGTCTATTCTCCCTCTACAACGAAACAAGCCATTATCATCAACAAATAAATTCAACTGTCTCTGTAAATTTGTAAAGTTCTTTTTGCTTTGTAAGGAGCTTTGTGCATCCTTCAACCATAACAGCTTGGCTTCCAACATTTCTTCTCCAGTGATACCACCATTGATGCCATTGATACCCATTGATACCACCATTGATTTTTGTTTTATTTGTATTATTTACTTTTTGTTTCTTGTTTCTTGCTTTTGTTCTTAGTTTCCTTATATATCTAAGGACCCAAGCGGTCACGCGGACCAACTTGGACAGAGAGGAGAACCTCTCTGTTTGGATTAAAGCACCGATGGTACTCGTTGAAACTAAATCTTCTTTTTCTTCTTTTTCTTGAATTTGTGTAACTAATAACTTTTCAGTAACAGGGTGCCTAGGAGAACTGAGACAGGTAGAGTTAGTCTCAGCCTCGGGCTTTAAATCAGCAAATAAATCATCAGGTGGCCCGTCAGGAGGACAGCTCCCGGGCTTATAATCAGAAAACTTGTCACCACACCTGAGATTAGGCCAGTATTCTTCATTCAGCTTAAGAAAATCTGGGCCATGAAACCAAAGTTCAGAGTTAATCAAAGTTGAGGGGCTATAACCGCGAGTCCCTATATCTGCTGGATTAAGTTTAGATGGCACCAATTTCAAACTGTCAATATCAATACTGTTTCTAATACTTTCAACCCGTTCTTGTATATATTTGTCATAATCTACACTTTCGTTTTGAGCCCACGAATAAGCAGATGTAGAATCGACCCAATAAATAGTTTTTTGAACGTCGTACACCTTTTTCAAATTATTCTCCACAATAGGGCTTAATTCTGACAGAAGCAATAACCCGTTTAATTCACCTCGAGGGACGCTATTCTTTTTCGACTTTTTCACTTGAGAAGATATGATGCGGTGTCGACTTAAAATAATAGCAGTTTTGACCTCCCCGGATTTAAGCTTAAACCGGCCATAAATTGTAGCAGCAATCATATTTTCGGAGGCGTCACTGAAGCTGTGGATCTGTACATTCGTAATAGGGTCGTTGGGGTCGTCGAAGCAATAATTTCGATCAATTTCAATGGAGTCTATCTCCTTAAATTCATTCAAAATGGACTTCCACTCTTTCATGAGGTCAGGGGGTAACAGTTCATCCCACTTACATTTTGCATTACAAACTTTCTGATGCAAAATTCTCATTTTGACTGTGATTGGGCTTATCAGTCCCAAGGGATCATAAATAGAAGCAATCGAAGCTAAAAGCGACCTTCGAGTTGCATTTTGTGTAAACTTTGATCTCATTTCAGCAAAGTTAAAAATAATCTTGTCGGAATTTTTATCCCATTTAATCCCTAAAATTTTCTCTTCCCCGTTATATCGTTTGTCGTCAGGGAAACGTTCAAAAATCTTTCTCTCAAGTTCATCACTGTTTGAACGAAATTTTCTTAAATTAAATCCTCCCTTCTCAAGACACTCCTTCGCGGTGAGGTAAAGAGATTCAGCTTGTTTGATTGTTTTTGCACCACTATTGAGATCATCAACATGAAGAGCTCCTTTCAAAGTTTCTTTCAAATCATCCTCACAATGGGTTTCGATGTGTTTTTGAAGTGTCGCTTGCAATAAAAAGGGCGAGGAATTCAAACCAAAATAACACGTGTAAATCGTAATTCAATAAGTTCATTGTTCTCAAAGTTTTCGAAGTCAAAATTTTCGGTGTCTTTGAACCAAAGAAATCTCACAAAGTTTTTATCTTCTTCAAACAATGCGATTTGCCAAAATGCTTTTTCAAGATCACCGGAAATAACGAAATTATGTGCTCTCAATTTAATCAAAACGTCCAACAGAGGAGCGGTTATTGTTGGACCAGTATACAAAACATCATTTAAAGAGGGTCCGCCCACTCGACTTTTGCAACTAGCGTCGAAAACAATACGAAGGGGTGTTGTTTGTTTATCAGTTCTTATAACCCCACGATGACTTAAATAATGGGAGGTGCCAATAGAATATTTCTCACATTCTTCAATAACTTTCAAGTTTCTTTGTTCATTTATAATTTGCTCATAATCTGCAAAAAGTTGTTTATCTTTCGAAAACTGTTCATGCAGGTGTTGTAAACGTTTTTTAGCGGTTCTGTAATTATCTCCCAAAGGTTCAGAATTTTCTTTGAAAGGAAGTGAAACATGATATCTTCCTTCCTCGAAAACAGTCGATTTTTCAAAATCTTGTAAAACAGTTATATCCTCCTCTGTTAAAGTTTTTTCTCCAATCAGTATCATAAGCTTTATTTAGATCTGTAAGTTTATCCTCAGTTCGATCTGTTTGCACTGCACGCATAAAAATGAGTACTAACAACGTTTGCGGTGGAGCTTTTAATCTTTCCCCCTCCTTCAACTGGACCGCTCAAAACATAACCGAGTTCTGACGATATAGCAGTAGGGCCATTTGGACTACGTATCTGTTTCTGACCAATAAAGTTCCAATAATCTGCTGAGCCGATCAACACGTCTATCTGTAACGGTAGATTGTCGGGATTCTGGTCTGCTAATTTCAAATCTTGTAAATGTTTGTATTTACTTTGGGCTAAATTGATAACTTGATCCTCTAACGGTAAACAGATGTCTGATACGAGAGCACGTACGTAAATATTCAAAGTTCCTTTCTGGTTTTTAACAGCTAAATCAACTTCATCAAGTTCAAGATTTTCCGTTTTGTTTCCGAATGACATAATGTTAACCGATTTCTTGCCCACTGTACGTAACTTTAATCGTTCTCTGGCTTCCTTGCTAATGTAACTTTGTTGACTGCCGGTGTCGAACATAAGTCTCAAATTCTCTGATTTCTTTTCATCCGTTGAGCTGACTTGGGCTCTAGCTGTTTGAAGCAAAACTGGATTGGCTGTTTTTCGTATAGCTGATGTTAGCAGTTACTTTCTTGGGTTCCTTCGTCTCAGAGTCCTTACTGTCCTTATCCTCCTGAGGTTTCTCTTGATCCTGACTGGGCTGATAACAACAAATTGACGTATTGTGTCTACCTTGACATTTTTGACACTTCCAATTTTTCCTGCACTTGCCTGCTGAATGTCCAGTTTTCATACAAACAAAGCACCTAGACTCTTTCATTAAAATTGACTTTCTCACTTCGGGTTTCGTAATAATATCACAGTTTTTTGAGTAGTGATCCCGCCGACAGAATATGCATAATAAAATCAGTTTTCTCTTTTCCTTTTTGATCAGAGTTACCAGAATTTCCCGAATTTTTATATCTATTTCTGTTTCCTCCCCTCCCGACGAAGAGAGATTGAGCAGTATAACCTGAATCACGCAAATTTTCTTCAGAAGAAACTTTTTCTCTAGCACACAATTCTTTTTCAAGTTCGTTCATAATGTCTGTCAATTTCCAGACATCTTCAAATTTTCTGGATAAAACGAGTTTTATATCTTGAGGGAGTTTCTCCATAATAATTGGGATAAGCATTGTCCCATAAGTTGTACTGTCGCAACCTAAAGAGTCCAAACTTCTTATCTCAGTTTCAATTTTGTCAAAAAGATTCCGCAAACCTTTAACATTTTTCGAATCAATAAACTCTAAGTCTAACAGTTTTTTGACATGAGAGCTAATAACAAGTTGTTTATTACCAAAACGTTTTTCGAGCATTTCTTTTGCAGTTTCATAATTTTGGTGAGATAACTGCAGGCCTTTCACACATCTTAGGGCCTCATCAGAGAGATAACTAATCAAATAGTTCATTTTTTCAATGGCAGATAGATCAGGATGTTTGTCTATCGCCTCCGTGAAAGATTGTTTAAAACTTTCATATTCTGTAGGTTCACCGCTGAACCCTTTAATGACGAAACGTGGCAGTTTCACCGGTACTCTTTTGCTCTCTGAATCTGTTGTAACTGAGTCACTGTCTTTTACACTAGCCTCTGGCTTTTTCTTATGTTTTGCAATAAAGTTTTTCAACACCAAAAGTTTCTTACTGTATTTCACCTCTTCTTGGTCGACACTGTTCCGATCGGCAATATAGTCAGCGTCTTCTTCAAGCATTTCTCCAATTGTGTTCACTAAGGTCCAAATATTTCTTATATTTGTTTTGCAATAAAGTTTGTTTATTTTCCAAATCAATCAAAGTATCTTCATCAACAGTTTTTAAAGCAATGATCGAAGCCTCAAGCTCTTCGAAATAATTTTTCATGAAATTTAAACAGCCGGTACGTGTTCTCTTTTTAGTGGTAAGCGACATTATGTACAACTTTTTACAACGAAACTCTGGACCAAAATGTTCTTCGTGAAACTATATACATTCAATATTTACATCCAGAAAACAAAACCATGAAATCAAAACAAACCAAAACCATAAAGTAACAAGCCAAACCATAAAATAAATTTCTTATACTTTATAATTTCTCTACTTTTATTTTTTGTTTTTAATATCCGGTTCGTGTGTACCAAAATGTTCAGACTAATAATTTGAGATAGTATAGGTCTTTATGACCGTCTCCGATGAGTCTTTCCGAGCAACTAAAATATAAATACAAAAGAGGACTGTAAAAATTTGGATGTGGTTTATACTGGTTTTTTGGTCGAACGTCTCGTTTCTCCTTTGGTTCAGTGTAGTCTATACGTTCGAGTGGTCTTAGGTTCTGTTCAGACTAATAATTTGAGATAGTATAGGTCTTTATGACCGTCTCCGATGAGTCTTTCCGAGCAACTAAAATATAAATACAAAAGAGGACTGTAAAAAATAAAAGAGCGGGTCACGTGCTAATCACGTGACCCGTGACTACTTATAGTTATATAACTCATCTTTGTTCTTCACACTCCCCCAAAACAAAGGAAAGTGATTGTGTCTTCGTCACTTGTGAATTTAATTTGGCTTTTGTCCTTTTGGTCTCTTTGTTCTTCAAATTCTACCGGATAGAGTTTACTTACCGGTCTTTTCAAAGTTTGTAGTTTACCGTTGGTAATAACGTTTACTTCTGCAGCACGAATTTTAAAGTCTTTACTGCGAATAAGTTTCTTAACTCGACCGAGTCTCCATTGACTACGTTTCAATCGTTCATCTTTAATCAATACTACATCGCCTTTGTTTGCGTGTAAACTACTGTTCGACTTTTTACGTCTTTGATGTTCTCGTAGTTCAAGAAGGTATTCGTTTGGCCATAAAGTCCAAAATGATCAACAAGTTCTCGAACCCGTGATAACTGTGTCGGAAGGTTATATTTTCGGTTTCTGAATCTGGTAATTGCACTTCATTCACAATATTTCTACCGTACAACAGTTTGTTGGGTGTTAGAATTTCATTAACCTCGTCCGAATAGAGGTAAGTTAAGGGTCGATTGTTCAATATACATTGTATCTCTTTCAATAGAGTAACTACGTCGTTAAAGTTCAATATCGCTTTACGTAAAACCTTTCGTAAGCATCGTTTGACCATCTTTACGACTCTTTCAAAAAATCCACCTGTCCACGGTGAACTCTCAATATTGAATTTCCAAATAACACCTTTACTTGTCATGAAGTCTTGTACGTCTGACGAAATGAAGTTCGTACCATTGTCTGAAATAACAGTTTTCGGACATCCAAAAATGTTCGTGTAACGTTTGAGTATGTTTACGCACGCTGGACCAGAGCAGTCAGTAGCTAAGTCCAAATAAACTGCTCTGGAGCTGGCACAAGTGATGATCGCTATCCATGCTTTGTAAGTCGAGCCATCTGAATCGTAAATGTTTGTTACATGTACTGGACCGGCGTAATCTATTCCAACGTGTGAAAATGCGTTATCGTAAGATACTCGTTCTTTTGGCAGCGGACCTGCCTCTGGGTAATCGTAATTCTGTCCTTCATAATATCTACAAGTAGGACATTTACTCAAAATTCGTTTAATAAAGTTTCTCGGCTGCGTTATCCAATACTCTTGTCTGATGTGATTGAGGGTTTCTTTCACCCCTCGGTGCATAACGTCTTTGTGTGATTTCAAGACGACGAGTTCGGTAAATTTCGTTTTTGACAGTAAAATTGGATACTTTGAATCATACGGGAGTTCAGCATTGTCTATTCTCCCTCTACAACGAAACAAGCCATTATCATCAACAAATAAATTCAACTGTCTCTGTAAATTTGTAAAGTTCTTTTTGCTTTGTAAGGAGCTTTGTGCATCCTTCAACCATAACAGCTTGGCTTCCAACATTTCTTCTCCAGTGATACCACCATTGATGCCATTGATACCACCATTGATGCCATTGATACCACCATTGATGCCATTGATACCACCATTGATATCATTGATACCACCATTGATTTTTGTTTTATTTGTATTATTTACTTTTTGTTTCTTGTTTCTTGCTTTTGTTCTTAGTTTCCTTATATATCTAAGGACCCAAGCGGTCACGCGGACCAACTTGGACAGAGAGGAGAACCTCTCTGTTTGGATTAAAGCACCGATGGTACTCGTTGAAACTAAATCTTCTTTTTCTTGAATTTCTTGAATTTGTGTAACTAATAACTTTTCAGTAACAGGGTGCCTAGGAGAACTGAGACAGGTAGAGTTAGTCTCAGCCTCGGGCTTTAGCAAATCAGCAATAATCATCAGGTGGCCCGTCAGGAGGACAGCTCCCGGGCTTATAATCAGAAAACTTGTCACCACACCTGAGATTAGGCCAGTATTCTTCGTTCTGCTTAAGAAAATCTGGGCCGTGAAACCAAAGTTCAGAGTTAATCAAAGTTGAGGGGCTATAACCGCGAGTCCCTATATCTGCTGGATTAAGTTTAGATGGCACCAATTTCAAACTGTCAATATCAATACTGTTTCTAATACTTTCAACCCGTTCTTGTATATATTTGTCATAATCTACACTTTCGTTTTGAGCCCACGAATAAGCAGATGTAGAATCGACCCAATAAATAGTTTTTTGAACGTCGTACACCTTTTTCAAATTATTCTCCACAATAGGGCTTAATTCTGACAGAAGCAATAACCCGTTTAATTCACCTCGAGGGACGCTATTCTTTTTCGACTTTTTCACTTGAGAAGATATGATGCGGTGTCGACTTAAAATAATAGCAGTTTTGACCTCCCCGGATTTAAGCTTAAACCGGCCATAAATTGTAGCAGCAATCATATTTTCGGAGGCGTCACTGAAGCTGTGGATCTGTACATTCGTAATAGGGTCGTTGGGGTCGTCGAAGCAATAATTTCGATCAATTTCAATGGAGTCTATCTCCTTAAATTCATTCAAAATGGACTTCCACTCTTTCATGAGGTCAGGGGTAACAGTTCATCCCACTTACATTTTGCATTACAAACTTTCTGATGCAAAATTCTCATTTTGACTGTGATTGGGCTTATCAGTCCCAAGGGATCATAAATAGAAGCAATCGAAGCTAAAAGCGACCTTCGAGTTGCATTTTGTGTAAACTTTGATCTCATTTCAGCAAAGTTAAAAATAATCTTGTCGGAATTTTTATCCCATTTAATCCCTAAAATTTTCTCTTCCCCGTTATATCGTTTGTCGTCAGGGAAACGTTCAAAAATCTTTCTCTCAAGTTCATCACTCATCGTAGTCACACTATGAAATTTTAAAAATTTTAAAATGGTTTTTAACAATAGAGCTTCTCAATAGTGCTTTTCAGTTTGTTTTTCTCTTACCAGGAAATTAATAAACAAACTCATTCAAACTTTTTGACCTTTTACATTATGGACACCGAATCAAAAGCACTACTTCTGCTCCTTCTCTTCGTAGAGCACGTTCGTTATGGGCTTACCCCAGACAAGAGTTTTGGTTTTCGCGTATGCAGGCAGATCAGATTTTTAATCATTTTTGGCGTAACGATTTTCGAATGTCACGGGAGACCTTTCTGTCGTTAGTAGCACTTGTTCGGCCAAGATTAGAAAAACGTGACACACAGTTACGCAGAGCAATACCCATAGAAAAAAGAGTAGCGATTGCTTTATGGAGGCTGGCAACTGGAAACTCCTTTAGGACTGTCGCAAAAACATTTGCCGTCGGAAGCTCAACGGCAGTACAAATAACAAAGGAATTTTGTTTAGAACTTACGAGACTCTCCCAAAGGTTTATCAAATTTCCTCAAACAAGAAGAGATACTGCTAAGGCGATAGAAGAATTTAAGATGAACTACCAAACCGAATTTCCCCAGGTAGTTGGCGCTTTGGATGGAACTCACATCCCAATATCTGCTCCCAGTGTTGAATCGAAAGCTGACTACTACAGTAGGAAACAGTGCTCCACCAGGGCTAACAAGAGATCAACGTGTTTTTAACCGAAAATTATCGAGTGGTCGGGTTCATGTCGAGAGAGCATTTGGGATCTTAAAAGCTCGATGGAGAATCTTACTCAAACGACTTGATAATAGGATTGAAAATGTCGCTGCTGTGACAATCGCCTGCGTCACTCTACACAATTTTTGTCAAATGAACAATGAAACTTATACAGACGAGGATGGTGTTCTCGAAAATATTTTGAGACAAGAGAGACAGTCAAGACAAAGAAGACGGCAGAATTATGATCGAAATCCTAATGGAAATACTTCTCGTATCTCATTAACCAACTATTTAAATCAATAAACGACATATCAAAAGAAAAACTATGATAAAAATCCTAATCTGGGCTCCCAGAATACTGTCCGTGACAAGTGATCGAAGTGACAAGTGCCAATTCGTGTCAATGTAAAATTTCAAAAGATACTACTGCGTACTACTGTAATAATACCGTTCTTAACAAAAGAATTTTTCTGAACTTAAAAAAGTTATTTGTTGTTGTTGTTATTGTCTTTATTACCGGCAAATATCTGTCCAATTTTAAGAAAAACTCTCTTTCTTTTTCTTTGTCTTTGGCTTCAGCCTCAAGCTGTTTTTGGTGCATTGATAGTTGAAATTTTTGAAAGTTTTCTTCACTTCTCTCAAAAACTTTAATTTGCTCCTTTTGCATTTCGATAAGCTGTTCCTGGAATGTTTTCGGTTTTTCTTTCTTTGGAACTTTCTTGGCGGAATGTTTACGCACGTCAGTTTCTAACTGTTTCACATATTCTAGTGAACTATCTAAGTCATCTTGTGTCTCGTTTTCTTCGATAAGTTTTCTTTGATAGCTGAACTTGCACTGCAAGGTTCAATGCCCGACGCATCATCTTTCTCAACTGCTGGTGGTGTGGTTACATCAAAGTTCTCAGAAGGCTCTGACTCGTTTCCTGCGCCGACTTCAAAAAATTCAGGTAGATTTTCAACATCTCTGTCGGATAACACTTTGTCAATATCATCAAAATATTCACACTTTTTAACAGCGGCTCCACCAGTTGATTCGTTCATGAGCTTTTTGCATTTATGATATTTGTCTTTCATTCCCCATATCTTTTACTTGCATTGATTTAGATTTTTCGGTTGTCCATGCTTTGAAACTTTTTTCACGATGTCCGGCCAAACCTGGTTACAGCGACTTGATTGAATTTCGTTGAAATTTTCGCACCATTGCGTGATTAGTATATGTTTTTGTTTTGGTGAAACGAATTTTCTTTGGTTGAGGTTGTGTTTGAGGAGCTTGGTGTGGAACGACTTGTTGTGGAAACATTGGAGGTACCATTTGCTGAGGTGGAAAGGGTTGCATCGGCGGTATTTGTGAAAATACCATTTGTTGTGATGCCATTGGTGGCATTTCGTTAAGGTGACTTGGTACAGGATAATACGCAGGTTTGTAACCTGGACCACAATAATTGTT
This sequence comes from Clytia hemisphaerica, assembly GCF_902728285.1. Lineage (NCBI taxonomy): Eukaryota > Metazoa > Cnidaria > Hydrozoa > Leptothecata > Clytiidae > Clytia > Clytia hemisphaerica. The sequence continues at coordinate 971,661 of NW_027103728.1, read as the reverse complement.
ATAATTCATTTTGCTTCGCTTCACAAACTCAACACTTTGCACACAGAAACAGTGCACAGCTTTCTTTGAAATGATTTGTGTGAGAGAAATCTTCTCACGTTTATTTATATCACCACACCCACCCCATTATATTCTGTATGAATGATACACTACTTCTTTTATGGAAACAATGAAATCAACCAGATAGCATTTTGCATTTTTCTGAGAGGTCCATTGTTTTAAAATTCAAAACAGAAAAGAGGAGCTCGGGGGCACCTCGAAAATTTTTTAAAATTTAAACAATAAAGTCTTTTGTGTCTGGCTTGGGCAAGAGAAGAAAAAACTCAAAACTTTTCAGACCGGAATTGATTTGAGATCGTAACTGAAAAGAATTTTGCTTCTACCTATTGTTATCCGGTTTTATAAAAATTAAAATCTCTAGTGTGACCACAATGACTGTTTGAACGAAATTTTCTTAAATTAAATCCTCCCTTCTCAAGACACTCCTTCGCGGTGAGGTAAAGAGATTCAGCTTGTTTGATTGTTTTTGCACCACTATTGAGATCATCAACATGAAGAGCTCCTTTCAAAGTTTCTTTCAAATCATCCTCACAATGGGTTTCGATATGTTTTTGAAGTGTCGCTTGCAATAAAAAGGGCGAGGAATTCAAACCAAAAATAACACGTGTAAATCGTAATTCAATAAGTTCATTGTTCTCAAAGTTTTCGAAGTCAAAATTTTCGGTGTCTTTGAACCAAAGAAATCTCACAAAGTTTTTATCTTCTTCAAACAATGCGATTTGCCAAAATGCTTTTTCAAGATCACCGGAAATAACGAAATTATGTGCTCTCAATTTAATCAAAACGTCCAACAGAGGAGCGGTTATTGTTGGACCAGTATACAAAACATCATTTAAAGAGGGTCCGCCCACTCGACTTTTGCAACTAGCGTCGAAAACAATACGAAGGGGTGTTGTTTGTTTATCAGTTCTTATAACCCCACGATGACTTAAATAATGGGAGGTGCCAATAGAATATTTCTCACATTCTTCAATAACTTTCAAGTTTCTTTGTTCATTTATAAATTGCTCATAATCTGCAAAAAGTTGTTTATCTTTCGAAAACTGTTCATGCAGGTGTTGTAAACGTTTTTTAGCGGTTCTGTAATTATCTCCCAAAGGTTCAGAATTTTCTTTGAAAGGAAGTGAAACATGATATCTTCCTTCCTCGAAAACAGTCGATTTTTCAAAATCTTGTAAAACAGTTATATCCTCCTCTGTTAAAGTTTTTCTCCAATCAGTATCATAAGCTTTATTTAGATCATTAAGTTTATCCTCAGTTCGATCTGTTTGCACTGCTCGCATAAAATGAGTACTAACAACGTTTGCGGTGGAGCTTTTAATCTTTCCCCCTCCTTCAACTGGACCGCTCAAAACATAACCGAGTTCTGACGATATAGCAGTAGGGCCATTTGGACTACGTATCTGTTTCTGACCAATAAAGTTCCAATAATCTGCTGAGCCGATCAACACGTCTATCTGTAACGGTAGATTGTCGGGATTCTGGTCTGCTAATTTCAAATCTTGTAAATGTTTGTATTTACTTTGGGCTAAATTGATAACTTGATCCTCTAACGGTAAACAGATGTCTGATACGAGAGCACGTACGTAAATATTCAAAGTTCCTTTCTGGTTTTTAACAGCTAAATCAACTTCATCAAGTTCAAGATTTTCCGTTTTGTTTCCGAATGACATAATGTTAACCGATTTCTTGCCCACTGTACGTAACTTTAATCGTTCTCTGGCTTCCTTGCTAATGTAACTTTGTTGACTGCCGGTGTCGAACATGAGTCTCAAATTCTCTGATTTCTTTTCATCCGTTGAGCTGACTTGGGCTCTAGCTGTTTGAAGCAAAACTGGATTGGCTGTTTTCGTATAGCTGATGTTAGCAGTTACTTTCTTGGGTTCCTTCGTCTCAGAGTCCTTACTGTCCTTATCCTCCTGAGGTTTCTCTTGATCCTGACTGGGCTGATAACAACAAATTGACGTATTGTGTCTACCTTGACATTTTTGACACTTCCAATTTTTCCTGCACTTGCCTGCTGAATGTCCAGTTTTCATACAAACAAAGCACCTAGACTCTTTCATTAAAATTGACTTTCTCACTTCGGGTTTCGTAATAATATCACAGTTTTTTGAGTAGTGATCCCGCCGACAGAATATGCATAATAAATCAGTTTTCTCTTTTCCTTTTGATCAGAGTTACCAGAATTTCCCGAATTTTTATATCTATTTCTGTTTCCTCCCCTCCCGACGAAGAGAGATTGAGCAGTATAACCTGAATCACGCAAATTTTCTTCAGAAGAAACTTTTTCTCTAGCACACAATTCTTTTTCAAGTTCGTTCATAATGTCTGTCAATTTCCAGACATCTTCAAATTTTCTGGATAAAACGAGTTTTATATCTTGAGGGAGTTTCTCCATAATAATTGGGATAAGCATTGTCCCATAAGTTGTACTGTCGCAACCTAAAGAGTCCAAACTTCTTATCTCAGTTTCAATTTTGTCAAAAAGATTCCGCAAACCTTTAACATTTTTCGAGTCTGCTAAATGACGTGCCCTACGTGCCCAAGTGCCCTCATTTTTTTGACGTGCCTTCGTGCCCTACGTGCCTTACGTGCCTTCGTGCTCGCGTGCCTTACGTGCCCAACGTGACTACGTGCTCGCGTGCCCTCCGAAATTTTACGTGCCCGACGTGCCTACGTGCTTACGTGCTTGCGTGCCCAAAGTTTTGACGTGCCCTCAAGTTTTGACGTGCCCTCAAATTTTGACGTGCCCTCAAGTTTTGACGTGCCCTCGAATTTCGACGTGCTCTCAAATTTCGACGTGCTCTCAAATTTTGACGTGCCCTCAAATTTTGACGTGCCCTCGAATTTTGACGTGCCCTCCAATTTCGACGTGCCCTAAAATTTCGGCGTGCCCTAAAATTTCGACGTGCCCTCAAATTTTAACGTATTGTCAAAATTAACAACAGTATTGTCACTACACGTTTTTTTTTTTATAAGAACATCAAAAATTTTGGAAGCCTTCGGATGTTCTTAGTTTTTCGGATTTGAAGCCTAAAAATGTTCTTAAAATGTTCTTAATTTCAGCATTTTATGAGCATTTTGATGTAATTTCTTAAGAAATTGAATGTTTTTAAGTCTCCAAAGCCTTAGTATGTTCTTAGAATGTTCTTAAATTTTTGGGCCTCGAAGCCTTATGTTCTTATATAGTTTGTTCTTAGAAGATGATGGATTTAAGAATAGATATGAAACAGCGAAATGTAAACAATGTTTACAGCTCTCGCTGCTTAAAATATCATATCTTACACGATCTTACAGTATTGGGATTTTTGGAACATTTCGGACCAACGGAAAATTTTGGACCCACGGGAAAATTTGGACCCACGAGCGATTTTGACCCACGAACCCACGAACCCACGAGACATTTTAACCCACGAACACCCACGAAGGCACGGACCCACGAACCCACGACACGCACGTAACCCACGTAATTTAGCAGACTCGTGAGACGCATGCTATTTACTTTTTATCAGCTGGCTCTCTTTTTATTTCAAGTTAGGGGATATAGTGTTAATTATAATATAAGAACTTTCTGAAATAGGAAGGAATTTTTTAAGATTTCAATTTTTTGGAAATTTGTATTAAAAAATGGTGTATGTTGTCTCCACTTTATCATAAAGTCAGTGACGCTGAAAACCTTAAATCCGCTGACCAAAAAGAAAAGTTTGTGTTTCTTTAAACACCACATTTTCTTATACAAATTGTCTGTGTCTGCACTTTTAATTAAAAAGAAAATAGTAAATCAACGATATTCTTATGTGTAAATAAGCGACATTCGAAAACGATGGCTTTCGCGAATATATTCAAGGACAATCTTATTAAAAGCTGTGAAGCGTGTGGTGTACTCAATATGATGATAAGTAAATACAGTGATTTTTGATTTTTACTCTTTTGTGTCGACTTTTTGCGGTTTTTGTGTGCAAAACGAGGAACAGTTTAACTTCACAGAAGAATTCATAGGAGAGGGACGAAATGTCTTCTGATAATGAATCATCAAGGTAGGGCACGTCAAAATTCGAAGGCACGTCGAAATTCGAGGGCACGTCGAAATTCGAGGGCACGTCAAGACTTGAGGGCACGTCAAAATTTGAGGGCACGTCAAAATTTGAGGGCACGTTAAAACTTGAGGGCACGTCAAAATTCGAGGGCACGTCAAAATTCGAGGGCACGTCAAAATTTGAGGGCACGTCAAAATTTGAGGGCACGTCAAAATTCGAGGGCACGTCAAAACTTTGGGCACGCAAACACGTAAGCACGTAGGCACGTCAGGCACGTAAAATTTCGGAGGGCACGCGAGCACGTAGGCACGTTGAGCACGTAAGGCACGCGAGCACGAAGGCACGTAAGGCACGAAGGCACGTCAAAAAAATGAGGGCACGTGGGCACGTAGGGCACGTCATTAAGCAGACTCACATTTTTCGAATCAATAAACTCTAAGTCTAACAGTTTTTTGACATGAGAGCTAATAACAAGTTGTTTATTACCAAAACGTTTTTCGAGCATTTCTTTTGCAGTTTCATAATTTTGGTGAGATAACTGCAGGCCTTTCACACATCTTAGGGCCTCATCAGAGAGATAACTAATCAAATAGTTCATTTTTTCAATGGCAGATAGATCAGGATGTTTGTCTATCGCCTCCGTGAAAGATTGTTTAAAACTTTCATATTCTGTAGGTTCACCGCTGAACCCTTTAATGACGAAACGTGGCAGTTTCACCGGTACTCTTTTGCTCTCTGAATCTGTTGTAACTGAGTCACTGTCTTTTACACTAGCCTCTGGCTTTTTCTTATGTTTTGCAATAAAGTTTTTCAACACCAAAAGTTTCTTACTGTATTTCACCTCTTCTTGGTCGACACTGTTCCGATCGGCAATATAGTCAGCGTCTTCTTCAAGCATTTCTCCAATTTGTTCACTAAGGTCCAAATATTTCTTATATTTGTTTTGCAATAAAGTTTGTTTATTTTCCAATCAATCAAAGTATCTTCATCAACAGTTTTTAAAGCAATGATCGAAGCCTCAAGCTCTTCGAAATAATTTTTCATGAAATTTAAACAGCCGGTACGTGTTCTCTTTTTAGTGGTAAGCGACATTATGTACAACTTTTTACAACGAAACTCTGGACCAAAATGTTCTTCGTGAAACTATATACATTCGATATTTACATCCAGAAAACAAAACCATGAAATCAAAACAAACCAAAACCATAAAGTAACAAGCCAAACCATAAAATAAATTTCTTATACTTTATAATTTCTCTACTTTTATTTTTAAATATTTCCCGTTTTCCAAAAGGGAAATATTTGTTAAAACGGGCTTTCTCCATAATTTCCCGTGTCAAAACGCCTTCCGTACGCCCTGACTGACGCCCGTTTTTAATTTCACAGCGAAAAATGCACCCAGTGAAGTATAAGTAATGTATCATGATTCGAGTCGACTGATAAACTATATATATAATATACGTTACAAGTTCCTTACGGATTCTCAAGCCCGGTTATAATAAAACTATTACATGTTAGTAGCAGACCCGACTGGCAATTGTTATGTAGCAGGTTGAAACATGAGTTTTTGCTAGAAAGATGCAGTTTGTTTTCACCAAGTTAAATCTTTAAAATAAATCAAACTGTGTGGGTTTCTTTACTTTCAAACAACATACTAATAGTTTTGGAACACTCCATAATAAAGAAAGATGGCTGTTCTTGTGGATTGACTTTCTGGTTACCCCATATAAACACAATGATGTGACATGAAAGTGAAGAGACATGATTTGTTGGTTATTGTTTGATTTCTTGACTTGTATATCTCATGGCAAATGGGATAGCAAATGACTTTTCATGTATTGCTGGCTCTACATATGATACCTCTAACTTTGAACACCTGTAATTTTCATGGAAATTTTTAAGCGACAGATTTGACTTGGCGTCAGTTTTGTTTGGTTGAATAAATCTTTAGCTTCACCATGACCGTGGGATGATTTTCAATAAACTTTTGTTGTTATACACAGTCACTCTTACACATGATGACTCCAGCCATGATTGGTATCAGACAGTCAGAATGTTGGAAAAAAAACATTTTAAGAGAAATTGTTGATAGAAATTATATTGACTTATTTTTACAATTTTGGTGGTGTGGGTTTTGTTGGTTGATAATGTTTACACCGTGGGATCCTGTTACGGTATATTGATTGTTGTCTGTTGGAATACACCGTTTCACAGTCTCGCCATCTCCACCGTAGAGGCGGTAGGTAAAAATGCTCACTTTAGTACTGTGGCTGGAAGGTTAGAGAAATGTAAACATTGCCATTTTTTTCCTTCCTTTAAAGAGAATGTTTTAGATGTTTGAACATGATATTAATGACAATTTTATGTATCTCTCCTGAAAATTTCACAAAAATTCATCAAGAGGAAAAGAAGTTATGATTAAAAGGAGCTCTTTACCTACCATTTCTCTGCTGGGTTTTCTTATGAGAACCGTGGATGTTTACCTACCATTTTTCACGGGGGAGAGTGAAGTTTCTTGTGGTTGCCAAAATCAAAACAATAGAAAATTGTTCATACGCGTGCGCAACCGACACCTGTTAAACGGTGTATTGATTACCAAAAAAAAGAGAACCTTTTTTGATAAATACTTTATTTTTTTCATGAACCGTGTGGATGGTTGACATCTTTCTCTAGTCTAGTCTTGTAAACCAATGCAGTGTCTGTTTTCAAATCTTGAATTCTCTATACCTACTGAACTAAATAGACCTTTTTTTAAAGAGGCAGCCATGTTGAATAATTATGTACTCCAGCATAAAAACAATGATACAGCCATGCATAATTTTTAAAATATGCATGATACAGTAATGCATGGCTGTATCATTGTTTTTATGCTGGAGTACATATAATTATTCAATATGGCTGCCTCTTTAAAAAAAGTTCTACTGTTTACAAGCTATTTAAATGCTTTAAAACTTTGAGCCACATTTTTTTCTTTGTTGCTATTAAAGATAGATTTTTACTTTGTCGTAATGTAAATTTATTGTAAAGTTTTAGTTTTTGAGTTTAGTTCATTTGCAGTAGTATTTTTTCAGTAATCCTTAAATCTTGTGAATAAAGTAACATTTAACCAGACTTATTGCCCTGATTATATTCAAATTTTTTTAGGACTGATAAGTACATATTTTTAAACACCAAAACAAAGCAAACAACATGCCAGTTCTTTCTGGACAAATATATATGTATACTTTATTATGTGTGCTTTTTTATATATGTCAATAATGACCTTCATTTTTAAGGAAATATTTAGTCGCAATTTTGCGATTCTTGTTTGTTTTTAATATCCGGTTCGTGTGTACCAAAATGTTCAGACTAATAATTTGAGATAGTATAGGTCTTTATGACCGTCTCCGATGAGTCTTTCCGAGCAACTAAAATATAAATACAAAAGAGGACTGTAAAAAATAAAAGAGCGGGTCACGTGCTAATCACGTGACCCGTGACTACTTATAGTTATATAACTCATCTTTGTTCTTCACAGGTTCATTGCCATGTTGAATCCCCGTTATGTGAATTATTGGGTGTGTCCGGTTGAGTGGATTCCAAATTGATAGGTCTCCTGTTGAGTGGACGTTGTTGAGTGGATCACCAAATTGACTGAATGGATCACCGATTGATAAGACGGATGTTCGCTTGGATTGATGAACGATTCCGTGTGTTTGAAATTGAATGGGCGGGTTCCCGTTGAATGACGTAGGACTCCGTTTGAATGTTGGGGAATTTGAGCAAAGATCGGAGTCAGCTTCCGTTTGTAACTGGTTGATTATGTTCAAACTGAAAAATTGATTGAAAAATTACAATTAGAAAATAAACTAGAGAAATTGATTATTGACAATAATTGAATGCAATAAATGAATTTAAATTTGACTAACAAAAAACATGCCTAAAAATGACCTAGCCTAACGTCCAGACCTAAACCGGACCCAACCTAAATGTGCATGAAAAGGAGGCACAAAAAGCAAACAAGAAAGACACAAAGGCAAACAAAAGAGGCACAAGAGGCAAACAAGAAAGGCACAGAGGCAAACCAAGAAAGGCAAACAAAGAGGCAAACGTACCGGATAGCCACATGCCAAATTTGAAGGCAAGTGAATACAGGTACATGAAATGATTGATAAAAGATTGAACTTGAAATATTGAACTCTAAAACTTGTATCTAAAAACGCATCTCAACATCTTCCACATACATCCTTCTTGTGTAAGTTTCAGAATTGAATGATTGAGTTGAATTGAAATTGTAAAAAATTGATATAATATCTAGCGATAATTGCCTACGATAATTGCCTAGGGAATATAAATACAAGTCATTTGCGATGCAATAAAAAATATAATTGTCCTAAGTATAAGTTCTTTTTGTATTTTGAATGTTTTGTTAAAAGTAATTAAATCTAATTGAATTAGGGTGCAGTTCACCCTACACGAAGGGTATATCACAGTCTATCAAGAGTTAATGATTTGATTCTTATAAAGTATATGCTTATAAGAAAAATAAATATGGTCATATTATGTGCCGTCCCTTGTTTACCTTGTAAGAACTAATTACCGAAAGGTATATGGCCGTCTATCAAGAGTTATTGCTTTGATTCTTATAAAGTAGTTGCTTATAAGAAAAATAAATATATGCACATATTATGCGCCATCCCTTATTTACTTTGTGAAAACTAACAACCGAAGGGTATATCACAGTCTATCAAGAGTTATTGATTTGATTCTTATAAAGTACATGCTTATTAGAAAAATGAATATGCTTATATTATGTGCCGTTCCTTGTTTACTTTTTAAAAACTAATTACCAAAAGGTATATGGCCGTGTATCAAGAGTTATTGCTTTGATTCTTATAAAGATGATGCTTACAAGAAAAATAGTCATATCCATTTTAGGCGCTATTCCATGTTTTCTTTGAAAGAACCAATCACCGAAAGTTAAAACTTAGTGGTTGAAAAGTTATAGATCATTTTCTTATAAAGATGATGCTTACAAGAAAAATAATTATATTCATTTAAGGCCCTATTCTATTTCATTCAAAAGTTATGGATATTTTTCTTATAAAGTTGATGCTTAGAAGATATTACTTCTTGTATTTGATAGATATTAGCTAAAATACCTAAGTCTTAAAAAGGTAAAAGTAATGGTAAAATCTATCAAGGGGGGTACCATTGATTTTAAAGATCGTGCTTTACATATCTGCGCAGAAATTTAATTACATATCTGCGCAGCTCGAAATTACATATTTGCGCAGAAATTACATAGTTGCGCAAAATAATTACATATATGCGCAGAAATTACATATCTGCGCACAACACCCCCCTTTAAGGGAACTTATTTTGGCGGATTTGTCGAATTTAGACGAACTTCGCCAAAATTAAATATTTTGCTCACTCGCCAAAATAAGTTCCCTCCAAAAATAAATTTTTTGTTTCCTTGCCTAAATAACCATTGAAATTCATCAAATTGTTCAAAATGGAAGAGATTTGATTTACGCTGTCATTCGCCAAAATTAGTTCCCACCAAAATTAGTTCCCGCCAAAATTAAAAAAAATCACTATTCGCCAAAATAAGTTCCCGCCAAAATTAAAATTATTTTAGGATATTTGCTGACCGTCAAAACTAGTTCCCGCCAAAAAAAGTTCCCTTAAGGTATTAATTTTTGGGAAATTGTTTTTGAAAGTACCCTCTTTTGTCCTAATTCTGCTATGTCAGCCTCCTTTTCAAAGATTTTCCATCGAGGACATCCCCCCCCTCCCGCTTATTTCAACCCCCGGCTTTTAGGTACCCGAGAGTATTGATGGACAATCATTAGGATAAAAGAACAATGTTGAGGATTAAAAAGAAACTAGAAAGAGGTAAACAAAATAGAGAAAAATATGCAGAAGAAAACGAGCTGACTAGATTTAATAATTACCTTATATTGTAGGAACAAGTAAAATGATCAAAAGAACATCTGCACCCATTGGGTAGTAGAATCTCTAACCTTTCTCAGGCAAAAAAATGAAGCCACTTGTCTCCCGAATAGACGGTGGGGGGGGGGTTCCGAATAAGCAGGGGGGTAGGAAAATTTTCTAAATTCTAATAAGCGGGGGGATGGAATAATAGGGGGGGGGGTAATTTGAAGACTGAACTTTTTCTAACTGGTCTCAATTTCAACAACAAAAAACTAACAAATGAACACGTAAAATAAGCAATACTAACAAAAAGGAAAATTTTAACAAGTTTAAGGTCTATCTACACTGTAATAAAATATTGAATTATTCGAATTTAATTACCGGGGGGTCTTAATAAGAGTGGGGGGGATGGGTTTTTTTGTCTCTTAACAATTAGCGGGGGGCGTCTATTCGGGAGACAAGAGTATTTCCCATTCAGAACGCGCTGCAATCATGACGACGGATTGTATCTAGCGTTTCTTTTGTTTTTGAAATCTAGGGATAGATTTTACTTTCAACCCAGCGTTTGTGTAAAAACCACGTGCAGGTGTTCTGGATGGGAAAGACGTTGCTTCATTTCCCATCCAAGAGTCTTGAGTCTAGCCCTTTGGGCTTGGAAGTTAATGCTTGCTCCTCATAACATAAAGTGTACTTTCTATTCCACTGAGACATATCATAGGGGTTGTTTTTCCACTGACGGCTTAAGCTAACAGGATTAATGTCACTTTTTACAAAACCATGAATAGCATAAACTATTCATATAATTTTTGGATGAAAAGAGATCGTTGCACGTTAATTTTTCGGAAATTTTTTCTTGTCAAAAAAATATTCCATTTCCCAAAGTAATTGCAACACGGGAGAAAACCGTTAAATCTTTTGTATTTTGCACGCATTTTCTAATGCACAAACTATTTTTTTTCAAAGAAAACATAAACGTGTAACCATCTCTTTTCATCAACATCCGTTTTAATAGGCGTTTCGTTAGTCATGTGTTAGCTTAAGCCGCCAATGGAAAAACACTCTGAGAAAACAATTATCGAAACCTAAGGCAGTGGTTATAAAGTATCTACTAGAGGGGGTGGAGGATTTTCCAGAAAACGGGAAAAAATTTCGCACCCCCCCCCCCCCGACATGTCCAAAAATAAAGGCTGTAATACTACCATCATGGTCTATTGAGAATTAAGCTTATTTCCTCGTTTTTCGAAATTTGGAGTTCGGGCGAGAAAGTCGATTTTGGGCCATCTCTTAAATCTAATTGGATATTTCAGTTTGGCACGGGTTTATAGACCTCCAGGCTATATTAATGAGCCTTATTGGACCATTTTTGAACTTTTGGATCCTCAGATCCTAAGGTCCTACGTCTTAAGTCTCATTTTAAAACTCAGAGTTAAAACTCTACCCTTCCAACCTACTTTAGAGCACTTACAAATCGATTGTGGTTTCAAAACTTCCCTTTGGATTCCCCTTTTTTCTCAAATATCACGACCATGGTTGTACATATATCGGCGAGTCCAAAAGATCTTACCGGGTCAGATAAAAAGAACATAATAGAGATGTCATAATGATGACGTCATCAGGTGGTAATAACGTCATAAATGATACCAAAATTCTCACCGAAGATACCAATTTATATTCGGTTCAAGTGCCATCTTTACATTTATCTGTTTTAGCCATGCCACGCGTCACGGTTGATGACTACTTGTACCAAACGAACTGGGAGCCAAAGAGGACATTGGGCCGACAGCTTCTTGGTAATGGATGTCGATTGTATATGATGCAATACTTGGATCCTGGTATCGGAAAAGAAACAGAACGAACATCGTATTATCTGCTGTTTGCAAACACTAGCTCTCATCTTTCCGTAAGATAACGATCATTACAATTGGAATTCATACAAGGAAGTTCGACAAATAAGCATTGATCCTGGTGTTTTGCCAGATCCAGCATCTTGTATTAATGACCACATCCGATACCAACCTCCAAACGATACACGCATTGCCTTTTGTGTTGCTTTGAAGCAAATTTCTGATACTTTTGATCGCATCCATCGTTTGGACATTCAATTGTATTGTATACAATTGATTTGAGCGAGTTGGTCGTTCTTTACACCCCTCATTCGTGCAATTTGTTAACATTTTGATTTTGATTTTGACGGCAACTCGGGCAATCCAACCCAACGATACATTTCTGGCAAAACACTTGATGACAATGGCTATACTCCACGCCTTCATCTGCTAACTCCAAACAAATGCATTGATCTTCAAAAATTTTGAAAACTTCGTTCTTCATTTCTGCGGAGAAAGAATTTACACTCCTAAGTACACATGAAAGAAATGTAGCTGTACCATGAAAGAAATGTAACTGTGCTTTTTCTATAATTTAGATATGAGATAAAATATGGAAACATTACAGAATCATGTATCGAGTATAAGATTATTAAGTGCTGTTTTTCAGAAACTATTTCTTCAGCGATACATTTTATGTAAGTCCATCAAAAAATGCCTTTGTGTAAACAAGAACAATATCATACCTGTCTGTTCTCCAACGATGTCATCTTTGTGAGAAACGGATGAAGGCTTCACTGGTTCTCCAATTCTTTCAAATTTAATCCCTGAAATATGACTAATAAGACTTTTTTGAAACTCTTTATCCATGCGGTCTATAAGAAAAAAGCGAATGGATAATTTGGGTCCATTTCATGTTGCATCCTGCCATTCAAAAAAGGGGGAAATGACCATATTCAGCTCTATATTGCTTTAACCTCTTCACTGATGTATTAAATTCGTCAATCAAAAACAATAAAATATCTCAATATTGTACAACAGTGATTCATCAAATCAGTTCATGATACCCTCGACCAATACCTCAAAAGTGGCCCAGAAGAATTCAAAGTATCCACTCTATTCTCACCCACGTCCTCATCATCACTTACGTACTCATTAAAATCGACGACATCAATGCATGAACGCTTTCCATAACGATGGATTGCTTTGTGCAACTACAAAAAATTAGTTCTAAAATATCTCCAGGGACTGGAATAGCCTGGGTATCCAGACTCAAAATTTCAGAAAAAAAACTCTTACCTCAACATACAAAGTTTCTAAAATCTTAGAGTCTGGTGCAACTAAGTTTGTTTGATACTGCCTGTGAGTGAACTCTTGTTGACAGAATCTCAAAACTTTGTAAACCCAGGCAGACACACATAATTGACTTACTATAAAACGTCTTTACAAACTCAAAAAAACTTTCAAACCTACTTTAAGCTACCTCAAAACATCAGCCACATTTATAAAGGCTCCTTTCCGGCTTTCCAGCGGCCATTTTGTTTAGAAATGAACCTGTGTTGTCATTTTCATTTGTTTATATTATTTTGCAATGTCAGCTTTTTTCCATAAATTATGCGTGCGCATAGAAAAATATCGTAAACCCCGCGAAAATTCTGCTCAGTTACTTGGACCAGACCGTAAACCAGAGAAAAGATTATAAAAAACTAGACGGTGAAATAGTTTACGGTCTGGATATCCAGGCTAGGATAGGACTGGAAGGCCATATATTCCATCTTGTCTCAAGATAACCCTCGTCATCTTTTTTTCAATCAAAGTTAGCAGGATGTGGTAAATTTTGACGATTCTTAAAACACGATCTCCAAACGTAGATTTGATAAGCTGTTCTCATCGTGGGAAACCTCAAACTACCGGAGCAGGGGATGGGGATTAAGGATTTTACCTTAGCTCGGCCTTGTTTTGCTGCAATCAGGGACAAAATACTTGGCACAAAAGGGAAATTCACCGGGGTGTTTTGAAACCACAATCGATTTGTAAGTGCTCTAAAGTAGGTTCGAAGGGTAGAGTTTTAACTCTGAGTTTTAACGCTAGACTTAAGACGACCATAGGATCTGAGGATCCAAAAGTTCAAAAATGGTCCAGTAGGACTTGAAATATAGCCTAGAAACCAATAAATCCCTCCCAGATCGAAATAATCGATGAAATCAAGTTGAGGGCCTGAAATTGACATTCTCGCTCGAACTTCAATTTTCGAAAAAAGGTAAATTAGCCGACAAAAGTGCAAATATATTATGGCACGGATTGAGTGTAGAGCTTGTACTGGATTTGATCAGTGCTACTATCCTCAGTTATTTGTAAATATCAAGAGAATACTTTTATCTAATCAATTCATTTATTGTACGTAAGTAGTTAAATGTCTTTTATCCTTTGTTTTGTTACTACATTCCTTTGAGGACATGTTGCAGATAAACTTTTGGATATCTTCATGCATATCTTCAGAGGTTTCTCCCAAGCGTGAAAACAGTTCCACGTATTCCGAATGCCACATAAAGATAATAGCAACTTGCCAGAATTTATTTTTTATTCCTCTTTTGTTGGTGAACTTCTCAGTATTGCTCGTTCTACGATACTTTTCGAGGATACTACGATACTTTTCACCAGCTCTTGCGGTGAGCGGTCACGGGTATACGGGGCTTCGAACCGGGTTCTAGTCCGATTTCTTTTTCCGATTTCTAGTTCCATTCTTTTCAAACTCTTTCCATCTTATTCTTTGAACTGTAAAATGTGTGTGAGAGCCACAAGGTTGGATAGTGGCGATCCAATCCCAGTTCCTTCTCTTCTAGTATACTTTCTCCAACGTTATGGGAGAAACGTGGGCAACTTTGTCTAGTAGAAAGTTTACTTCTTTTCTCATTGTTATTTTAGTTTCTTCGGCTGGTTCCGTGGTTTTTACGTTTTAGTTTATTCAGAGGAATGTAAAGAGATGGAAAAGCAGCTTCTTGAAAACAATGGGAAAACATGTTGAGTAAATAGGTTTCTTTTGTTGTCGCTATAAAAAATCTGCATAATTAGCGTGTTGTGACAAAATTCTTTTGTTTCAAGCCTGATTATGCGCAAACTTTTAGGGCTTATATTTTGGGTACACCTCTCCTATACGTAAAGGTATACCTATACCTCTCCTATACGTAAAGGTATACCTATATCTTCTTGCTCTGATATAACTGCATCATGACCGCACCGTAATATGGAAAGCTAGAGCTCGAGAAAATTATAACTTCATCTTGATTTTACTCGACTTCTGACAGTTTTACAAGAAATTAAAAATTTCCTTTGCTATACATTTGTAAAAATATTGCTCCTTATTCTTAAAAAATTGAACTAGTAATCGGCAAAAAAGGAAAAACTAATTTTCATTTTTATCGTCAAACCATGTAGAAACCGTCCGATTTGTATGGCGAGCCGTCTTTTCTTTACTTTCATTTAATGACCTAAACAATAGAAGTCATCGTTGAACTTTGAGTAATCAGAAAAGCTGTTTTTCCATCTCTTTACATTCCTCTGGTTTATTTCATATTATTGTGCGCGTTTTGTTCATTCTAGATTTTTGCTGTAATTTGCATTGTCTCTTTGTTTTGTGGGTTTTGTCTTTAATGTTTCCATTTTGAGTAGTTGAAGGTTTTATACTTCTAGACTATATTCACCATAGCTATCACCTCCACCAGCACATTCACCAGAACCATCAACTCCACCCGCACATTCACCAGAACCATCAACTCCACCAGCACATTTACCAGAACCATCAACTCCACCAGCACATTCACCAGAACCATCAACTCCACCAGCACATTCACCAGAACCATCAACTCCACCAGCACATTCACCAGAACCATCAACTCCACCAGCAAATTCACCAGAAATCATCCAACTGATTTATTCTGATGTCACATCTTGGGGCAAGTGGGTACATCTTAGAGCAATTTGGGTTACATCTTGGGGCAGCTTTTCGGGTCACATCTTCGGGTAGGTTTTTTACATCTTAGGGCAGGGATAACATTTTTGGGATGTACAGGATCAAAAGAGCTAAAAATTGTTCCAATAAGGCTTAGTTTATAACCTAGAAACAACTACTCTCGGGTACCTAATAGCCGGGGGGAGGGGTTGGAATAAAAATGTCCTGGGTGGAAAATTTTTGAAAAGGAGGCTAATATCGCAGAATTAGGACAAAAGAGAGAACTTTCAAAAAGATTTTACCAAAAATTAATAAGCGAGGGAGGACGACTATTATATACCCGATAGTAAACCCCTCATAGATCGGTTGGTATATTGGTCAATGTCAGCTGGTGCTATTATAAGCAAAGGAATATGCAATTATCTGTGTAAAATCAAGTCAAAATCTTTAACGACTTTCCGTGCCAGCAATACTGATAACGAAATATCCCATCATCACGTTCTGTACTAAGAAAACCGAAGAGATAAAAGTCCAGCTTCCAAAACAAAATTCGAAAAATTTCAGAAAAGGTTATTATTTATTCTATAATCATGCTGGTACATTTACTCCAGTCCAGGATTCGGTATTCGGTGTTCGGGACTCAAATTCGGGATTTGAAAAAGCTTTGTAAAAAGAGTATACAATAGATATTGACTTGAAATAAAAAAAATCAGGCAAGGAAGCAATGTCAAGGAACAATTTTTCAACAGGGCTTGGTCTTGACGCTAATTAGGGAAATTCCCCTTTTCGGGATTCAGATCACTTAAAAAGCAAAGTTTGGCTAGTTTTTCCCAGCCCTCTCAACATGCCTATCATGATTTTTAAATAGCTAATCATACCAGCTGACGATTCAAGGATAACAATTCTGAACAAAAATGATTTTTCAAAAGGGCGTAGTCTTGACGCTAATTAGGGAAATCCCCCTTTTCGGGATTCAAAATCTCTATATAACAGTTTTCTGACTAGTTCTCAGTCCAACATGGCTATCATGATTTTTAAATAGCTAATCATGCCAGCTGACATGTCAAGGCACAATCCCGAACAAAAAGAATTTTTCAACAGGGCGTGGTCTTGACGCTAATTATGGAAATTCCCTTTTTTAGGATTCAAATCACTGAAATAGCAAAGTTTGACTGGTTCCTTGTCCCATCGTTGTATTTGGATCATTTTCTAAACACCTAATGTTAAGAGCTGACAAATCAATGATTAATTGCAGACAAAATTTATTGACAAAATGGGCGTGGCCTTAATACTAATTTGGGAAATTCCCCAATTTTAATGTTTTAAACGCTTTAAATGGCAAAGTTTGGCTAGTTCTCAGTCCCCTCGTTGTACTTGAGATCAATTTCTAAACACTGAATCTTAAGATCTTAGCTATTTAAAACCTTTTCATTTTTGTATTTTTACGTAGAATTTGCGAGATTAGGCATTTTTTGTCTTATGCAAATATAAAACTAGAACTAGAACTAGAACTAGAACTAGAATCTCAAGGGCGTGGCCTTGACTCTTGGGGAATTCCCCCATTTTTTAGTTTCAAAGCACTTACTCCTGAACAAACAGAGATATTAGAGAAATGCCAAAGTTTATCATGCAAATTTAAACCATCAAAGAAATTTAGTAGGGGGGAAATATTTTGGATTTTTCGAGGTCGCTCGTCTTTTTTAGTCAAAGCACTTGTTATACATTTTAGGAATGCTAAGGGGTAGGGGAATCAAAATAATAGGTGCCAATTTTTTTTCGGACACTTTGGTGTGTGTTTTTCGGACAAATATAACGGTCTCAGGCAAAAATCAGGGTCAAAATTTAATTTTGAGAAAAGAGAGACCTGTTGTATATTTTTGGAAAGTTCTCAAAAAATTAAGATTAAAAATATATTGCGAGTATAGGTGATTTCTGTACCTTACTCAAGATATTGACTCTTAAAATAACTTATCGGCCCTTTTCACGCCGGCCCTAATTTATTACCAGCCTCTTTTACGCCGGCCCTTATTACGCCACAACCTGATTTTGCGCTTACGCCAATTAGGGCCGTAAATAAGGCCAAAATTTGTTAGAATGGCTATCTATGCTTCCATTTACATTAAAATATCATTTTTCAGTAGTAAGTTGTTGAAGTTCCATTGAAAATCACTGATTTTTGCGAAGTTTTAGATATGATGGAGTAAAACAATGGATGATTTTTTTCTTCGAATCATATACCCAAAATCCTTTAAATAGAGAAAAATGGTCAAAATTAACGCCACTTTTAAGTAAAATTTGCAAAATTTTGACCCCTTTTATACCGGCCTTTTTAACACCGGCCCTTATTACGCCAAGAGCCTAAAAATAATGCCAATAAGGGCCGGCGTAAAAAGGGCCGACAAGGTAGTGTTTTTCAGCCAGAAACAGCTATTTTGTCCACTTTTTGCCCTTTTTGATAAGCTCAATATCTTGAGTTAGGTAGAGAAATCATGTATACTCGCAATATGTCACGCTAGACTTTACTCTGGAGGTGCACGTGGGCAAAAAAGGTGACAGGTATGTGTGAGTCATATATGTACCTTTTCTCATACCTCACAAGTCTCTCAAAGGGGAATAAATTCGTAAGTTAGTCTTTGAAAGGGTCCCAAAATCACGAAAATAAAAGATTCCCTATCAAAGGGTCACAAATTCCAGAATTTGGGGATAATCGACTTTGGGAAAAAAGTCTCTCAAAAATTTCAAATTTTTCTCTTTCTAAGGGTCTAATTTCCAAAATAAGTATGGAAAAGAATAGGATATTATATTTAACAAAATTTTCAATCTCCTCCCTCCAACTATTCAAACCAACTACTACTATTCCGAGCTTTCGAGAATTGTCAAGATTTAATTACAAAATTAGTTATACTTATAGTTTTTGTAATTAGACTCCAGGTAAATTCGATGACCTAAACATGTATTAATAGCACCTCACCAAAAACCAGGATTTTTCATGATAGGCATGTTGAGAGGACTCGGAACTAGACTATCTTTGCTATTCCAGTGATTTGAATCCCGAAAAGGGGAATTTCCCCTATCAGCGTCAAGACCACGCTCTTTTGAAAAATTGTTTTTGTTCTTCCAGAAAATGTTCGTACATATGGGGGGTGCTGGAGGGTAGCGAAAAATCATCGAAATCTGCCTTGTCTGGGGGGGGGGGCGGTAAATTTGCTCTGTCCGGGGGTAAAGCTCGTTGTCCGGGAGTAAATCACTGAAAATTATTACATCCTCCACCCTTCATATTCAATTTTTTTCTGGAAAAGCCTAATACCGAATACGAAATCCTGGACTGGAGCGAATCAACCAAAATAGTCTGCATAATAAGCAACGGAGAAAAATAGAAGCCGCCAGTTGAAAAACACCGCCAAGGAGCAAGTGTGTTAGATTTCACCATAGTGTCCTCCAGGGTCTGTTCCCCCCACCAAATTCTTGATTTTTTCAAATCTCCCCCCTCTTTTTTTTCCCCCTATGACTTTTCAGTTTCTTAGTTTCCCCCCTCTTTTTTGCTTTCCCCCCAAAAAATTCTGAAAATATCATTTTCCCCCCATATACCCGTATAGATTTCTCAAATTTCAACCTGACACAAACGTAAAATTTTGCTGCAAAAGGAATACTAGACAAAATAGAACGAAAATTGGTTAATTTTTCAATCATGATCTAATCACATGATATAATGTGGACTGACCTTGGTTGCTGAGATAAAATTGAAGTGATTTCACACTTCCCCCCACCAAATTTGCCAACTATCGATGTTTTTCCCCCTCTTTTTTTTCCCCCCTTTACTATTCAAATTTTCATTTTACCCCCTCACCCATTCAAAATTGGAAAATTGGTTCCCCCCCCCCTTTATAAAGGGGGGGGGGGAGGACACTATGTTCACCTTTTTTAACTAATTAATCTTAAAATGACACTTAGCTGAATGGATCTTCGGGAAGTAGTGGCAAGAAAAAAATAAGACAGAAATGATCTGATAGGACTTAGGTATGTTTGATGATTTAGTTTTTGGTTACTATGTACAGGTTGAAATATAATGTACAAGAAATAAAAAATTAAGTATGCTAAAATTTGTGCTTCACCCATCACCTTTTGTAAGTAAGTACAACGGTCGAAGGTTATCTGAAAAAAAAAACAGAAGTAATAATGTATAAGTACAAAATAATTGAACTAGAAATTTTAATTACGTTCGCTTTACTAGAGATTCGTTACGAGCTACCGCTCAAAATGATATAAGACTTCAGTGCGAAAAAAAAATGAAATCAACACAACTTTTTATCATGGAAACAATCCAACAAAGATAACAGAAGAAGGGAGACATTACGAAGTCTTAGAGGAGAATTTCTTACTTGTTTTTCGTTTTCGTGTATGTGCCAAGCAAACAGATTGTTTGAAGCCAACTTCAGATGAAAGTAAATAAGTGATAAAGTCGGACGGTTGAAATCGCATCTTATCGTATGTCTGCCGGATACCAGTCTAAATTCCAATAAAAAGAGACATTATATGATTTACATCGGTTAGGTTAAGAGTCGTATCATACTTTTACATACAGTAAACGACAAAGGGTTTTGAGACTTTCATTATATATAAGATTTACGATAGCATAAATTTCGTAACCAAAAAAGGGCATGTCAGTTTGAACTCGCTGTAAGCAATCAGGTCAAAAGAAAATGGATCCTTGTTAGAGATTAGAGCAAAACGGATAAAACCAATGCATTTGGCTACAGCGTACATGCATTAAAAATGACAGAATTTAGGTGGGACTCACTATAAATCAGTTCCATTTAAAAAGACAATTACCGTTAGATTTCTTGACTTTTTGTAACAGCTAATAGTATGTGGTTCAAACAACAACCGACCACCTGGACGAAGTTGAAAGAAAATCTTCTTGAAAGTGCGTTTAAGTCCTTCATCGCCATAATTGAGATGGATCCATTTACTGGTACTCAAGAAGACAATGGTCTCATATTCCTGTTGAACGGATTGCAAACTTTGTTGAGATGCTGGTACATAATCGCCCTGAGAAATGAAGTTTGAACAATTCATTAGTATTAAAATCACAAATTTGTCATCCAAATCTTTAGGTGCAAATACCACAAGACAGTTACATGATTATGGCAATATCCCTTCAAATTAATCTTTTCTAGTGCCATTTAGTGCAGGCTTGAATCTCAATTCAAAAGGCATCTCTTTTGGGTCTAACCTTTATCGTAAAATGATGGCGATGTAATGATAGAAAGAGACACTTTGCACGAAGAGGATCAGAAAATGGGGGATATTTTGTTCTCTTCCATACATGCCAAAGAAACCATTTTTGTAGGAGTCACCACCTTCCAGAATTGCATCTTGTGAAATGAAGGTGCGTGTCAAGATGGTTCATGGATCATCACCCTAAATAAATATGTTACCAACAAAATATAGAGCTCAAAAAAATAAAATCAAAGCTTTCACTTAGCCGAAGAGAATATAAAGACGTTTTTAATCACAGTACAAGTAAATTAACATATTAAAAGACTTACATGGATGAATGAGGTACTATTATTCCTGGTTATATTTCTAGGTGTGATTTTAAAGCCAGTAGAAATAGGACCACAACTCATTGGGATGGATACCGGGAAATCTACTTTGTCTGTTATATGATTATCTTGAAACTCTCTACTCCTATTTTTAGCAATATTTATCAATCCTTCATCTATGTCTAAGCCAGTAATCAACAAAGGATGGCAATTCTTGGTAATCCAATACACAATTTGACCATCCCCGCATCCGATTGATAAACACTTCTTCCCTGAAAACCATTCTTTTTTGAAATTATGTAAACGTTGGTCCCTATTTATTTGCCAAGGTTTAATATTGTCAACTGAACTTGATTCGACATTGGTGTTATTGTAACTAATGAAATTCCCATACTTAAATTTGGATCTTTTTAAAGATACTTTTGTCTTTTCATTATTCTTTTCGACTATAGGAGAACGAATGTCTTGGATATATTTAAGTTGCTTTGATGGGGTTTCTTCAGTTGGGGAAATTAATTCTGAAGTATTGTATGATTCCTCGTCTTCACCACAAACTATTGACGATGTTCGATGACGTTTTTTCTTACGTTTGCGAGCTGACCTGGTGATTGAATTATCATCTTCTGGAAATAAATTCAGGGGATCTGTGCTATTTAAAGCTTCAATAGGTATATTTGATTGTGATTTATTTTGATCCTTTGGAGTAGAAACAAGTTCTGGAGAGTCAATGCCTGAACTTTGTGACACTGTCAACAAAGACAGAGGGTCTGTATCGAACATCATCATCTTTAAAGGTTGCAACACTGGAACTTTTGGCTTCTCACTTGAGCGTCTTTGAAATATCCTTGCTTGTCCTAAATGAATAAAGGCATGAAGTTAAATACAATTTTAATATAATTTAAATTGCTTTGCTGTGTAAGAGAACTTAGTGAATGTGAGCAAATAATTATGGACTATATTGTATGTTTTACTTGACCACAGGCTTTAGAATACCTTGTTGAAAAACAAATATCATTGCTGAAAGGAAATACATCACAATGGGCAAATTAAAGAAATCGCTATAGCCTACCTTGACATTTTGACATTGTTGGATTTTTCTTGTAATCAATTTTCACACTCCGTTTTGTGTACACTTTGAATGGGTCAGGGCTTGCAAGGGGTGACTTGGCATGAATGGTTGGCTCCATCTAGAAAAGATTTTAAAATACATAACTATTAAACACTGGGTGGTAGGTTAAAAAAACTCAGATGTTTGATGGCTTCCTTGCTTAGTTTGCACCGCCTTTACAAAGGAGGGGGTAGAGATGTTCAAAATATCTCAGAAAGGGGGTTCTTTCTAAATATATAGTTTTGCAGTCTTGGACTGGGTAAAAATCTTTAAAATTTTCTTGCTTGCTTCCCTTGCAATCTATTTTAACTAATTTTCAGTAGGGATATTACGAAAAGACTCAAAAGCACCTCTTTCCAAGAGTGAATATGCTATAATTTTAGTTTTAATATGAGTGGTGCATAAGGTGAGACCAATTTAATTTGTTCTACGGGCAGATCGTTAGCAAAATATGGGTCGGCCGGTTAGTAAAATATCAGGGTTGTTTTGTACCGAAAATGTTTTCCAAAAAATATCTGGTTCAAAAATTCACTTTTTTTACCTTTGATGAAGATCATGATAAAATCTTAGTGTATGGAATGCTTGATTTTCTAAATTTTTCAATTTCTTGAATTAATTTTCAGCTTTATTCAAATTTGATTCTTACAAATAACTAGTGTGTAAAATATATTGTAGTGGAAATTCAATATTATTATTTTTTTGATTTTAGCAAAAACAGGGTCAGTCGGGCCCGTAGAACAACAAATTAAATTGGTCTCGCCTAATATCTTCAAAGTGGGGAAAAAATCCTGATGACACCAACTTTGAGGGGGTTCTATCTAATTTTGAAAGGGGGTAGAACCTGGACTAGGGGGGGGGGAGTGATCCTGAATTGAACTATGCCTTGGACTTAAACAAATTGTCCCATGATCTTGATTTAACTTAATTCAGTTAGAGGATGGGTTAGCTTAAACTTGATGTATTACGTTTTGAATTTGCATAATTATTTTAAAAGTTATTGCAGGTTATTGTCATTTGAAGTAAAAAACCCCTTTTCAAAAAGTGTGAAATGAAACTGAAAATAGGTGATTAAGTTTCATAATTTTCTTCATTTTCTTGACCAAAAAGAATTTAAATATTTAATTTAATAAAATTAAACAATATTAAACAATAATAATTTAACAATATTTAAATTTTGGCAAGTTTGAAACTTTTGAAAGTTTGTATACCAAAAGTTGTTGCCATTTTTTCATCAAAGTTTTCCCATCGCAAAGTCCGTACTTGGTTGTACCCGTGCGTGTATGTGTTCTTTTAACTAATGACCTTTATTTAGGAAGAAATCAAAAGCTCCACTTGGCGCTAGGTCCGTGCCGTCGCTTGATTGCGCAAACAATGAAAATATGATACGTAATAATGACATCATAGCGCGAACCAATGGGATTATGCAAGCAAATTTTCATGTAATTCATACACAAATATATTTTCGACAACTTAAAAAGTATAGTGTGGTTGGTGGTAAAACAAATATTCGCGATTTTGACAAAAAGGTATACCTTTGATTTCTTATAACGTCAAACCCAACTTTTGAAAACCCCCCACCCCCTCATAACGTCAATTTGACGCTATGCGTTGTCAAATGAATATGTACGGCTCCCTAAAAGAAACAAAATCTTTATTTACTTCACGTAGACGGAAATCTGCCAGAGACAGGAGAAGTTTGAACACTTTGACTTGTGTGGGGGGGGTTCATGGTTGGTGGAGCTTTTGCAGTATTTTGGAATTGGCAAAAAATATTCAAAATTCGCGGAATTTTTGACAATAATCTCGAATTTCAAAGGAATTTTTGGTGGCAGAATTTAGGTTCAATTCTAAACAGTTTGACGGAAATTGGAGAAAAAATTAGCAGAATTGCGGAATCGAGTATCCCCTGAAACCCCCCTTGCGTGAGTGCTGCACATACCCAACTTTCAGCCAATTTACTCGCCCTCCTCCCCCCTCTAGCCAGGGTCCGCAGGTAGGTTCCAACGCCCACTCTTTTTTAGACCTTTTTCTTACACACAAACTCTTACGATAACTAAAAAACAAAACAAAAGCAGCTGTAAAGGGATGCTTTTCGATGAACTCTTGAGGCCTAGATGCTAGAGGGGTACTAGGTAAATGTAAATGAACAATCAACATCAAAATTGTGAGAACGCCACGATGGAGAACGAATTAGGTCTCTCCATCTCAGACCATGACGTCGTCATATTAAAACTGAAAACAACTGCAACGCCCAGAGCCCCTAGAAATCGTACAAAAATCACTAAATCTCCCTAATGATACAAGCCACACTTCTTTGAGTTAAACATAATGTTACATACCTTCTTTTCACATATATGAAGTAGTTTTTCCGACAGGAAGCTTCCTAAAAGTTTAAAGGTTTTGACTGGATTCAGGCACCTCGAACGTTTTGAGGAAAACCAGCGACTGAAATTTGCGAGTTTCTAAAAAGTCATTAATACATGTTCCAAGTTAGCAGTAATACCAAAAACATTCGTTCAGAGAATTCGTGGATCTGATTATTTTAGTTTGATTGACGGGAATTTAATATTTTTGTCTCGCTTATTTAAAAAATCTAATCTTTTTCAACAAAAATACTGCTTAATAATCGAGATAATCACAACATTTCTAACATCATGGCGGAGTCACATGAAAAATATTTAGAAGCTGTGGTGGTGGTCTGTGGCGGTCTGTGTGTACTGAGCTGTTTTCTTGGTCATATCATGGTTTATCATCATTGTATCATATGGGGATGAGGTCTACTGTATACGTTACGTTGACTGTATGTTTTATTGATTTTTTCGATATCAAGAGATTAAAAAAAGATTTAAGGCTGAAAGGTGTCCCGCGCTCGATAGGATCTATCATCAGAACGGCTCGATGACGGATCGATATGTGATCGATGGATTACTTAACGATCCGGATAGGAGATCGATGGAAGATTCAGCCATTAAAAAGTCTTGAGTATCGATCCAGATCCTTCGTTGATCCATTATCGAGCTAGTATTTCAATCGAGTATACCGATTCGTCATCGATCGTTAATAGGCCACCCTGTTCAATATGTATGTCAGTAAGGCACATCCTGGCAAATGAACGGGGTGAGCATTTGCATGGGGTATTCGTCACCCAGTGCAAATGAGATAGGACGTCTCAGGCTAAAAGCGTGAATATGAATAAAAATGAACTTCAAACAGAAAACGGGAAAAAAGGAAGAAAACCGGGAACTTTATTTTTTCTTTAAAAGTTTCTTCAATCTTCGAAGACAAAATTGACCCATGGAAAAAAATTTTCATCTATGTAGTTCTTCAAAATGAAGCACAATATTTCCAACCCGGTTCAATTGCGTGGGGTATTCAGTGCTATTACATCACTTTTGTTTTCGACCCCTTGCATTTGCCACCAATCGCAAGTGAAAAATACCCCGTTCATTTGCCAGGATGCGCCTGACTGTATGTAGACTACTTATGTAGTCCAGCAGAAAAACAATGATAAAACCATGCGTAATTATTACAATATGCATGATACAGTA
This sequence comes from Clytia hemisphaerica, assembly GCF_902728285.1. NCBI lineage: Eukaryota > Metazoa > Cnidaria > Hydrozoa > Leptothecata > Clytiidae > Clytia > Clytia hemisphaerica. The sequence goes on along the minus strand of NW_027103728.1, from coordinate 945,668 downwards.
CACTATCATTGTTTCTATGGCTGGACTACATAATTATTCAACAGGACGTCCTCTTTGAAAAAAGGTATATCAATTCGTCATCGATCCTTAATCGATTTGTTATCGATCGTAACCGATATTGATAAAAGATCGATGATAGATTGACAAATAATCGATAACTAATCATAAGCTTAAAAAAATCTTGAGTATCGATCTCCTATCCGGATCGTTAAGTAATCCATCGATCACATATCGATCCGTCATCGAGCCGTTCCGATGATCAATCCTATCGAGCGCGGACGTCTGGCCCAAACAAGCGCAATTAACATCAATTTTTCAAAAATTGATGTTTGTGCTTGTATTTTTGGGTCATGCTGTTTGTTTCGGGACTTTTTCAAGTTCCTAATCACTAAATGATTGCTACCTAAATGGCATGAAAAAGTTCGGGCAATACCTTGGACCGTACACCTAAGCAAATTAATTTGCCTGCCGCAATAAAACTTCATGCTAATTGTAGTATAGGACGGGTGGGAAGACAGAGACAGCCACTCGCAGGCTAGCTCTAAAGCTCTAAAACAGTATCTAATAACATGATGAAAACCAGAAAATGATTCTTTGATGGGAATCAAAACTATAAAGTGCACTTACAAACATCAATATGTCAGATCTAACTAAATTAATAACGACACTGTCATCCATTGACAATAAAACAAAGGATTTTCTGTCAAGAGTCTTTTTCTTGTAAACATTCCAACAACTTCCATGGAAATGATCTGTCACAGCTGAGTCTACCATTTTTAACACGGTCCGAGGATTTAGCCGAGAATGCTCGCAGAACGACAGCGCGGGTGAAGAATTTAATCTGTCAATCATACTTCTCAAGCGAAGTTGGTCGAGCTCACAGGCTTTATCTAAAAATTTTGAAAGAACCAGAAGAAAGATGAACTTAAATTTGGATGGGTCATCAAAAGTTATGGGCGATTTGCGCTAAATCTGTACCGTGTCCCGTCCGAAATCATGAAAAATAAAGTTCATTTTTTAAACATAACTCTACTTTTCTATGACAGTCTATAGCCTATATTTCATGGAAATGTACCTTGACACCACCTTTTAAGGCCTAATAATAAAGATATAGGGGCTCATGGAGCTGTTAGAATGTATGAAAATGGTAAATTTGTGGTAAAAAAATCAAAACTAACTTGCACTGGAGAGAGTATGTTGCATTCTTTTGATTGGCATGTAGATATCGAAAATGATTTCAGACGGACAAAATTTGCAAACTAAAGGCTAGAATACATCAGAAAAATGTATTGAGGAAGTAAGGAAGCTGTAGAACAGCCTGAAATTGTTCGTATAAAGGCCTTCCTCAAATTAGAATAGATCTTAAAAATCTGTATCACCTTTTTCATCTTTTTTCAGGGTGATTTGCACTAAATTTTTCCTGTCCCGTCCGAAATCATTTTCATAAAAATCTGTTTTATTTCAAGTTTTGCTAAACTTATCAGTAAGTATACAAGTAAATATACTACTATTCCAAATAGAAAATACTTGAGAATCTTCCACTCTTTTTGTTCCAGTAGTGGTTTTAATACAATACCTATTTTTACAGGAAAATTGTCCCGTCCGAAATCAATTCCTATTTTCAAGGTTCAAATAAAGGTATAAAAACTTACTTCAATTGGCCTGTTTGAACATTTTTCTTACCACTAGGTCTTGCTAATAACTTCCTGAATGTTAAACATTCATTTTATTACAAATTGAAACATATTTGAAAAGTTATGATTTCGGACAGGACAAATAATTTCGGACGGGACATTTTTTCTAGTACCCCTGGAATCAAATCTGAAGAGCTTTGAATCTTAGATTTACTCAATTAAAATATGCTCTATCCTAGATTTCAATATTCAGCCATTCAAATCTTTCTACCCTGCAGAATTTCAGAAATATTGTCAATCTTATTGTGATTTTGGACGGGACATTTTTTGGTGTCACTTCCAATCACCAATGCACTGGGACCTATTGAATGGTAACCTAATGGTAAAATCATACTTTTTGACAGGTTTTCAAACACATACAGATTGAGCTTACTCTCAAACTTAAAAAACCTTCAATAAACACTCTTAAAATAGGGGCAATGTGCAATGATTTTGGACGGGACACATTTCGGTGTAAAAATGGACGTAAACAGAAAATCACTGCTAGAGCAAGATGGAAAAAAGGTTTCAAAACACTTTTTTTGTAGATGCGTCTTTGGTCCTAATTTGACAAAGATTTGACATGTACTTAAAGAGTTAGAGCTAATTTACGATTTATGACGAAATCTAGCACAAAAATGGCTTTAGGTTGAAAAATAATCGCAATTTAGGGTAATTTCGAGCATTTATTATGATATCACTCAAAAACAGGGGTGGTACCTGGAAATCTTTTCTGAAAACAGTTACTACCAAGGTGTAGTAACTGCAAAGGGTGGTGGTCCTGAAAAAAAGTGTTTAAGAAAATAAGTTTTAAAAAGAGAAACTTTGTGAGCTTGTCTGTTTTAAAATCGTTTGTCGTATGCAGGAACAATACCAGTGTATAATTTGGTTTAGAATTTCAATAATAGATAAGATTAAGAATTTTTGTCAAATATTCGTTTTCCCATTCAAGCTAAAAGGAGGGTTTAACCAGATGATTTGATGTTTCTGACTTTTCTTTACAGTATCTTTCTTGTTCATTGAATTTCTTTGTAGCTACTTGCTTTTAGGGCATTAGTTATTAGGGTGCTGCTTGATCGAAAGCTTTTTTGCTGAATGGAATTCTCGAGATGATATAATGCTAGGGATGTACTTAATTATTAATCGGTTCACTCTTGTGTTTATAATAGGGTTTATATAGTTATATTTTTAGGTTGAATGTTATATCTAAGAAGTTTACGATTTCTAAAGTTTGTATCGGCTGTGACTTTTAAGCTATTATTTTTGATTGAGAGAAAAGACCTGTAAAGACCACATGTGTCAATGCCATATAGATCCTGAAGTTTATTTTAATCTATATATTAAGTCAACCAATTCACACAGCTCCACGCAATCATAACTCTAAGTCTAAATCGTAACATCAAAGTCAGGATTGACCTTTGACTTAATCAAGGTGCTGCGATTGGCGAATAAAAGCAATTTGCGAGTATGTATGATGATATTGTCGTCTTCTTCAGGAATATCTATATATTGTTGTGCAATTACCAGTGATTTTTGGCGTAATGTTTCGGAAATAGCAGGATAAAATTTATCAAAAAATGTCAAATTGCGGGAATCTCTGGTCCGGTTTGGATTTGATATATTTAAACCAGGCTAACAAGCCTTCAGAAATGTGTCACTTGGTGGCTTTTGGTGATTGCGAGTTGTAACGTTTATATGCATCATCATTTGCTTGCAAACTAGTTGTCGTTATTTCATTGGGAATATCAATTCTAACATTTTACTTTGACATACTATACTTCAAATATACCGTGTGTGCCACAAAGAAGTTACCCTTTTCGATTTAATATGACAAGCCATAGAAATAAGATTCTTTTAAAAATTTTATCGGTTAACGATCCCTGTAAAACATATTCGATACACACCCATGTTCTTTGAGGAATTGTCATACGAGGCATTTTTTTCAACTCACTTTTTATCTTCCTCAAAGATCCACACAAACAGGTCGGTTTGCGTAAAAGTGGACATGAAAAAGGGTTAAAAAATTTTTTTCTGTTGTTTGAATTTTTTATTGTAATGACGTTTTTTCTTTACCTTATGGATTTAAGTTTCATATTCCGAAGCAGTCCTACGTGATTCTGATCTGAAAGAAAATGGCGGCTACTTCAATGTTGAAGGCACCCAAAAAATTGTCCCGTACGTAACAATCATTAAAATTTACTATAATTTTTTTCTAAAAAGCCTGGAATACCCTTAATTGATATTTTCCACTCCTACTACATGGTTGCCATCAATTTTCAATAAAATGTTACACATAGAAAGAATCATAAGCAAAAAATTTTCAACATATTTATGAATTTTTTAACGGAAAATCCTATTCTACCCCATATTAACTATGATAAACTCTAAAATAGAAGTACATGAAACACCTAAACTGATTAAATTATAGTTACAGCTATATACGAGGAGAAAAAAACAATAAAACACTGTAAGGTCAAGTAATCCTCAGTATAAAATAGCATCTTTAAAGCCACTGGGGGTGACAAAAAATGTCCCGTACGTAACAAAATTTTTAAAAATTGCTTGGAAGTCTGAAACTTTTCCAAGAAAACAAGCAGTTTCACAGAACAAGAATTTTTGTTGGTGTGGTAAAGTGTAAGCTTTGTCCCAGATGTTTTTTCTTTTGCCCACTCCAAGTACTTAAACTCTTTTTTACATGCTTTAATTTTGGCATGCAATTCTTCCAATTTGTTTTGACTATCTGGACTGTCTCCTCTGAAAGATCTTTGATTGTTAAATTAATATTGGGTAAAGCTTTTTTTATACATGATAGTTTAAACTCAGGGTTCATGCAGGTCATGCATAATAGTCGGGGAGCAGAATCCAAAAATGGCATTTTTGCTTAACCCTAAAAAAGAATGAGGTTGTTATATACCGTTGGAACGGAAATTTTATGCTGATTATGGAAACCCAGGTCTTAAAAAGTCTATCCTGGACGATTTTGAAAACGAGGCTGGAGTTTGCACTCCTCCGTGGTGTTTTTTCGATTTTACCTGTTTTAGAAAAATGCTGACTGTCAGCAAAGTAAAGGTTTTTAGAATTTAATTTTTTTTGAAAATTGCTACCAATAGAATTGTCTTTTAGCAAAAAATTCAAAATTTTTGAAAAAAAAATTTTTTGCACTCCTTCTTGGAGGTTTTTTGCAAAAATCAGCGTTTTTACAAAAATATACTGCTAAAACAAGTCTGCTGGCAACTGAAATCCGGTACAAATGACCCCTTTAATGGTTCTGACGGAAGAACTATATCTTACCACGACAAAAAACCGAAAACAGCAGTCAAAAAACAATTATTTGGCTTTTTGCTCTCCTTCTTTGGTGTTTTTTGACAAAAATTGATTTTAGCCGTTTTTAACCAAAATTTGACTTTTACAAACTATTCCCTTTAGTTTGGAAACTGAATGCCTTCGTATCTCTAAAAGTTATTCTCCATTATGTAAAATGATGAAAAAAATGAAAAGTTGATCTCCTCCGTTGATGCTTTTTGACCAAAAAGTTATGTTTTTGAACGAATTTCTGCCTAATGATGGTCCAGGGGAATTTCAGGTTAATTTAGGGAACCCAAAATTTGCGTACACATGAAATTTTCTGATTGAAATGTGTTCATTAGGTCCTTAGGAGTGAAAAACCATCGAGTGACACTTTTCACACCTTGGGCATTTTCCATAATGGTGGAAATTTCAAAATGGCGGATTTTGTATTTTTTTGAAATTTTGATGTCTCTGAACATGAACATATTATATACCGTTGGAAAGGGTTTTTGATGCTGAACAACTTTTTTGCTTACAAAAAAGGCATAAAATGTACTCAATGTGAGTAAAAGTACAAAAGGTGTTAAAATGATGTCATCATCACCACCAAAAATTTGACATTTGCTTCAAATTATTGAAAAGAGAGTGACTACAGGACCTTGAAAACCTTGAAAAGCTTATGAAGAAACTTTAAAATAGACCAAACAACCTTGAAAAGTGTACATGATCTAAAGGAATTCCTTGAAAACCTTGAAAAAGAGCATTTTTTGTCTTGTGGTTCGATTTGTGTTTTCCCGAAGTCTCTTTCTATACAAGCAATATTTCCAAAAAAATTGCGTGCTTGCTTCCCTCGTTTCTCTCGTAATCTCGAAAATACTACGAAATAATCTTTTATACACACCTCGTTCAAGAGTATTGTACTACCAGTCAAAATCAAATGGAGCCCCGAGAAACCTTAAAGATACTCAATAAATGAACCGAAAACCGTGAAAAATGCCTAAAATTTGACCCTACAAAACTTAAAACCTTGCAACTAATGAGAACAATTCTGTAGACACCCCGGAAAAGGATTTTTCGAGCTGAACATTCTTTTCGCTTAATACTAAAAGTCTGAAATTTTACTGAGTAATGTGTTATGTAGGATGTAATGTAGAGTATAAAGCAATAGCAATGAAATATAAGCCGAAGGCTAGAAGTCATGCTCTGAAATACATTCGCTTGACCCACAAGGGTAATCTAGTTCATTACAGATTCGCTTCATCTAGTTCGCTTACGTAGCAGGCAGCTACAAAGAAACCATCGGTGTCATCAAGCAAAACTAAATAATCGTCATTTTTATTTTTACACCCCTGTAGCATCAATAAACCGTTGAGAACTTCTTAGCAGGTGGGGAGCTTGAAGGGGCTAAGTGCTAACGGGAATGGCAAATCTCTTTTTTTATCATAGAGATGGTTTTTTAGTCCACTTTTTTCAATTGATATGAGTTCTGGGGTTATACGTTTGTGTGTTTTTACAATACCTTGCATCTGTGGTACATCACATCACATCCTGTCTGTAGAACTGGCGCTTAAACGCTTTAGGTAGATCTCCTATTTGACGATGATTAGGTTAAAAGGTTTGATTACCAGGTCAAACTAAGAGGCCCCCAGCGGACCAAAAATACACGCATTCACGCAAGTTTTTCTCAAATTCATGCAAACCCAATTTTTTGGGAAATCGGGGACATTTCCTCTTTCCAAGATCTTCTTTAAACTCTTGTATCTTGGATGATTGAAGATTTAACTACTTTTTCAGAGAGGCTATTCCACTGTTTGATGCCTCGATAGTAAAGAGAGTTACTATAGGGTCCACGATCACCATAATTTTCGAAAACTTTTACCAGTTCAGAGCTGTGTTCTCAGGTCTTATGTATTTGTTGGTTAAATTTTTTAGAAACACATGATTTGTTATCATAGTGATTCAAAAGTTTGAAGATCTCAACTATATCATAACGCAAGCCTATATTTCAGACTTGGGATTCCGATTCTTTGTAATCCAATCATCAATTCAATTACAGAACAAATACCATCGTTAAATCGCCTTTAAATGATACAGATGCCTTCGATAAAATCACTAGACTATGTATTGAAGACTTCACTCAACCGCCACAAACATACGGTGTAATAGAGGCGTAGCCACGAGTTTTCGTTTCGGGGGGCGAGATTGGAAAAATTTTCACCTTTTTTAGAGGAAATTTATGCGCCGCAGGCGTAAATTTTTGCTGTAAGCAAGTTCAAATAGCTTAACAAATGGCATTGGAAATCTCAAAGTTAGTGAGAATAAGGTCATAAAAAGAGTAAAAAACGTAAAAAAAAACTTCTAAGAAATGTCAAGCAGCTTAAAGGATACCTTAAAAAGGTCAAATGTAGCCAGAAAAAGGTTACAAAAACTACAGACCCCTTCACATTCTATTGGGAAAACTTTGACCTTTTTGGTCAATTTTTATTTTTTTTTGGGAGCACCGCCCATCCCCCCGTAGATATGCCACTGTGTTATTCCCCAAAGATCAAGAAGCAGGTACTACTTTACAAATACAATCTGGGCAATTCCGAAGATGCAGAAAAACTCTTCCACACTATCAAAGTTTCTCCTGTCATAGTTCTACATGTTAGCTCAAAAAAGATCGAATACATGGATATACTCTTGTAATCAGTGCTTTTTTATGGTGCACCAACATCAGCATGAAAATACTTTTCAATGGTATATAGACATTCATCAATATAATGGATCAAATGTCAATGCTTTGGACAGTGATGACGTTATTTTGATACCTTCTATCACTTTTTACTCGTACATTGCACATTACTTATTAGATTTTCAGACTTTTTCGTGAGTAATGAAAAATCCTTTTCAATAATTTGAAGCAAATGTCAAATTTTTGGTGGTGATGATGACATCATTTTAACACCTTCTGTCCCCTTTTACTCACATTGAGTACATTTTATGCCTTTTTTGTAAGCAAAAAAGTTGTTCAGCATGAAAAACCCTTTCCAACGGTATATAATATGTTCATGTTCAGAGACATCAAAATTTCAAAAAAATACAAAATCCGCCATTTTGAAATTTCCACCATTATGGAAAATGCCCAAGGTGTGAAAAGTGTCACTCGATGGTTTTTCACTCCTAATTACCTAATGAACACATTTCAATCAAAAAAGTTCACGTGTACGCAAATTTTGGGTTCCCTAAATTAACCTGAAATTCCCCTGGACCATTAGGCAGAAATTCGTTCAAAAACATAACTTTTTGGTCAAAAAGCTTTTGATTTTTTTCATCATTTTACATAATGGAGAATAACTTTTAGAGATACGAAGGCATTCAGTTTCCAAAATTAAGGGAATAGTTTGTAAAAGTCGAATTTTGGTTAAAAACGGCTAAAATCGATTTTTGTCAAAAAACACCAAAGAAGGAGAGCAAAAGGCCAAATAATTGTTTTTTGACAGCAGTTTTCGGTTTTTTGTCATGGTAAGATATAGTTCTTCCGTCAAAACCATTAAAGGGGTCATTTGAACCGGATTTCAGTTGCCAGCAGACTTGTTTTAGCAGTATATTTTTGTAAAAACGCTGATTTTTGCAAAAAACCTCCAAGAAGGAGTGCAAAAAATGTTTTTTTCAAAAATTTTGAATTTTTTGCTAAAAGGCAATTCTATTGGTAGCAATTTTCAAAAAAAATTAAATTCTAAAAACCTTTACTTTGATGACAGTCAGTATTTTTCTAAAACAAGTAAAACCGAAAAAACACCACGGAGGAGTGCAAACTCCAGCCTCGTTTTCAAAATCGTCCAGGATAGGCTTTTTAAGACCTGGGTTTCCATAATCAGCATAAAATTTCCGTTCCAACGGTATATAACAACCCCATTCTTTTTTAGGGTTAAGCAAAAACGCTTCTAACTCGAGATATTGAATTCTGCTCCCCGACTATAAGCATGCACCCCAGTCCTCTGGCTTCGGCTTAATAATATTTTCTGAAACATAGCGCCAGAATTGAGCATATGAAATTTCCTTGTCATAATTTTCCGCTTCAAACTTATGCCATAGAGTTTTTATGCCATCGCAGATTTTTATGACTTTTCTTTTCCTCGGGAACAACAACAGAATTAATGTCCTGATTCATGAAATTTATGACCTTCTCGTGAAGAAAAGATCGGGTATCTTCTTTGGCTTTGAGCCTACTTTCCACCTTATCGAGACATAAAGTGGACGGACTTCTAATGGAGGATTGCTCAAGGCTAATCTTTGTAGGGTGCGTCTTTTTCCATGAGGTGATACACTGTTTATGACTAATGTATCAAGGTTTACAGATTCTGGGGTTGCAGACTGACTGGTTTCATTCTCATTGCTTGCCTACTGTCTTCTAAGCCTTCTGTTCTTGTTGTATGTAAGCTTAACTTTAATTTTTAAAGTGTCCTGTTCTTTTCTCATGTTTTCAGAATTTCGCTTTCTCTTTTTTTTGCCAATTAGTTTATTTCTTTGTAAAATTGATAACTCAGATGTTTGTCCCTCACTTTATCTTTTTCTGGCCTGTTGTAATCTCTTACTCGCTCTTCCCTTCTTGCAATACTCCTCTTTTGCCTCATCATTTTTTAAGTAGTTGTTTTTTTCTGCTTTTTCCTGATCTTCTCTATCCTTCCTCTTTTCATCTCTTTGAATACTTCACCTCCCAATGAATCTTTCATACGCTGGCGATGCTCTCTTACTCGTTGATTGACTGGTTTCATTATTATCTATATCTTGTTTTATTCTACTTTAAAAAACAAACATAAGATTTATCATAATTTGTTTATGTTAGCAATCTAGCCTCAAATGAATATGTTACTATTGCTGATAATCATAAGTTCTTTGTTGTTACGTACGGGACAAACTTTCAAAATACTACATACACTCTCTCACATCTCTAGGCTCTATATCATGAAAAAGGGTCAGCTAAAATTTCAAACCAATAACTTATAAGTTTAGAGAAACAGCTAGAGAAAAAACTTAAAGGGTTTCAGTGAAATCTCAGGTTACGTTTAGTGGGTCACACTATAGATAAAGATTGGACTCTGTATTGCAACCTTTTGAATTGTATTACTCCCTCACAGCTATCAATGACCCTCTCAATCACTCAACTGACTGAAAAAAGTTGTCTTGAAGGTAGGTGATTGATAACAGCCATCATATGTTCAATAAAATTGGAAGTAAACACTAAAATATAGTTTAAGAAACAGCTGTGTATTTAATAGAAATTTGTTGTTACGTACAGGACAAAGTTGGGTACGGGACAAATTTTATTTCTAAGCAGTTTTTTGGAAAAACGATGTAGACCCAGAGAATTTAGCAATCATTTTTAGAGAGGGATCTGGAAAACTTACAAAAAACTGAAAAAAAAACAAATTTTAAACCAAACTTTCCGCGAGATATGCCCAATTTTATAGGTGTTACGTACGGGACATTCACGTAGAACCATCTCCAATTAGGCTCAAATCAGTTAAAATATCTTTTTTTCTATGGTTTTTACAGCAAATTTCAAATTTTAGTTATGATCCTCAGATATCAATTAAGAAATCTATGTAAATTATTTGTCATAATGGTTTCACAAAAGATTATACCAGTTCATTCAACCAAACTGTTACGTACGGGACATAAAAGCTCAACCGTGAAGTAAAATCTCTACCCATTTCTCCCACTAGCACTTATAAATAAAAACAAGGCAAAAAATTTTACTTCAACCTATCCTTCATTGGATGATCCAACGAAAGATGCCACACAACACAAGGATTATGTTACAATTAAAGCTTTAAAATTAGAATTTTCTCAAAACCGTCCCGTACGTAACGCAAAATGTCCCGTACGTAACGCGATATTTCCAGATTGGTGCAAATTCTGGTGAAAAAATTTTACAGTGAGATTTTGTATATTAACAGCAACATATAAAAACAAAAAACCAACAAATTGAAGCACTCTTATAATCCCTGTGGGTCAAACCGTCTCCATGTCCACTTTTACGCAAACCGACCAACAGCTTTAGAAACTCTTGGTGAGGCTTGATGAAAGTTTTCAAGGTTTTTTCATATTGTGCCTTGATGATACCTGGGAGCTCGTTAAATTACACAAAGAGATCGATAAATGAATACATAAAACATAGGAGGAGGGAGGGAAAAGTTATTTTTGATAAATTGATACCCTCATTTTTTGCCTTTTTGACATTTTTTAAAATTGATGTTTTCGTTTTTTGTCCATAACTTCTTAACTAATAAAGCAAATTTCAAAAATAATACACCAAATTTTAAGTTAGGCTTTCCTTTAAACAATTCAAAAAATATATATTTTTTTTATTTTCCTTCGCCTGCAATATTAAATCAAAAAGGGTAACTTCTTTGTGGCACACCCGGTACTAAATGTAAATCGTGCCAAATGTACTTACCAAAGATTTTCATAAGATTGGTACCAACTATTTTGTTATTTTATTTTTGACAATATATTTGGGATTATTATCCATCATCAGGTCTAAAAGTAAAATAGATAGATATAAAAGCATTAAAAACAGTTAAAATCAATCGTCAACATTTATACATACTCTCTAAAAATTACATCCATACATCTATCCTACATCTACAACTCTAACAAAAAGTAAAATTGAATCATTTTTCAAAACAAATTGAGAAACGATTCCCAGGCAACTATTCACCTGGGAATAGTTAAACAATTATATTTTTATTGTTAGCATTCTGCTTTTGTACTCATCCTTTTTATTAAGTCCCGGGTGTATTTCATGAATAGATAATGCCTCTAATGTCATTAGATAGTCCTCTGATTTTGTTGTTGATGCGAGAATCATTATGTCGTCAATTGTGATGTTTACATTGCAAGTTTTAAGATGACTCCCCACTGGACTAGATGTGCGTTGATGCTCTTTTAAACGTTGTAGCATGTACCGGTTCGTTTGTCCGACATAGCATGCCTGACAGCATGGACAAGTAATTTTATAAACTACACCGCTTTTAAGGCTTTTTTCAATTTGCTCTTTCAATGGTGGCATGAAATGTTTCACTTTACGTAATGTGAACACTATTTTGACTGGGACGTTACATTTCATCATCGATATTTTGAATTTCTCGGGAACTATACCTCTACATTCTAGGATTCAAAGATTTTCACTAAGCTGACACTAACAGCAAAAAATCTTACAAAGCATTCCTTGCGGGGGTCTTTCAGTTACAAAGTACTAATTAGAATCCCTAACATATTTGGTGTGAAATGGGATTTTCCAGAAATAGTCCGTGCCCCCTCCCCCTGTTGAGGATAGCCGATATCTAGGGGGTAAAGCTGGGTAAAGTGTCTTTTCGAGTAAAAAATACGACATCCAGGGGTAAGCATCTTTATAAGAGAGGATATCCAGGAAGTTGAGCATATTTTTAAGAGTGGATATCCAGGGGGTCTTTACTAATAAAGTAGGTATCCAGGGGGTTTCATACTTCGAAAAATCAATATCCTAAACAGTGGGGGTAAAAAATTTTTCTGGAAAAGCCCAATCTATTATGACGACCTTCATTAAATTAATTTCAAGTTTTAAACCCCCTAGCAATCAGGTCCCCTGTTAATAAATTAAATCTCCAGATCTTTAGAGTCTTTTCAAGTTTTTTGTTTAACTACCTGCTTATTAACTACTATTTTTAAGTGGAATATTTTTAAAATAAAAGAGAATTCAAGAACAAATGTAGAGATTACACTATAGCTCCTTTACACATTTCTTTATAAGCAACTCCAATTTTCGGGTCAGTCCTGGGGTTGCTTAGCATTATAGCTCAAAGTTTTATACAATAGCAGGTCAAGTGTAAAGTTTCGAACAGTATCATATATATACATCTTGCTTAATCCTTTAACTGTCACATGACAATAAAACGTATCCAAAGGAATAAAGTTACCTCACACTTTTATTTGATCTAAAACGTTTTTTTCATGTGTGGTATAAGGAGCTTTCTTGTGTTTTTGTATTTTTTTGAAGTGCTTGTTTAGTTGTTTAGATAAAGTGTACAGAGGTATGAGAAAGGTTCGTCGTTCGTTAGTCACGTAACGTTTTGTTGTTTAGGTTAAGAACAGTTACTGTTGAATAGAAAACGATCGAATCTAAGGATTTCTCTTAACGTATTTAACCTTATCTACTTTTCACTGTGAAACTAACTTTTTCACACTTCTTAAATCTGATTTTGAGAATTAGTATTTAACGTTGATCGCATTTTTTTTAATTTTCATATCGATTTGGATAGCGATAGAGGAGGGGGTGTAGTAAAGATTTCTGCAAGAACAGACATTTTACAGTTTCGATATTTTGTTGCATTAACTAAAAGCCTCACAGAAGGTTCAGAACGATCACAGTCATTTATTGTATTTGATTAATTCGATCATTCTATTTCATGAATAGATATAAATTAATCAGTGACAATAAAATTAGATGGAAATAATTATGAATTTGTTGCATGGCGTATTACTGGTGTGCGTTCTTTCGAAAACCATCAATTCACTAAGCAGCGATGACCAAAAACGATTACAGAAGATCAGGGAGATCTGGACCCAAGTGACGTCAACACCGAAAGCTGGAGATGAAAATATTTATGAGTTCATCAATCGAATGACGCATGGCAAAATGTTTAATCTGTCTGTCGAAGCACACGCTATTCTTGAGGTATCTCTTTACATCACTTTTCCATTGGTACCGAGGCTTCATTTTCAAGGATGTTGTAAAAACTCTGAAGGCTATCTTTGTATTTTCGTCTCACACTGTTTATTCAAGAATGAACCAGATAGCATAGTGAATGTTTTTTTGTGTTGAATCTGAATTGACCTCAAATGAAAGTCAAAGAGCAGTTCTTCTTGTTTACAAAACATCTGTTTTTAAATCCTTTACTATACTTTTCATCACCTACAGAAAGAAGGTCATCACAGGCCAGACTATGATCCTCATGTGATCCCACAATTCAATTGCATTCTTGAGAACAACACTCACATCAAAGCTAAAACAGTACACGAGTTGACACCTTATGATATCGATATTGTAGCTGCTTTTGGCGACTCGTTGACAGCTGCTTTCGGTGCAAATGCGTACACACCTATCGATCTCTTCATCGAGTATCATGGCGTTTCATGGTCTATCGGCGGAGACGAGACTGTTCGTTCTGTCATCACCTTACCTAACATTTTAAGAGAATACAATCCGAATTTGAAAGGATATTCGAAGGGTATTAGCCCTCCTTTGATTGCTATACCAAACGAAAATCTTGATGTGGCTGTCTCTGGTAAGAATTGATTATTTTTGAAAAATCATATACAGTTGAACCCGCACGGGGAACACAGATTTGTTTGAGTAAGAAAAATTCAAATTATGGAGTAAGGTTTAATAAGGAATTGTTAACTGAATGGACGAGAAAAACATTCGAGTTGTAGAGGTTGAGTTTCTTGAGAGTCGACTACCTCTTTTTAAGCTATCAACAGTTTTTACTCAGTATACAGTAGATGAAACATCCACATTCACAATCGAAAATCAAATGTTTGTATCTAAGAGAAAAGGAGTGGTATTATGATATTGTCTATCACAAAGACAAAGTGAACTTCCAATGTCTTTTTCGCAACCGAGCGAATTTCATCTTTCGTGAAAATGTCTGTCAAACCACTCTTTTGTATGAATAGAAAATATGCCTTAGTTAATAAGCATTCCATCATCAAGAGTTTATTGAAAGTTCTTCGAATATCTAAGTGCTATTTTTCATTTCCATAACTTCTTCCCATTTGCAGGCAATACAGCGTATGGTTTATTGAAGCAAGCCAAACGTTTTGTGAAGAAGATGTTGGAGAATCCGGAGTATGATTTCTTCGGTTCATGGAAAGTGTTGACATTGTTCATTGGTGGAAATGATTTGTGTTCTTGTTGTCGTTGGTGGAAGAATTATAAGGAGAAGTATTCACCACCAAATTTCATCAATGGTGAGCAAATCTAATTTTTCGGTAAAACATAGTGCTTTATGTCGAACAAAAAGATTCTCGCATATAATCCTTCCCTTTTTCTCATATTTCAACACTTTACTTTTTAAAACCCACATCGGTTTCGACTCAATAGTGAGGTTAAGTATACCGGGATAATCACGACGACGGACGAAAAATGTAACAGGCTAGTGAAAATACGAAATTTGATTGGTTGAAACTCACCAGCATGTTACATTTTCGTCCGTCGTCGTGATTACACCGATTTGCTTAACCTCACTAATATCACTGGTTCAAAACTCGTGAAATTCGAGATTTCTCTCCATGCAACAGTATTGCAGTGAAGAAGGGTATACATTACATTCCAGTCACATTTCTCATTGTCTTAGGAATATTAAATTTCAAGGTCACTTCACACAATCCTATATCGAGAGTTTATCAAGCAGGTTGAAAGCAAATGTTACGCAACCGAAAACGTGATAAAAAAAGAAGGTCATGTTCAAAAAAAATCTCAAAACTTAATAAGCGGGGGGGGGGGGGGTTAATAAAAATGTCCTGGGTGGAAAATTTTTGAAAAGGAGGCTAATATTGCAGTTATACAGTAGGGCAAAAGAGGGAAATTTTAAAAAGATTTTCCCAAAAATTAATAAGCGGGAGGGGGTTGGGATAAGAATGTCCTGGGTGGAAAATTTTCAAAAAATTAATTAGCGGGGGGACGCTTCATAGGTACCCGAGAATAAATAAAAACTACAATATATGATTGGGATCATTTTTGTATTAATCTTTTGTTAACAGAGGTCACCGAAACTCTCGACTATCTTCACCAACGTGTACCAAAGCTGTTCGTCAACTTGGTCTCACCACCAAATGTGACCATCCTTGAAGACTTAGCTTCACCATGGTGCGATTTCACTCACTTGTTGGAGTGCAAGTGTGGATCGGTGTATGGCGAGAAAGCCCGTCGATTCACCAGTGGTGTATTGGAGAAGTACCAAGAAGGATATGATAAATTGGTCAGCTCTGGAAGGTAATATGCTACAGTCAAGAAGCTGCACTTGTTTTATTAGTTTCTAACAGAAAAATCAGAATTGCCTTATATGAACAAATAAACTTGAAGTGTTCAAAACCTTAAGGAAACAAACGCCTTTGTCCATAAACTTGAAGTGTTCAAAACCGTAAGGAAACAAACGCCTTTGTCCATATATGGTCACTCACAGGGTTCTGAGAGATTCATTTGTGTTTAAATATTTGTTATATGTACTTCCTCAGATACGATACACGTGACGATTTCACGGTTGTTCTCCAACCTTTCTTCGACCACACTATCATCCCACGAAAACCTGATGGCTCCGTAGATCGCTCCTTCTTCGCACCTGATTGCTTTCACTTCTCCGGCAAAGCACACGCTGCGTCCGCCTTAGCTCTTTGGAATGCAATGTTGGAACCAGTTGGAAAGAAAGTCCGAACGTAAGCGATGCTTTGCCAAATTTTACTTTTTTCTTCCTATGGAACCACTTTCAACATTTGTAGACGACATCATATATCTCACTCCCTTGTACACTTACCGCTGGAAATATAGAAATATAATTTTACGAAAAATTTCTTATATGGTGCTTCAGTTTGAATCGATTTTAATCAACTTTTATTTTATTGAGTATTTTTCCCTTAGATGGAGGCCAACTGAGAAATTCCATTGTCCAACCAATGAGCACCCTTACTTTTACACTCGATTGAACAGTGGCAATCATACCGTCAATTCTGAATCGTCAGCAATAAAACAAGAACAAGAAACCTCGAGTGCGTCAAGTGATACCAGTGAGAAGGGATCAACATTTTTGAACAGTGTGGATTCTACCAGTTTGATGATTGCTCTATTCATGGTTGTTTTGTTCACCTTCTCCTTGGTAAGATTCATGACCAGATCATCGCGACAAATGACCAATAAATCACTTTCTATCTCATCAGAAAATCCACACAGAGCATCTTCAACATTTTTCAGCAACGAAGTAAAACAGTTACATTGATATTCTTTGTTTGTTCTCATGGAGGGATTGCTGCGCGGATAAGGGTAAGTAAATCATTTCTACACCCCTCTATCGACATACCTTCGGCGCCTTGGCGGAAAGAAAGATCGAAAACAGTCTAAATTTTTAGGTTAATCGGCATCCAAAGGAAAAAAACTTACTCTATGATAGGAAAATGACCCAAAAATCTCAGTAAGATTTTTTTTAACGTTTTGAACGATTATAAATCGGTGGTTTTCTGTTCAGTATTTTTAAGTTTTTTGTAGCATTTTTTGTAAATTATCGTTGAAAGTTTTATTTGATTTGAAATCACTAAAACGCTTTTATTTTTTAAATTTTGATAATTATTTTACTTCAGGTTATAATTTCGTTTCGTTTGTTGCGCAAAACACGACGTACTATGATAAATTTCATTATGCTCAATTTTCTGAGCATTTAAAAATGTCAAGAATTTTCTTCCCTTTATTCGTCGTGGTAATTAACAATACATAATTTAATTATAAAATCATCCAATCGAAAGTTTTACAGCAAACCTATCCTAGAAGCTGTGATTCTTAATATTTCATATTTCATATTATTTTTTAATTAATTAGAACTAATTTATATGAATTGTGAATAGTCAACGTATATATAGAATATTTTGGTAAATTTTGTATTATTTAGAAATAGTGTATTTTTAGAAAATTAAAATATTATATCCATCTATTTTACAACAAATTTTTTATGGGTATATCATTAAGCGTTTAAATGAAAACAACATCATCCTAGAATGTAAATTCTCTGTACGGTAAACTGTAAAGTTTTTTTGTGAGCTGAACCCATCAAAGTATTAATTATTTTTCGATCAAAAGCCATAAATTAACTGCTCATTTAAAACCGGCCATCATCGTCGACAATCATCCATATTGCATTGCATTGTGGTTCGAACTAATGTCCGATGCAATCACTTGGTGGTTGTGGATCAAGGAATAAAACTAAGAAGTTACGATCCTTGCTTAAGTTTAAATAAGATTACAAGCCTTCTGAGATAATTATCAAACAGATAATTTTGAGTCTAATATCATTTGTCACTCTTCATTACGCCAAACTTCCTTAATCATCATCGTCATCATCATCTTCATCTTCATGTCGGTGAATGTGCACCGGTCTTCCCAACGGTCGGTGATCCTGTCGCCGATGATAGTGATCCTCGATGACGGCGTTGATCAGATCACGTTGCGAGACATGCGGGAAACGCTCCTCCACTTCCTCCACGATGTCCTCTTCGTGAACGTTCGGATAGAAATGTCCTCGCCGATCATAATCAGGTGCTTCAATGTCGTGACCAAGGTGTTTAACACGTGCTATGCCTGCGTTGACTGGAAAGTTAAAAAGTTTGTCATTGTTAAATATGGTTAAAGTAAAACAAAGTTAAAGTGAGCTTTATACAGTCGCACTGACTTTCTGATTCCATTTTCATATACAATTGTTTGTTTTCATATGGTCTGTATTTGCAAGAATTGTTAATTGTTTTTCGATCTCTTTTGACTTGTTGTTTTCTAGATGCCTCCGAAAGACGTAGTTAATAAACGTCTTTAAATCGAGTCTTAACATGCAAAAATGGTGGAAAATCTTCTTATCCAAAAGTATACAAAATCCGAATACAAACTTTGTTTGCTTACTTGTGTTTTCAATAGCATCTCCCACATCTTCCACATGGTGTGTTTCTTCTGCTATATCATGTTGCATATCTCTTCCATATTGTTCAGTTTCATAACTCAAATGCGACACATCACGACCTGTCGTCCGTCGATACCCGTCTTCTTCATCACCTTCGTCGTCATCATCACCGTCACCATGGTGACAACCATCGTAGGAATGACAATAATGGTGTCGAAAGCCGTGGTGATGCACGTGTCGTTTCTGACGATGGTGGTTGAATGTCTTCAAATCTGGAAAAGGAAATCAATATTCGGTTTTTGAACTTGATATCCAGGTACTAAGATTTGGAAGTCCAGGATATCTAACTCACCCATTATATAATTTTGTCTCAGAATGATGTTTCATCTCAATAAATTGTCAAGAACTAAGTGCTTTATTGTAAATTTCTTGTCGCTAATTGTTTAAACTATAAGTATTATTCACCTCTGGTATCGGGTTTTTGTCTTTGAATTCCATTTTTCTTTTTATCTCGTCCATCACCTTCATCATCTAAAAAATTGAAGACATAGAGATTGCATCCATCCACAAAAGTTATACGCGATCTTAAATTCAAAACCTCTTCTTTTTTCGGTGGTTCTAAAGAAACTGCCTCTTTACTACCAATGGATGCGGGGTTCCCTACTCACTGAATAAGTTTGTCGTAATGAAGCCTTCCCTCTGGAACGAGGTCTACAAAGAGAAATTTTACTGACCTTCATCATCGTCCTCCTCGTCGTCATCGTCGTCGTCGTCATGGTGATGTCGGTATCCGTCGACCTCTGAAAAAAAACACCGTTTCAGCTGAAAGAAGTTTTATTGAAATGCTTGTTCAAAATCATTGTTCAGATAAATTGACGATTCGGGAAATATCAATAAACTTCCAACTTTGAACTTCTTACCATAATGATGTAGGTGAGGGTTGATGTAGACCAATCGATCTTCGTCGTGATCTTGCGAATGTTGATGTTCTTTTAAATGACCCATGTATTCATGGCCTTGACCTTCGCCACCGGCGTTACCTGGAAGAATAGTTGTGGATGAAAAATTACTGGGAATGATGGAGCTAAGTGTAATATGGGTTCATTGTTATAACTAAATGATGAAAATCCATGATGAAAATGGCCAAAAAATTAAGAATATGCTAAGAATATAACCATCATAGAATTTTTCTACTCAAGCTAAGACTGCCATTTTTAGACCATTTTAAATTATAAATTGTCAATTAGGATCCTAACCTAAGAATGCTGTAAGAATATTTTAGGATGATTTTCCCAAAAAAGTTAAGAATATCCATGATGAAAGCGGATTTACACTATTCTTATAAAGAAAAAAGCGTGTACCTCACCAAGAAAGGACATTTATTTTGTTTTATTTGATAGTGAGACTCGTTGTGGACATGGGCAGTTACAAGAATCGACAGAAAGAGAAATTTTGGTTGTCTTTTTTGCCAAACTCTGATCTCAAAAGTCAACTTTTATTTCTGTAAACTAAATTGTGGTTTTTTTTCTGAAATTGTATAACAAGTATCTGAAATGAAAGGTTAAACGTACCATCTTTCTTGTTGTAGTGGTCAGGTTGGAAAGCCCAATGATGTCGGTGAGAAATGTGATAATGTGGTTGATATGGATCATGTTCAAGTTGTTCGTACAAATGCGGAATGGCCGGGTGGATGTGTTGGTTGAAACGGTGTAGGTTTGGGTCAGGTTCGTGGATGTGAATGTGATGGTTGGAGAAATCATTCGATCCGTCTTCACCTTAAGTTGCAATACGTTCATTTTAGCATGCTAGAAGACTAGTTCAGACGTAGTGTAAAATAAGCAGAAATGGTGGAAGGGACAAATTTTAGTTTATACAAACTGGTATATATTATCCCGTAATAGTTATCGTATTATCATATCATAACACCCTTTTTACTTTATTACACGGATTATAAACGACTTTCCATATAAGTAGGGAAATGAAATGTTTTGAAGTATTCAAAGTCAAGACGGTTGTTCTCGTGTAAAAAAACAATTATACGTGAATATACGATGTTATAGTTCTTTAGTTGAGGCTGGTTAAACCTGCTGTTCGGAAATATATTGACAACAATAGCAGGTCAAAACTTTTCGCTAATTCATCAGTCCTTAAAAGTGTTCGGTTAATCAACTTTATCTTTTAATCAGTCACCTTCGAATCCATAATAGTGATCTCTTTGTTCGCAACACTCATCTTCATCTTCCTCGTCATCTTCTTCATCGCAATCACAATGATGCCTGTTGTGGTGTCCATGACCGTGTCCATGGTGATGACGTTTGATCAGTTCACCTATCGCTTGATCTGTCAATGATTGATCGTAAAAATAAGATATACCTTTCAACTGTAACTGTAAATAAATTGCAGATTGAAGAGAAACTATCGAAATCAATGCTAGAATCCCAATAGAATAAAATCATGAAAAATCTGATGCAAGATCTCTACGGATCTACATTCTACTGTTCATAGAAGAATAACGGACAACCAAACAAACAAACAAAGCAAAAGTCTGATATCCGTAACATCCAAATAAGATTAAATGAGAGGCTGGAGTAGCATTGCGTGTCAGTTAGGAAAATAATGATAAATATATTAATGTCCTTAATTTTTCTTCTACTACTACGTGTCACGTCGCTACTATCAAACTAGACTTCAGTCAAACTTAACTTGGTGTTTTTTCGCTAAAGACAGAATCTATCATTCACCTTTAGGTTTGATGAACCAGGGACTTGGAGGATGAACATGAACCATGCGATGTTCATCATGATCTTGTGGATGTTGAGGTTCTGGATGTTGAAGATCATGATGATGATGTTCCATGTGCTCCTCGTGTGGCTCTTTGTGTTCTGTCCAATGGAACGAAAAGATTTCGTTAATTATATGGCTGACTGGCTCATAGTTAAGTCTTAGTGACGGTTTCTCCTTAGGGATCTTTATTTTCTTACTACCATGTTGATTGTACACTTCTGATTGACAAATTGGCTTTAAGAATTGTCTAAGACCATTTTTCATCACCTAAATACATCTTCATCAATCAAGGAAAACACGATCATACCTTTGTGTTCTTTCTTTTTATCACCTTCCTTTCCATCACCATGGTGATCGTGGTTGTTGTGATAATGGTGGTGGTGATGTGGCCAGTGGTAATGGTGGTACTGAACGTTTGAACAAAATGAAAGATTTTTTTATGCTTGTTCTCTGTGTTTATGATTCAGCATTTGCACGTATGCATTTTAAAGGGTTTCACTGTAGAACACTTAATTCTTGATTAATATGAAGATTCACTTATACTAAAATAGAACCACCCTGAACCATCTTATAGCTGCACTAATCAACTCTTGCCTGAAGGGGACTTTGGTCGAGTTTAACAAGGTCTAATGACATCTAATGTTTGAGTTCTTGTATCGGTGCGTTCATAGGTACAAAATTCTGACGTTATCTAACCTAGGAAAGCCCCGATCCAATCCTCCTGTCGCGTTAAAACTGAAGAATATCTTACATCTTCTTCAAGCTGTTGTTGGATATGTGGAATAGCTGGATGAACGTGTTGATTGAAACGATCCACATTGATGTCTGGTATGAGTATGTGACTATCGTGCTCCGCAAAGTCTTCCGATCCATTCTCTCCTTCATACGGTTCAGAAGGTTCATGCTCATATCGATGGTGGTGGTCTTTCTCCCATACCTCTTGATCTGTAAAGAAGTGTCATATTTTGTTTACTTTAATCGGTATGATTTTAAGGAGCCTTAAAGATTAAAGATTGCTTATTTTATGATAAAAGTCCGAGAATGTTGGTATGTTTCTGCTGCTCGGCATTTTGTTAAGTGTTTGTTGTATTGGATTTTCATTGCGAGACATCATTTCTAACCAATAGAATCGCCTTTTTATGATTTTGGCCTGCTGATTCGAAATTGTTTGATTTCGGAACTACGGTAATAGTTATATTAGGATGAAGCCTAGAACTAGGTGAAGCTGAGAAAAGGGTTCTTTTAATCAAGTCATTTACATGTATTAATTATTAATTTTATGACTACACGTGTTCGAAAGCATACCCTTCTTCATAACAAGCTGTACCAAATCAATGGCATCTTTTTTCCAACCATACTTCGGCTCTTGAAAAACAGATTTTGTAACGTTCTTCTCTTTTGCTTTCGATGTTTGATTCTTCTGACTGACATTTAATGTTTTATTCAAGGGTACAGTACTGTTATCAAGACTTAACTCCAGTTTGTTAGCAGTTTTAACAGTAGGTAGACAATCTTTCTTGGTGCAGGGTGTTTGCACAATGGGACTGTCAGGAGCCAGTTGTTCCATTGGGAAAGGGATTGATGGATGAATGTTTGTGTTACGATCGTCATAGAAACCAATTGCATCGTGGAAATCATGGAAATTACCAAACTGCTGGTTTAAGCCGACCTGAGGTAATCCTGAAAAGTAATATCAAAACAAGAAGCCCGTTGGGCGTGAAGGCCCAGCGAAAAGTAACGTGTTGAAAACGAGCGTGCAAAACAGCAAATGTATGACCATGTTGATCAAAGACAGGAAAAATATTTTCAAAGTCACCGCGGTACTTCTCAATAGTTAGACGCTTGAAACTTTATTGAATGGTCTCCATTCCAACCGGGTCTACAGGCGCAGGTTCACGGTTGAATACTCTCGGGTACCTAATAGCGGGGGGGGGGGGGTTTGGAATAAGCGGGGGGGAGAGGTTGGAAAAAATCTCAAAACTTAATAAGCGGCGGGGGGTTGGAATAAAAATGTCCTAGGTGGAAAATTTCCATAAATTATGCGCGCCCATAGAAAAATATAAAAAATACCCGCAAATATATAGTGAGTGGGCGCTTTTTAACCAATTAGGTGCACTCACATATGCAGGGAGAAATATCCATGCAGGCATGTTAGTTGGACCAGACTGTAAACCAGAAAAATAATCTTTAAAAAACTAGACGGTGAAATAGTTTATAGTCTGCATATCCAGGCCAATAAAATTCATGTGGTTAATGTGAGTTAACAGTTTAATGTGACAGATCCAGAAATGATCATTTTCACTGTTCATGCGTTTGCAACCATGAAAAATGTTTCAATAGACCTTTTTTCAAAGAGACCACCCTGTTGAATAATTATGTAGTCCAGCAGAAAAACAATGATACAGCCATGCATAATTACTGTATCATGCATATTGTAATAATTAATGCATGGTTGTATCATTGTTCTTCTGCTGGACTACATAATTATTTAACAGGGTAGCCTCTTTGAAAAAAGGTCTTAGTTCAAATTTACCCATGAGCTGCATTTTCGTGTCCATTAACAAATTCCAGAATCAGTTTATACTTTTTAAACAATAAATAATTATGTGAGTCGAGTTTGAAAAATCAAGCCACCGATCGTTTAATAGACCTTTTTTCAAAGAGGACGTCATGTTGAATAATTATGTACTCCAGCCATAAAAACAATGATAAAGCCATGCATAATTACTGTATCATGCATATTGTAATAATTATGCATGGTTTTATCATTGTTTTTCTGCTGGACTACATAATTATTCAACAGGACGTCCTCTTTGAAAAAAGGTCTATGCGACAGATCCAGAACAGAAATGGCCATTTTATTTCATCATCATCATCATTGCTCGACCGCAGTCGAGACCATTTTTGAAAAGACCATTTTATTTAATATACGTAGAATCATGAAAAAAGTCCCAATCTTGTTCAAATTTACACATTGAGCTGCATTTTAGTCTCCAATAACTTAATTCCATAATCAGCTTACTTGAAATAATTCTGTGTCGAGTTTGAAAAATCAAGCCACCAATCGTCAAACGAGACAGAACCAGAAATAACCATTTTCACGCGTAACATCATGGGAAAAGTTCCAATCTTGTTCGAATTTACACACGAGCTCCATTTTAGTGTCCATTACCAAATTCCAGAATCAGTTAACTTGTAATAATTATGTGTTGAGTTTGAAAATCATACCACGCACACGTCCCACCAACGACCCTGGACACCGCCGTACATTGTACGGTGTTGTACGGTGGGGCTTGATTTAAATGTCCGGTGGGAATTAAAGGTTAACTTTGAAAACACCGTGCATTTTCCCACTGCACATTAAATTTCCCACCGTACAATAGTACGGTGGGAATGCGATCCTGAAAGACAAGTTCCGTGGTCAAACTTAATGTACCAAAGAAAGTTTTTCCGACTTAGAAGTTTTTCAGTAAGTCCGACCATGGTTGAATATCTAAAAATTTGCATGCTTTCTGAAACTGAAATCAATTTGGTAGGTACGGTGGTGAAATAGGTTAACTCGAAATCCACCGTACACCCCACCGTACCCACCGTACACCCACCGTACAACACCGTACAATGTACGGCGGTGTCCAGGGTCGTTCCCACCACTGACTGTTTGTTGTTTTGGTAAAACAGCGACATATCCAGAAGTGACTGTTTTCTTGTGTCGCATCAAGAAAAAAGTTCCAATCTTATTCAATTTTACACATCAGCTGCATTTCAGTTTATTTATTTCTATATCGGAAGCCATTATTTCCTAAAAATAAAATCTTTTTGAAAACAAGAAGCTAAAAAATGAAGGTGATTTTTAGGTAGAATTTTCACTCATAAAACTTTATTAAAACTTGAGCAAAGACTATAAGATAAGACAGAATGTTGAAAAAGGTTTATAAAGAAAAATCATTACAAAATTTCTTTGGTTTGAAAGTCTCTTGACCACTAAAGCAAAGAAAATGTACAAGAAAGTATGAATCAACCTCCTCGCTTCGACCAGTCAGGGACAGTCTCCTTATTAGGAGACGCCTCCTGATTAGGAGACCCGTCTCCTAATCAGGAGGTTTCGGAGGTTCACGTCTCCTAATCAGGAGACGGGTGTAATTATCTCGTGAACGAGCAAACTGCGCATGATTTGATTGCTCCCAATGGAAAGAGCACAAAAAATTGATTCCATATGGTGATTTTTAGAAAAATCCACCGGTGGAATCAATCACAATTCTAATAATCCATAAGAACCAATCAGAAGTAAGAATCTGTCTTCTGAACAAAAGCGTCTCAAAAAGAAAAATGGCGGACATGAAAAAAATCAAGAGGGGCTTCCTTGTAGTGCTTTATATTAGGATTGTGATCGATTGCACCGAGAAATTTTGATAATTTTTTTAAAACTTTACCAATTCGAGGCTGCTCTTTCCATTAAAACTAGTTTCAAAATGCGCGGAAAAGCCTAAAGCCCTTAAAATTGAGATCAAAGTTTTATGTCTCCTAATTAGGAGACGGGTCTCCTGATCAAGCGACCCCAAGCGACCTACATGTCTCCTAATCAGGAGACGTCTCCTAATCAGGAGGCGTCTCCTAATAAGGTGACTGTCCCTGACTGTCGACTGCCATCTTGTTTTGTTTTGAAAATTGTTTTGAAGGAGCGCGGAATCAGAAAATATATCTTTTATAGCCAGTATCCGACTTTAGCAAGCTTTTCCCTCTCCAGACGGCAAAATTAAAAAGTGTGTTACTGGTTTTAAGCGCCGTTTCTACCAAAACGGACGGACAGACAGCGGAAGGGATGATGAGGACGGAAAGTTGCAAATGAAAGGCCCTATCGCTAGCGCTGGGCCAATAATATGATAATATTTCCCCCTTCATGTTCTTTTCTTGCTGGTACCGTACAATGCATGTGATTGAAAGAATCATCTGCAAAATGTTGTTTTTCTCATAATGGAACATTCATTTGTTTAGCAGGCATGAGACTGTACACCTAATTTACACAGTAGAAAAAACCGTATCAGTAATAAAATCAAGATATCGTTGTTTAAAGTCTAAGTCACAAAGTGGAAATCTTTCTAATATTACGAATACTTATTTATCAAACTGACACTGTTTCAAAACACTCCATCTGATACAATTAATCGAATTCATACTTTCGTTAAGGTGATGAAAATGATCCTGTTCTACAACATCATGTCTATGATCGTGTGATGGCATATCAAAAGTAACACCTTCACCGCCCTCGCCGCCCTCAACAGCTTCATGTTCGACTTCATTGGATGGTGGTGGTGCATCTGCATCCGCTGCATACTTCTCCTCCCCTTGAAAGAAGATAATAAGTTTTTCGGTTCAATTTGATGAACACCTAGATCAACTATTTCTGTGATTGAATCTTAATCTTCGAAACCTGTCAAATACCATCGAAGTTTACGAAACGATAATAAAAACTCAAAAATACCTCCAAACTTTGAAAAAAATCAATCCCTTGGTCATAGTTTTCTGTTTGTTTTTCGCCAAAAAGGGACTGGATCTAGTGGCATGTATTTCTACCAACTCAAACATAGCCAAAAAATGGAGTCTGCCAAATTACACCAGGTCACCTATCAATGCCATCCAGTCTATCAAAAAGCTATAAGTGCCCCCCCCGGGCTAATAGTAAATTGGTGGCAGTACTCACCAGTATGAGCATTTGCTTCATTATACGTCATGGGCATGATATCTTGGTCATTTATTAAACTACCAAAAACATTGTCCTCTTTATCCTTCTCTGATTTCTCCGCTTGTTTTGAAGATTTCTGTGTTTTTGTTGTTTGGTGTCTTTTGCCAGCAATGACGTGATGAAGTTTTGATTTCCTTTTGATCTTGTTGGGATTTGTTTCTTTGTTCTTGCTTTTGCTAGTCACAACGTTCTTTTTATTGGTGCTAGTTCGCTTAGCAGACGGTCGACCTTGATAAACGTAAAAGAATTATTTGAATTAAGCTCAGGAGTGAAACGAAAAGAGCATAGTAAACTTGATTTCCAGTCTCTGTTAACAATACTGTCCCGTCATAACAGATGAACGTACTAAGCTCCAGAAAGCGAATGAAATAAAAAGTTACAAATCGTTTTTTTATCTACGTCATTAAATACTCTTACTTTGGTCATCAGTTCTCCCTCGTGCTTCATTTTGTATGATGGACAAATCATAAGGCACTTCTTGGTCACCTTCATCAGGTTGTCTTTCATTGAGGGGAGGAGGTTGAGCATTTCGTTCATTCTCTTCTTCACTGTTCGGTAAAATATCCTCATCGTTCATCAAATTGTTAAGTAAACGATCTTCCCTCTCTTTTTGTTTTGTGTTGACTAGAGCCTTTGTATGCTCTCTTTTTCCTGTAGCTTTCCTTCTGGCGAATTTCTTACTTCGCTTGTTGGCTTTTGATCTTTGCAAAGTGGCTTTCTTTGCGATGGTAACGCTTTGAGCTGAAAAGAAAACACCATCTTTGTCTAGTACAGGGTAATTAAAAAAAACTGCACCCCTAGAATTTTTGACGTAACTTTTTTTCTGTCTATCTTATCGCCATGAAATCTTCAACACTCACACCCTAGTAGATTTGAAGCCTGCATGTGGGATTTGAGGTTTATAGATATTTATTAAAATATGATAGTTTGAAGAAAAAGTACAGTTTCCATAAATGAACAAACCCTTTCTTTTCTGACGTCAAAAAAGAAAATACTATTCTTGTGATCGGAGCATAATACAGCGTTTATAGTCCCCAGGGATGCCCTCAAAGAACGCACAATGACAGAGAGGTACTGTAAGCCTATATATTTAAGCAAGTCCAGGAAAAATCAAGAAGTTAAAGAGGAATGGAATGAATTCCTTTATAGGAATTTAATGAACTCCTTTATATAATCGTCGTCAATGCAATCGATTGGTTTGAAGAGAGGATTGACGTGACATCGTGAAAAAATGAATCTCAATGCATTGCAGATGTTAGAAGAGGATACGTGTGAGAAAAATCGTCAAAACGGACCAAACCTTCTTTAGCTTTTTGATTTGATGTTATGGCTCACTTTCATTCATTTTCCATTCATTTCCATTCACTTATTGGTTTAAAAAACATGATCAACGGTATTTCACATTCAACTGAAAAACTTCTCCATTTTTGACGTCAAAATAAAATTCCCTGTTCACTTGTGAAACTGGTACTTTATCTTCAAACTTCTTATTCTTCATAAGATATGTAAGCTATAGTATTCAAATTTCACACATAGACTTTAAATTTACTAAGGAAAAAGGGTTTGAGATTTCAAAGCTATAGGATAAATAAAAATTAAGTTACGTTAAAAAATCTAGGGGTGCGGTTTTTTTTAATCACCCTGTAGAAAGGCTTTTCTAAAATTGACTTAAATAATTTCTTATATCTTTAACCAGTTGGGGAAGGCGTATTATAGCAGACAAGGTGATTCAATAAATACAAAGCCAAACAATACAATTCTCATAATGCAGACAACGCATTTTTGCAAAGGGAGTGTGTCGAATCCTCTTAACAAAGTACACAATAACAAAGCTTGACAGTCTTACTCTGTTCATTTCTCCCCTGTGCTTCATTTTGAATGATGGAAAAATCATAAGGCACTTCTTGGTCACCTTCATCAGGTTGTCTTTCATTGAGAGGAGGAGGTTGAGTATTTCGTTCATTCTCTTCTTCACTGTTCGGTAAAATATCCTCATCGTTCATCAAATTGTTAAGTAAACGATCTTCCCTCTCTTTTTGGTTCGTGTTGACTAAAGCCTTTGTCTGCTCTCTTTTTCCTGCAGCTTTCTTTCTGGCGAATTTCTTACTTCGCTTGTTGCCTTTTGATCTTTGCAAAGTGGCTTTCTTTGCGATGGGAACGTTTTGAGCTGAAAAGAAAACACCATCTTTGTCTAGTAGAAAGGCTTTTCTAAAATTGACTTAGGGTAATTTCTTATATCTTTAACCAGTTGGAGAAGGCGTATTATAGCAGACAAGGTGATTCAATAAATACAAAGCCAAACAATGCAATTCTCATAATGCAGACAACGCATTTTTGCAAAGGGAGACGGTATAATCCGCCAAAACCTAAAAAAAGCAAACAATTGCAAAGCTTGACAGTCTTACTCTGTCGATTTCTCCCCTGTGCATTATTTTGTATGATGGACAGATCATAAGGCACTTCTTGCTCACCTTCATCAGGTTGCCTTTCATTAAGAGGAGGAGGTTGAGCATTTCGTTCATTCTCTTCTTCGCTGTTCGGTAAAATATCCTCATCGTTCATTAAATTGTTGAATAAACGATCTTCCCTCTCTTTTTGGTTCGTGTTGACTAGAGGTTTAGTTTGTTGTCTTTTTCCTGTGGCTTCCTTTTTGGTAATTTTCTTACTTCTTTTAATGCTCTTTGCAATATGCAGATTGGTTTTCTTTGCGATGGGAACATTTTGAGCTGAAAAGGAAACACCGTCTTAATCAAGTAGAAAGGCTTTTATAAAAATGACTGAAATAACTTATATATCTTTAACCAGTTGGGAAGGCGTATCATAGCAACAAGGTGATTCAATAAATACAAAGCCAAAAAATACAATTCTTATGCTACAGACAACGCATTTTTGTAAAGGAAGAGGATATAATCCTTTAAAAAAAGCACACAATTAACAAGCTACTTACTCTGTCGATTTCTTCCCTGTGCATTATTTTGTATAATGGACAAATCATAAGGCACTTCTTGGTCACCTTCATCAGGTTGTCTTTCATTGAGGGGAGGAGGTTGAGCATTTCGTTCATTCTCTTCTTCGATGTTCGGTAAAATATCCTCATCGTTCATCAAATTGTTGAATAAACGATCTTCCCTCGCTTTTTGGTTTGTGTTAACTAGAGGTTTAGTGTGTTGTCTTTTTCCACCTGTTATGACCTGATGTAGCTTATTTTTCCTCTGTTTGCTTTCCTTTCTGATTTTCACTGCCTTCTTCTTTCCCTTTTTTCTCGTGTTCTTCTTACGTTTCATTTTGTGGCGATTTTTTCTTCTCATTCTATTTGTGATTTTTGCTATGAAATGAGATTGAGTCATATGTGATAAACATAGGCACAGTAAATCACAATTTAGCGTACTCAAAGCCCAAATTTTCAATTGAAAGCCTTATGAAACTAATGAAGATGGAGACTTTTCGTATTCACCATTTACAGTAAGCTGTTGTAAAGGCAATTAAACGCAATGTTTTTATGGATATCGCATTTTGATACCTTTCTTTGAGAAATTCATCATCGTAGAAGCAGGATTATCTTCTTTTCTTGTTGAGATGGTCACTCCCATTTTTGATGTACCAGCATTCAGTGACGTTGGTTGACCTCGATTGATCAGACCATTCTTTTGCACTATTTTGCCAACATTGTTTTTCAAACTGTGTTGTTGCGCAGATTTGGCTCGCGTGATAACCTATTCAAGAGAAATATATTATTTGAGGAATTTGCGGAAGGCCAATAAAGGATTTCAGTTATGTAATATAATATTTTCCTTTTATGAGTTTATGAAGGGTGTTCTACTTTCGATGGTTGTCAGAGAATTATTGCCTTGAATGTAATAGAAAAGTCGATTGTACAACTTATATAATCATTCGATATTTTACCTTCAGAGGATGGCCACATTGATCTTTAACGCATGGATGATCGTAAAGTTGTTGATGAGGATAAGGAAGTGCTGGATGAAGATGAATATTGTTGTCAGGGTGATGTGGTTGAGGTGTGTGGATGGCGGTGGCATCAAATAGTGGGCGTGGTAAATGGTGTATATGTGGGCGGAGTGCTATCGGTAAACCCTCGTGTGCTGGGTGTACCGGTGAGATGACCTGAATTAGGAAAAAAAGACGTTTTTCTATTGGTTCTCACTTCTGTTGAAACTTATGTAAATCTATCATGGACTGACTAAGCAGGTTAAACAAATATTTTGGAGTGACTACACTGTCACTTTATCTCTGACAAACAAACGTGGCTTGTGTAAGTGTGTTGAGCTGGAAAACTGTGGGCTTGGGAAGTCACTTTAGAATGATATTAGAATCGTAATCAGTGAAAAATCCATTTATACTCACTTGTAAAGGATGGGCACATTGGTCTTTAACGCATGGATGATCGTAAAGTTGTTGATTAGGATAAGGGAGTGCTGGATGAAGGTGAACATTGTTGTCAGGGTGATGTGGTTGAGGCGTGTGGATGGCGGTGGCACCAAATAGCGGGCGTGGTAAATGGTTTACATGTGGGCGGAGTGCTATCGGTAAACCCTCGTGTGCTGGGTGTACCGGTGAGATGACCTGAATTAGGAAAAAGTTTAAGAAAAAATCGATGTTTTTTTATTGGTTCATTTCCTGTTGTAAGTTACGTGATTCAAGTTACGTGAGTTAAATTAAGTTATCATGGACTGACTCTGCAGGCTCAACAAATCTTTTTGAGTGATTATACTATATCACTTTCTCCATGACAGACGACGTAGTTTATGTAAGTGCGTGGAGTTTGAAAAATTGCTGACTTGGTTATAAAATTGGGAAGTCGCTTTAGAAATATATCAGAATGGTAATCACTGAAAAAATACTATTATCGTCACCTTCGGATGAGTGCATTGGTCTTTGGCGCATGGTGCATCGTAAAGTTGTTGATGAGGATAAGGGAGTGCTGGATGAAGATGAACATTGTTGTCAGGGTGATGTGGTTGAGGCGTGTGGATGGCGGTGGCACCAAATAGCGGGCGTGGTAAATGATGTACTCGTGGGCGGTGACGTATCATACCTTCTAGAGCTGCATGGTGTGAATATGATGCTGGTAGAACAACTATGAAAGAAAGGAAACTCGTTTTAGATTTTAAATAAGTTTTAAATGCTTTGACTGACCACGTTTTGTTTTTTTGTCTATATAGTGGTGGAACCTCTAATTTGTGGATACCATCGGGGAAATGGATAAGTGTCCGCCTTTTAATAACTCTAAACACCGAAATACCGTCTACCTTTAAGAGATTGAAAATTTCACTGTATTTTGGTTTACCCTTTCCCTTAAAGCTTTTTCAACAGACCTTGACGATGTTGACGAGTCTTGATTGGTGAAACTTCTGGTGATCTTTGGATGTTTGGTCTCATCATTCGATCTGTCAATGCGATTTCTTCTTCATGAATATGTTCGATGTCATTGTTAAGAGCGAGGTTGTCTTTTTCTTGTGGTGTCAAAACATCGCTCATCTCTGCTTCTACATTTTCACCTATAAATAGAATATGTCATATGTCAAAAATGTAAAGATTTTTTTTTTTAAGTGGTTTCATCTCTCAGTGCGTTTAGCTTTAGTTACAATTTTGGAGGAACAATTCCCTGTTAACGGTCATAAAATGGTCTTAGAAGAATCATTTCAATTCTCACGTCTGAAACCAGAAAATGCATTACCTTGAGGAGGACTGGGAACATCATCACTTTCATTTACTGATTGTGGAATATAAGGTGCTCCTTCTTCATTTTTCCACTCTTCTTCTCTTCGTGCGTTCTCTTCCTTTTCATGTTGTAATTCTTCAGGTAGGATGTCATCATCATTCAGTAATTTACTGACTGTTGCGTCTTGAGCGGTTTCTCCATCTTAGAAGGAAGGATCATGCGGTATTATATCTAGTCGGACAAAACAACTTTTCAAACCAAACTTTCCTCAACAAAATATTGTCAAACTTTCAACTATCAAACCTAACATTAATTCACAAAAGTTAGCAATTACCTTGGGAAGAACATGGTTGTGGATGATTATCATGACTGATAACTTGTCTTTTCTTTCCATCAATATCCAATTTCATCTTCCCATTCTCATCTCGACAAAATGGGTTGAATGTTTGGAGTGGTTGGCTGTCGATGGTTCCTTTGGGTGAATCGACATCGTCCTTTTGCGGCTCCACTGAGAAGAGATTATGAAATGATAACTTATGGTATGTACATGCATAACCATATTCAAAAAATAATTATTTACCAGCTCCAAAAAAAGACTTCGAATGGCACGAAGACACAAATAACATCATCTTTGTCATTACTTTCAAACTAGCTGCCATTTTAAATCAAATCTTTAAAACGTACCTTGGCTTTTCTTTTGGAAATGGGGAGTGATGTGGACAACACGATTGTCTCCTTGATCTTGTACATCCAGATGTTCTGCAAGTTGTTCATTCTCAGGTCGATTGTCTCTCGCATAATATTCACTCGCTTCTCCGTGACGATCTTTGTCTACGAATACAAAGGAAGTGGTTGGAAGAATGTTTCTTCCTCCTGATGAATGAAATTTACAACATCATCACGAGAATCATTTCGGATGTTTGGAGCATGTTCGCAGTTTGTTAGTACAGTATACATAATGAATTATTATGTACGAAGGATATCTCGAAAAAGGAGATAAGGAGCTTTTTTCTGTGAGAATTGTATCCTTGATTAGAAGCGGACGAAAGGGTTGGTGTGCATTCAGTGACAAATACTTTTGCAAAAGATATATAAAAGACTGTAGTAGATGACGTACCTTCTTTAGAAGTTTTATTATGAAGATCATTAGCCTCTGGTTCAGTAGCAATTTGTTCTTCGAAATGTGGTATGGACATTAGGATATGGCCATTGAATGATTGAAGTTCAGTAGAAGGGGGTTCAATGAATTGGTCGTGCTCCATATAATCATCACTACCGTCTTGTTTGGGCATTTCACGGTGAATGTGCACCACTGGAAAGTGAAAGCAGTGTTCATCAGCTATCTGCATGTCAGTAACTTATGCGTCAATCCCTTTGTTATGTGAGTTTTTAGACGAGTTTTTATACTCATAGAAAGTTGTTTTTTCACCTTAAGGTTAAACCTTGCACGAAAATTTGATTTAGCAATATTAGTACAATAAACTCCCTAGACTCCTTTCTTCCAAGCGCTTAGCGGTCATTTAACGTTAAATGAACGTTGGAACAACGTTGTTTGCCAGCTTGGTAACTGGTCTATATCAATAAAACGTTAGCATTGTATGAGGGACACGTGTAATGAAGTGTTGACGAACCTTTAGTGTCGTTGTGTATGCCATGGTATACTCTTCGTATTGTTGATGTCCCGTTTTTCTTACTGTGCTCATCATCTGTTGCATCACGACCTAACAATATGTCAAAGAAACGATAGTTTTGCGAGTTGTGCCTTTAAGAAACTGAAGTTTATCGGCAAACATTACATCAAGCTTTTCCCTCGTTATCCGTACAGAGGGAGCCGAACCAAAAAGATTCTTGAAAATGGAATCCCTTGGAAATATGACAAAGTTTTAAAAGAACCCTCAGAAAAGCTCTTCTTCATAAAGTTAAGGTGGAGCTAAAATCAGTCTAGAATAATTATTAATCACTTTCCGCTCATAAAAGGATAACTTTTCTTTTTACCCCTGGAGAAGAAGATACAGCTAGGCGTTGCTTTGTAATGTAAACCCTGGAAAAGAGCTTTCCTTAGACTCCCTGGAAATGTTCATCAACCCCTCCCCCTGTATTGGTATAAAATGGAATGGCGCATTATTCACGTAATGTAATGTTTTAACTTTAACGTCTAACAAACCTTCCACTTTCCCTCTCCGTTCTCCATCATGGAAATGGTGTGGTGAATGATGATATTCTTCTTCGATATCTCCCGATCCTTCATCTTCATCGTGGTAATCGTGATGTCCATAATCGTCATCGTAATCTTCATCACCGTAGTCATGGTGATCACGGTGGTGATGATGGTGGTGGTTGTGGTGGTGACCATGTCCTCCAAAGCCTTTTTAAAAAAGTATCAAAGGTTAAAGACTGTATTACCCGGAGAAACTTTCTATATGAACTAAAAGACGTATGGCGCTGCACTTAGAATTGGACATTTTCCTAGTAGAACTTTTCCAAAATCATGTCCATGTTTACAGGATCAATTTATAAAAAAATTATGACACACCTGTTTCAATGCCCCGGTGAAATCTTTTTCCACAGTGGGGAGCTAGAAATTCTATTCTTACCAGCTCAAAAAAAGTGGGATAGTTTTCATGTGTCTTTTTATCCACTTGGGATGGGATCAAAGTCAATTTGGAAGTGGGCTGAAGTTTTGGTGTATGTTTCTCGCCGTGATGAGATTTCGGCTCTATTTATGACATAGGGGTGTATCATGAATTGCAGTTATTTCTTGTTTTGTCTTTTGATTATGACGTAAGTAAGTTTGATAATTGCATACATAATTCCACAATTCGTCTATTCTTCCTTTAAATTCCTTTGAAAGGCAGTATTGTTGTCTGTTAGGTATATTCTTCCTCTTCAAAATTCTTAAGAATCAGCTAATATAAAATAAATGAGTATTTACCGATGCCATCAGGACACCACCCGTAACCACCACCATATCCATTGCAACCAAAATGTCCTTCGTGGTCAGAATGTATTTCATGGTGATGCAACTTATGGATATCCATATGCATCTCTGGGTAGTGACCAATCGAACCATATGGATCTTGTCGCTTAGCAACGTATGGTTCACTGCTCATTAGGAAGATTTGGCGTGTCTGACCTGGTGATTCTACTGTCTTTTTGGTAGTCATGGAATCTGGAATTTCAAAAACAATATTAAATTGAATGCATCTAATGTTGAGAAGAGTGGGCATTGTTTCAATGAAGAAATGTTGTGCAAACTTGATCAAACCAGTGAGAAAGAGTTGCGTCGTCCGCTACCTCTAAATACAAAAACCTTTGAGTCGAAAGACTGACTGCTACACCAAAGTCTGTAGCTAATCAAACCGAGAATCACTAAGAAACAATAGTCTCACTTTGTTTGACTTCTTCCACACTTCTACCATGCCGATAACGACTGGTGTCCATTTCATCTTCGAAGTGGACATCTGGTGTGTCTCGGATTCCAGGGCCATGGAATTCTTCTCCCTGGAAGACAGGTAGAGGTGAGATGGGTCCTTCATGAACAACCTCTGGTGGAACAATGCGATCATCAGAGTCTACTTCTTGGTGTGGGTGTTCATGCACATGGGAATGTGTTCCCTGGTTTTGAATCATCTCGTGCTCGTTGTGAACTGTCTCTCCTGGTGAAACGAGAAGGAAGGTTTTTTTATTTTTAATGAGACATCTAGGTTGGCAATAAGAATGTCTTCTTAAATCTATCTACCAGAGAATCTATCTTATTGGAAGAAACAATAAACTAATTTGGATTGGTCCGCAATTGCAATTTTTACATTTATTTCCAGTGATCCAAAGCTATCATGAGGCCCCCCAGCGGCACCCCTAATCACGCCATCACGTAAAAAGATTTTCTCCATCACGCATCACGAAAATCGCTAAAATTTGTCATCACGCAAAAAATAGCGAAAAATAGCCCAAATCACGCATCACGCCTCAAATTTTTGTCCTATCACGCATCACGCCAAAATCTTGATCACGCCATCACGCCAAAAAAAATCCCTAATCACGCCATCACGCAAGAATAAAGTCCCAATCACGCCATCACGCAAACCGCTGGGGGGGGGTCTCTATCATCAAAGTGACACACGCTACAATTTAGCCTGCATGCGCCTGGAAGTTTTGACGTTATTACTTTGCTTCAGTATTTCTTTCTGCTTTCATAAGGACGGCGAAAACCCTCGTCAACTCGTGTAGGGTAGGAAAATAAAGAAGCTCCATTTTGTGTTTTAACTTACCAGGGTCTTGGTGGACGCCTTCTTCGTGATCAATATGAACGATTGGGAATTCGTGGTGATGAAGGTGTTCATTCTGTTCATGGTGGATGAAATGATGATGTCCTTGTTCTTTGGCAATCTCTTTGTGAAATTCATCCTTGATGTCTTTCTCCTCATCACCGTCACCTCCATGGAAATCCTTGCCTGTTGAAAATGAAATGAGTAATATTATTGTCTGTGTTATTGGTTGGGTAGTTCAAAATAGGCAAAAGAAGGTATACTCCATCCCCTTATCAAACGACGGATGTGTTGCAGAGGTTCAAAAAATGGACCTTATGAACTTGGGCTGACGTTGTCTTGAAAAAGTCGTCAACACTTTTCTCAAAAACTCGAAAAGATAACTCCCCCAACTGGATTTGATGTTTATGTGATCCAACCCAGAGCTCATGGTGATTTAATGAGGCACCCCTCTCTCCTCCCTATACTATACTACCCTTTGGGGGAGTGGTTTCTGAGAGAAATTTCCACCAACAAAATGAAAGAAGTGTATGAATACCTTCCTGTCCTTCACCATTATGTAATTCACCAGGATGGTGTTCTTCCGGTTTATGATGCTCTTCACCGAACTGTGGTTCTGTTTCATGATGACCTCCTTCACCTTGGTGATGTTGGTGATCGTCGTGATACATCTCGTCATCGCCTGAATGTTGAAGCGAAATACAACAATTGTCATTAGGTGTCTTTAACATTTGCTGAAGATTTAGCAATTTGAAGATCGACTTTGTACTTTTAATTGTTCATATTGTTCATATTGCGTTTTTGTGCCTCGTTACTCTTATAAAGAAAAGAGTGTACACGTAAATGCGTGAAACTAGGCTGCATGTATCCCCTCTGATGTGCTTTGATATATCCTATATCAATATAAATTCTGGGGATGCAAGTAGCCTAGCGTGAAACATGCTCTCACCTTCGTCCCCAGTATCGATATCGTGATCATCATGCTCATCCACATCTCCTCCTTCCTTCTCAACATACCCTTCTGCTTCTCTCTTGGCACCTGTTAATGTTGTGGTCCCGTTACATGGGCTGCACCCTTCTTCTGATGGTGTGTTCTGTATGGAGAAAGTTTCCTTGGTTTCATGATTTTATTGTTGCTATGAGATACTTTGAGGGAACTAATTCTAGCAAGGGGCATAAATGACAGGAAAAAATAATTTTGACGAGGACTAATTTTAGCGAATGGAAGGGTATATCAGTAAAAATTAGTTTATGGTTAACTTCGGCGAGACTTTGGCAATTATCTTATTTTTATGGCCGATGAAAAGTCAAACGAATAGTGATCAATCAATTCTAGCTTCTCCATCGTCAAATGATTTTTGTTGATGCCAAAAGATAGTATTATCTTCAATATCATGGTTATAATTCCCAAAATTCAATAGTCTATATGAAATTAAAGGTGGAATAGAGATGAAAGCTACAAGTACTGAATCATACAATGCTTACATAAGGGATAGAAGTATTGCAACATTTCTTGGAACCATGATGTTGATGAATCAGATCTTGATCGCAACCAGGACATTGATTGTAATTATGACCACGATGTATTTTGTGGTGATGATGGTAATGATGTTGGTGGTGATTATCATGAAGACCAGATTCTCCTTGCTCGCTTTGATTCTCTTGACCTTATGAATGAAAGAAAAAAACAAGGTCTTAAAATCACTGTCAATTCTAAATAGCGAAAACTGAGACTCTGAATGGGAAAATTTTCAATTGTTTGTCAATATGATACGAGTACGAAGCATGTTTGAAAATTTACGGTTCTCACAAAAAATCTCAAACTTGAACAATTTTCGTATGTTGTGCACTTGATTTCAAAGTAGTTTACCTTTGAACATTGCTGATTGCTGGTTGTGATGACCATGGTGGTGACTCATATGTCCCATATGGTGGCCCATATGGTGATGATGTCTATGATGATGATGACCTGTGGGTAGAAAGTAGAAAAGATTTAAAAAGTTATTCTATAATAAGACATTACTCAACACGTCAAGGTATCCAATAAGATTTCAACCTTCCTCTAGAAAAACTATCACAACCTAACCCCCAAGATAGTCAAAAATGGTCGTACCTCCCTAAGGCTTGGAAAAATTGTCATAGCCCCCTTTATCTTCTCTGCTAAATAATTACGTCAGTTTTTGAAGATGAATAAAATCGGGTTACAATCTAAAAGTGGACATTCCTGGACACTCTTTTTCACCTCTCGTAAAATAAAATCACGATATATTGGGGACCAACCTCCTTCGTGCTCCGAAGACATGTGTTCGTTTTGGTTGGTCACGTGGTGATTTCCTCTACTCGTTTCATGATGGTGATGCATGCTTTCACCACCCATGT
Source organism: Clytia hemisphaerica (assembly GCF_902728285.1). Lineage (NCBI taxonomy): Eukaryota > Metazoa > Cnidaria > Hydrozoa > Leptothecata > Clytiidae > Clytia > Clytia hemisphaerica. Next base: position 906,183 of record NW_027103728.1, on the reverse strand, counting down.
GCTCATCTTGATGTGGCATACGTGCCATGTATTGATGGTCCATCACTTTACTGCCCAATGCACTCTCCCTATATCGACCTGTAAATATATTACATGAAATGATTTATTAAATTTCAATGCTTCCAACGGTAAATGTCAACGTTGTCTGTATATTTACTTATTTAATTTATTTGCTTAATCTCTTCCCTCTTTTTACCACTGTTACGTTGAGCCGACGTGTGCCACAGAACGAAATAACTAACTAACGCACTGACTATGTAAGAAAATAGTCTTAATAAAATATACTAATAATATGCACGCGATTTCTACTTACCTTTTGCTGAAATTGACTTTCGGAGAGGCAGTTTTAGCCAATCTGGAAGGTATAAAGTCCAAAAAAATTCCAACCATGGTGGGGCCTTCTTAGATACTAAACATATAGGGCCCCCCTAAAATAGAATTTGTGTCTACGGCACTGAATATCTACCCTTATTTTGAATATCGTGAAGTAGATTATTTTCTAATTCCATCAAACTTATCATAAAAACGAATTCAAACTATACAATCCGTACACATTTCACGGAGTAGAATTTACTTTACAACACAGCAATTCAAATAGAGTGCATTAGTCAACGCTAACGTACGCTGGTTCATTCATTTCTATTGTATAATTTAATTGTTGCGAGGGAAGGCCCGTTTCCTTGTACAATAGCTTTACCAACCTCTTTCGAAGTCGACTTCATCACCAATGAATTCAGTGCTGCCATGGAAACCAGGGTGATGAAAATGATCATGGTCTTCATGATGATGTTGTTCTTGTTCTTGCGATGAACCATACGTCTCATCCTCCAGATGTGATGCGTCATTGTGCATGTTGAAACTGTATCCATGCATACCGTACAAATGGCCTGCAAGCGGAAGAATTTTTCAGTACTTTTTCAATGGGGAATCTGATTTCCTTTCAGTCAGTTCAAAGGTAAGGGTATGTTACGTCACGTTCATTCTGGCTGGGAGCACTGAGAGCACTTTTTGACTGGGTAAAGACTCCAATCTTTAATTATGGTCGACATTCTCATAAGAATATCAATATTATTTTTACAACCTAAGCAGTCGCTTCATCTCGCTTGTTTTATCATTTGCTGCCTCTACACTTTTAAGTTTTCTGTATTCCCATCTTCTAGACCTTTTGGCTTTCGTCAAAGCGTACAGTTTTTGCCTTTTGCCTTGTAAACAAAGATGAAGATTTTAAGGGCTTAATGTTGTCCGTTTTACAGTTTGTTAAGCTTCACCTCTTAAGTTCATTTATCTTTATCTTTAAAAGCCTCACTTTTGAAATTAAAGAAAACTGACGAACCTGCTTGATGGTGAAAGCCACCTCCATCGGTTAAATGACCATGTGGTTCCTCTTCCACGTGCTCTACATGATGTCCTTTCTCTTTTTCTTTATGCATGGCTTTCTGTTTACCTTCCAACGCCTCTTTCAACATCTTTTCGTGTTCTTTTGCTTCTTTCTCGTGAAGTTTGTGCTCCTTTTCTACTTGTGCAATCTTTTGGAAATTGTGAGGGATAGCATTCATGATGTTGTCACCGAAATGAACAGCGTGCAGATCTGGCATGCTATGGATCATGTAGTCATGCTCTTCGCTGATTTTATCACCTAGAATTGAAATTTCAGATTGAAAACCTTTTTTGACTGGTAATTTCTAATTTTGATGCTTTTATATCAAAGAAATATTATTCATGTCATTTAGGTATTCCACTCCTTCGTTTTACGCCACGGTTTAAAAACTCTTATATCACTGCGTTGCACGATTATGCCATCATACGAATGTAAAGCTATTGCAATAGAACCGCAAACCTTTCTTCAGGACTACATCGTCCATATGGTGATGTCCGTAGGATGCACCATCGATGCCACCAGCATACCCACCAACCATTTGCATGTGATGGTCTTGACCATGCCCTCCTCCTTCGTGTGAAAACTCCCGATGCATGTCCATGTGACCTACTCCTTCCATATGGTGGCCCGTATGTCCCAAATATCCACCGTCATGTCCATAATGGCCACCACTTCCACCATAGTAGCCGCTGCCATAGTTACCATATCCATGACCATGACCGTTGCCATGTGACCCGTGATGGCTCCCATAGCCTCCATAACCATGGCTACCATAGCCGCCGTAGCCACCGTAGCCATGGTTCCCATGATGATCTGTTCCATGATGGCGACCATAGTGTAAATGTTCTCCTGCATCTTCACCACTGTGTGTTCCTACGGTAACATCGATTAAAAAGTTATGTTCATGGTAACTTACATTGACATAAATGAAGGTATTGATACCTTCAATATGAACCTTGAATATGTCTTCTCTTGCTATTATTAATAAAACAACTACATTTTAAGAACTGTTATTCCTTTTAAAAAGCTTCGCCGGGTTTTCCCAAGATGTTTAACCCTTCAATGACGACTTTATCATTGTTCAAAAATGAAAGATCTTGCATATCTATCAAGTCCCATATCGAAATTACTTCCGAAATTTCAGGTTAAATAATTCTTGTAAGACACAAAGAAAGACGTACCAATGTACCGGTGATCGTGCATCCCACTTTGACCATGTTCATGTTGCCCTGGGTGACCAACTTCTCCATGTCCCCAATGTGATGACATCCATTCACCGATATTTCCGCCATGGAAACTGTCTAGTTCAGAATCTTTGAAAGAGAGAAAATTAAGATGAAGAACTAGTGCCGTGGTTCTGTAGGAAATCCTACCTAGGTCACGTGATAATATAATATGATTTCAGCGCTTGACCAATCAGAAGCTTCTTTTCAATAGCTACAAAATCAACAATATCTTTTGCGATATTAACTTTTTTTTGCTTGGAAAAGTTTAAAGCACACCATCTAGCCCTTCGGGCTTTACAAAAATCTGTGATTTTAAGCATGAAGAAAATAATAATGAAAACTTCCATAAGAATACTTTTAATCCCTCCTTATCAAAATTTAGACTTAAACTTCATATTTTTCTTAACTAAGCTCGAGTAGTTTCATTCTCGAAATTTTCGAGAAAGACGATCTGGTCTAATGTAACGTGAAGCCTTGGATTAGACTAAGATAGTAGTTTGGTAGACTTTTTCCCAGAAGTATTTTAGCAGTTTGAAGCTCGTGTATTTTTCCTTGATAAAAGTGGCGCCAAAATACCAGCTTTGGAAAATGCCTCCCCAGTTTATCACCCTTATATCGGTCGACCCACCACGCTACTGGACTAGTAGTGTTATCAGGAATAAAATGGTTCTTATTCATTCAAGCGAGTGAATTCTACCACGGCTTCGAAAGGGAAATATATGGTACAAACTTACCTATGCTTTTATCGTAGTATTTATTTGCCACAACACTCGAATGATCATGTTCATGTCGAATTGAATCATGCCCAATACTTGTATAAGGATCTCCACCCTTTCTCGTTTGTCCTGTCACTTCTTCGGGAATGTATCTGTTGACCTTGAACCCTGGAAACAAGTCTAACTCTTCTTCCGGAGATGATTTGGATTGAGATTGATCATGGAATTTAGATATTGAGTCACCAGCAGATTGTGGTGGTCCTTTTGAATCAGTTTGCTTACTTTTAGTGATTGCAGCGACTGGTGCATTCCTACCAGTGACTGATTCTTTATCTTTTTTTCCCATACTTTCTTCAGCACCAGGGATAGGTCTTGGTAACATTGTTTCTTCTGAATGTGAACCAGCATTGTTCGAGAATTTGGAGACAATATTATTTTCCTCCGCTTGGGACTTCTGTCGTTTGGAGTAATTCTCATCAAACAAAGTAACAAGTTCTTTCGTCATACAACTAACGCCTTCACAACCTTCATTTGTGTTTTCAATGAATTTCTGTGAGTGTGGTTCTTCGTTTTTCAAAGATGATTCCAAGTCTTCAACATCTTTCAATAAACCTTTGGCAGAACTCAAAATATTCTCCTCTTTACTGGTCGGACCATCAGTAACTTTTGAATTTTCTCCGCTCTGTTCTTTATCTAAAGAAAGTTTGCTCTGCGAAATATTCACCTCAGATTTCGAAGAAGAAGTTTTATCTTCATCCTTATTGCCATCAACTCTGACATTGCCTTTCGTAGAAACATCTTTTGCCTCTTGCGATGGAGACTTTGCAATATCTTCAATTACATCAGTGTTTTGCACAGCAGCTGTGGTATCTTTGGATGATATCTTATCAACGTCCAGATCTGATTTAACCGGAGCTGACTCCTTGCCCGAAGAAGTTTCCTGACCTAGTTTTTTACTTAAAGATGTTTTCTCCATCCCATTATTGGAGGATCCCTCTTCACCAAGGTCAATATTTAACGATTCAAAATGTGATTGCTTATCTGCACCGTTCACCTCCGTGTCCACCAATCTGGACATAATAGAATCGATCTCATTATCCTTCAACGTTCCTGATGCAATACTTTTTACAGTATCAAATTGTTTTTCACTGATTTTTGACACGTTAGGATCGGGTTCTTTATGATCTTTTTGTCTGGCGCTTCCTGTAAGATCTTCACCTTCTGCAATGTTGGTGACATTCTTGAAACGCTCTTTATCACTAAGAACTTCCAATGCATTGATGCTTTTATTGAGATTGACCGTAACACCAGCGCTGGGTAGTTTACCAACTGATTCAGTATCAATCAAATGATTGACAAGTTTTGGATATCGCTTTTTGATATAATAAAACATGAGGAGTTTGTTCAGTTTCGTTTGAGTGACTGGCACCGCTATGCGACTATCGGCGTCGTTGGGATCCAGTTGTATGGAATCACGTCTTAGATTTGTTTTGCTGTTCAGCAATCTTTCGTGTACCTTTGGAATGGTGTTTCTTTTGTCTGTGTCTTTTTCGATGGAGTCGCCAATACTCTGAACACGTTTTGCTAGAAAAGAAATTGTTTGTTAGTAAACGAGAGCGGTCGAATATAAGTTCAAAACGTTGAAAGGAACAGTGTTAAATTAAGTTGACATTAACAACTGCAAAAGTTAAGCATCAAGAATTTCTGTATAAAAATATTGTTTTTTATAATCCATCCAATACTCAATATTAGATATGACATAGGGTTTTTGAGCGTACAATTTTCATCCATCATTCGCATCATTCGATCCATTGGCGTTTCTCGAACATGAAGGACGACGTCTGTTCCGTTCTCCATTACTGAATGTTTTGTACCCGTTACTTGCTCATCCATTTCTGCATCTGTGAAAAGATTCAAAATGCTGATTAACTTTCAGAAAATTCATTAACACAGCCTGGCCCTTAAGAAAACGGAATTTACATGCTATTTTGGTTGTTCTAAAGTTAAGAGAGATTTCCATGTTTAATTTGATATTGAATCATTTCCACTTCTTTCGGGGGTGCTTTTTCTACACACTCTTCAGTTTCGCGCTGAAGAGTGCGAGAAGGTGACCCTAAGGTGCTTCTTTCGATATTTCTCCACAAAACGACCTAGTATGGGTTAGTTTCCCCCATTGATTTCTCTTTTAGGCTTTAGTTTTAGAGAATTGCACAAAGTATGGCACGTAAACTGGTCACGATTTCCAGTGAAACCTTTCTGACAACAAACGTAGTATCAACAAGAATCCAATCTCAAATACCTTTTTGGTCCACCACTCGGTCCATATAATCACTGAGAGCATCAATATCTTTCCCTCGATCTTCGATTCGTTGCCTAGCAACTGGGCTGTCCACATCGTTCATGTGTGCATCTATAATGATGATGTTGAAACAATGGAGATTATTTTTACCAGATCTTCACTTAACTATGTGAATGGCCAAGAATAACATATTCTTGTTTTCCTTATGTATGCTACTTTTAGAGTCTTGTCAACACTATAAATAATATCTGTCAAAATGCTGAGGACCTTATTTGACCATAATCGCTACCTATGATGACATCTTAATTTTGCTCTTAATCAGAGGTGAATACATAGTTTATTTTGCTTAGAATATAGCAAGTCAAAAGAGTAAAAATACCGATAGATTTCTCAATATCATCACTGCCTTGATCAATTTGCGCACCAAGCCGATCGATCTCCTTCCCCTTTTCTTCGATCTTCAAACCTAAATCATCAACTTCCTTCGCGTATGCTGGTTTCTCTGGAACATTTGCTACATTAATAAACATTCATAGTTTAAACATTCAGTTATTGGTTCGTAAATCGCCAAAATAGGGAGGGTGTTTCAAGGGAAGAGTAACCATTGAGAGGTTGAACATTAAATCAACCTTCCACTATTAGAAATTGAAACACACTTTTCAAATTTTCGAAATTATGTGTATCAAATAGATTTAAAAATTATATTTTAAAACCTTTGTCATATTCTTCACTAAAGAGTCAGCAGCTTACGCAGCTTACTAACCGGGTTTAGCTTGACCAGCTTCCACAGAAAAGCCATTAAATGTTGCACAAATAATGCCAAAGATGTAAACATTGCTCAACCAATTCATTACAAAGAATATTGACACCGGCTTCACCAATCATATTCTAATGACATATTTGCACGACTCATTCATCTCCACATCTTTATTTTCCACAGATTTTAAATCAAAACCCTTATAAATTTGATATTGATAAATTTTTGGTAATTATACATGCGGTTTGTATTCGATCATTCTCAAAGAGTTGCTGCAATTATTTCTTCTTTGTATTTCAAACTCACATTCAGTACATTTTGATAATAAATCTAATTTAATAGAATGTTGCAAGTCGCATAGTCCTAGCTCCAACCCAACAAATATAACCTTCTTATGATTGACAACAGTATTTCAACTTTAAAGACCTTATTATCGGCAAAGAAAAAACATTTTGAAAAGATTTTTGCGTTAGAAGGTGTATCTTCAACCAAACTAAAAAAAGATTTTCGGAAAATTTTTATAAAAGCTTCTTCGTCTCAAAATCTTGAAAATAGCGGTTTTTGACAAATTCTTCATTCCCAATTTTTCGTACAAAAAAATAGTCTTTTTGATACATCAATTTAGGAAAGTTTTCCGAAAAATTTCAAATAGTTCATTTCTTTGCGGACAATTTAAAAAAGATTCGAAAAAAAGGTTAATTACCCATTGAAACTTAGCATTTTTTGTATAAGAGGGTAATATAACATTTGATTAACGTCTTTTTAAAGTTCATAACGTCATTTTTGTAATTCGATTCTTAATTACTATTGATAGAATAAATTTCCAAACAACTTGTAAAAGCAATTTTTTGTTAAAAGTGCCTGTATACCTACCCCACGGGTTTTGCTTTGATTTTGATAGGATGGTGGGAATGTAGAATTAACTCCGGCAAATCCTAGGTTCTAGGCCAATGAATTCTTAGCAAGCACAAGCCTAGTGACATACTATGTAGTGTATTGGTTAGCGTGAATATGATATGAATTTGAACCAAAATTTTAAACCGATGCATTGTAACTTTTTTATTTCGTGCCTGGAACTGGCGAATTTTACCGTTCGTCAGGCCTAAATAGGATCCCTGGCACCCCTTTTCACGAGTTTTGACTGATAAGTGAATGAGTGATATTATGATGGGATTAGATTTTATCATTCATTCATTGTTGAAATCTTGGGGTTTATTGTTTCAGAAAGAAATTAGAGCGGGGAAAGCATGAAAAACGCGACGATAGGGTTGAGATGAATTTTATTATAAAGTTCCTTGGATCAAATTAGAAATATTAGGGCGTGGTTCATTGGGGCATCCGCGCACCCCTAAAATTTTACCATTCCCTCGATTTTTCCTGTTTCTCGGAATTTTATCCAAATCCAGACAGCATACTAAAAATGCTACAATATTAATCGAAGTTCTGGAAGTTGATTTTGAAGTCTATGTTATTCGGATTGCTTTCAAATCAGAAGTCAATAAATGCCATAGAATCCAAATGACCCTACTCTGGTAGAGTTCGCTCGTAAATAATTTCAAGCTGAAATATGAAAAGTAATCATATAAATTGTTGCGAATGCCAACTTGGTCAAATCGAAAGTAAATTTTGGTGTTTGGCTCCACGGAACCATTATGGCTGAAAACGAAATGCTGGAAAATTTCATTCATATACCAGATTTTTTATTGTTTCCTTTTGGTTTTATGCACTAAATACTTAACTGAAGTTCAACCATGGCAGACAAACAGGATAAACAGACTGAAGTTTTGTCACTCGTTAAAACACCAAACTGGTCAACATGCACTGATGTTAGTGTTTTAAAAGGGAAGTCAAGAAATGATTTGATTTGCCCAAAACACAAAAACAAAAAGCTAGCTTTGCTTATCCATGAAATCGAAGGATTTGTCGTTGAAGAAAGCAATCTACCTTTCAAGGTTAGTATTATGCACCATTAGGGCATCATCAATTTTCAAACTATCAATTTTCTCTCTGCAAACGGATAAAAGTCTGCAACAAGCGTACATTATTCCAGGCTGGAAATGGTGTAATTACCTTTGGTGTATTGACGTAAGGAGCGGATATAATAAAGTAAGATATTGTTGTAAGTCATTCATTCATTACCCGCCCCAGGTTTAAGCGCATCCACCTTAGGCGGTCATCGAAAAATTGTTCTGTCCGCGTCACCCGCCCGCATCATATTTTTTGCTGATTTTCCGGTGCGGAGAGATATGTGGAAAAATATCTGGGAAAAATAATTTGTTCTTTGAAAGTATAGCTTTTTTCTCAATTGTTCTGACGGCCATTGGAAAATTGTTTTGCTCGCGTCACCACCCGCCCCTGAATCACTGGCGTGATTAAAAAACCCGGGAATTTTTTTCGACCGCCCGTTCGCCCGCATGCATTTTTAACACCGCGACACGAACAGAGCATTTTTTCGATGACCGCCTTAGAAGTACCAGCAATACAAGCTATTTTTCTAAACATAAAACTAGAAAATATAGCAATTTTTAGGCATAAAAAGATCAAATATCCCAGGGCCTGGACCCGTTTTTGGGGCTTAGAGCGCCTCCATTTCGCCCGCCCTATCGGTGGGTGCTGTTCCGCAAGCCAAAAGTGTTTCAACCGGTATTCCAACAAAGCCATATTTTGGTTTGTACAGAAATTTCGCTCGCTCAAATCAAAACAACAAAATGGTCAATCTCACTAAAGCAAAACATTGCCGCCACGGCATTTCCCTGGATAAAAATTCTGGTCACGTGACCATCCGTGATTTTAGACCAATGAAAACGCTTAATTTCCCCGGATTAAAGTTGTGTCTACACTAACACCATAGTTTGCACCCCCCCTTTTTAATAGGGGGGGATGCCAACTTTCTGGAGGGCCTTTGTAGGGGGGTACCGAGATCTGCCGAAAAAACTAGGGGGGATGGGAATGTAGGGGGGGATCAAATAAAAAAGGGGGGGGGTTTGGAAATTTTGGTCAATTTTCTAATCAAATACAAATCAAATACAAATTGTCACAGTGAATGATCAAGATTAATGATAAACGCTAGTTATATTCTGTCATTGTTGGCCCGTGACTATAATACTTCATACTCTTTCTTGTTGATAATTTTGCTGGTAGGTGGGAAAGCGAGTTTCCTTCGAAACGGATTTTCTGTTAAAAAAAAGGGGGGATAAAATTTCATTACAAAAGGGGGGGATGGGTATATAGGGGGGATGAAATAAACCTAGGGAGGTTCATACCCCTCTGCAAACTATGAACACATGGGAAATAGCTTGAAAAAGAGAGAAAAAACCGGGGGTCAAATTAAATTTTACTCCCTTCTTGCGGCAAACATAAAAGACTTTAAGAGGCCATTTATTTAAGAAAGGGGTGTTATATCATAAATAAATTATGTAAGTAAGTGATATTTTAAATAACAAGTTCATTAACAATTTTATTTTGAAGTTTGTTTTTAAAAACAAAACCCCCGTGCTAGATGATAATTTCATTTTCTTAACTTATGGACCCATTTGGAAGTATTTGTAATACAGATCATTTGCCAGTGTAGTTGCAACCTATACAAGAATTGGAATCTAAAGTCTGAAGTCGTAACTCCTTGCCAGTGACTCTGCAGAGAAATTTTTAGTTGGCAGACACTGACTTTAGGTTTGGAAATCGTTTTATTTTGAAATGTAATCTTCACACTTTCGATGAATACTTTTATTTATTTGGATTCATGAAAGGTTCAAGGTTTGTTTACTTTTTATTTCAAATTATTTCATTGATTTATTGAGCTGCAATAGCTGATTGAAAAACGAAGATTTTTGATAGTTATCAGCGTGGGCTTGGCCGCCATTTTGAATTTCTTCTGTACTCGGCAATTTAGAGGTTGTTCATAATACGCGATTTGGCTTACGTGTAACACTTGTGAAGCGGACCTTGTTTTTGGCGTAGACTTCAGTTTAAACAAATAACAATTCGACGTGGACTTTGCATCGTTTCCATACTGGCTATTATTATGTCTATGATTTGATGGTAGTGTATGTAATGAGTTTTACCTTCAAATTGGACCAATTTTGCAAAATCTAGGGAGGGACTATCTTAAAACCAAATCTCAAGCAAGCTGCCAGTTAATAACTGACATAAATTTCACCTACAAAATAAAAAACAAACGTCAAACTATGTGCAAGTTCGAATAGGAAGTATTTGAAGAATTTGAGCTATCAAAAAGGTGTTAGTTTAGTTACTATAAAATGATTCTGTACATATTCAACTCTTAGAAAAATGTTTGATTGTGGGTGAAAAAAAGTCACTCTGAATCAGTCTATTCCATTTTTTCATAGTTGCTAAGTTTCTGAATTTCAAGAATCAGGAGTCCTCTGGAATACCGTAAAGTGGTCTAATGTCAACATCCCTCTTCTAATTTCGACACCTTTCTTTAAAGATAGGAATGATAGGAAGATCAGGATCACTGATAGACAAAAGCTTTTTTCCACTCTGTTTGCCAAGCAAACATAAATAGTTTCCATCAGCGATTTCGTCCTTCCTTTTACTGTATTCCCATCTTTAAATTAAAAGAGGGCAGTTAGTGGAAGTACTTCGATTTGTGAAGCGTCTTTACGTCACATAGAACAAAAGAAAATAGCAAAAGAACAAAGGAATTACCCATAGCCACCATTTCGCAACCATAGGGAATCACGATTTCTAGGAAATGGGAATCCTCATATTGAATATAGCATCTTCTGAAAATTTCATTCTTCCCCATAAATGTGAAAATGAAAAACGAAGAAGCTTTCGTTTTCTGATCGTCTTTTTAATCTGTCATGAAGTGTTATAAAATTCCTTAAGTTTTATGACTTGTTCTCACTCGTTTGGTTTCCATAATAAAAAGAAAATTGTTACTGTGAACTTTGAACAGTTACTTCCACTAACTGGAGGGCTGTCGGCATTAGACCAACTTACGGTAGCAGACATGACATAGAGTTTTGGCAATCCAAGGTCTGGGCATTCAAAGTTGTCTACTAATGTGAGTTAGTCACACTACTAGGAAATCAAGGTTTCTGAAAATACAACATCAGTCAGTATAGACTAAAATCCTATATCAGAATTATGGGATTTGGAGTGCAGGCCGATTTTACTTTCGTTTTCAGTGGTTTCACATTCGATTTCAAGCCAACATCTTAGAAGCGGGGTGCTTGCCCATAATTACAGGGGTTTGTCCAGAAACCAAACATAGAAAGTTTTCCAAAACCCCTATTTCGATTCAACCAATGAAAAATGACACTTTTCCTTGTTTTACTTTTTTGCACCACTTCTTCAAAATGAAAATATTTAAGATTTAAAGTTCTTCTTTTATTCAGTGATTTTTTACGGTACTTTGTTGACAGTCTAACTCTTGCATCAAATTCCTGCTTTCTGCCGAAAATTGAAGATGAGAAAAAGCCTAAGCCTAAGATCACAGATTAAAACAAATATATGAAGGGTGAGATTTTACAGGCCACAGGTTCTAAAAGGGCCGTATGAAATGCGGCAATCAGTAGAAGAGACCACTTTTGTTTTTGTTGCAGATTTGCATTATAAACTTCTCACAGGGATTACTTTGTCAATGTGTTGTATCAGATTGTCAGCATTGTATTGTTGCAAAGGAAAAGATAAAAGCTAGATAAGCCTAGCCTAGTTTCTGATCCTGATGATTGGAGGTTAAGTCTAGACTGTCAGTTTAGTTATCTACAGGGTGTATTTGCAACAACAAGGATGAGAGTTACCTCAATCAAGTTTTCCAGACAATTGAATTAAACTTGAAAGCTTTAAACAGTCAAAATAAAACGTGCAGCAGCCAGCTAATCAAGCAACCAAAATTTAGCATTTTTACTCCCGAGAGAGCGCTTCAACTTGTTAGGCCTTGAGTACACGCTAAAGTAAAAATAATTCTGCACATGTATATGGGTCAGTATTTGAGGTCTGGCAAAATTCCCGAGAAAAAGCCTATCCAGCAGTGCGTGGATCTAGGTGGGTGTCTTCTCCCTCGTAGATATTTTTCTTGGGAAGTTGTTCTTCAAATTAGTTTTTGAGGTTGGCTTGGCTCAAATATTTTCATCAAATGCTCAAAATTTATGTTTTTCGTAGTTTTTTAATGTTAATTTCAGTTCTTAGTTTTTTTTCAAAATAATTCATTGACTTCGAGCCTGGCAGCCATTTCCCTGTCTTGTTTTATGAAAACTAAAGATTTCAATTGAAAATTATAATTTACATTTTATTAGAACAAATGTGGCAAATCAATGTCATAGAGTGCTCGATCAGTTCAAAAAACCAGAGCCATATATCAATATTTTTAAAAGTTATCTTCCATTTAAAAAAACTAAGTAAAGTACATTACTCTGAGTTTCGTGCTTTCACACTAATCATATGTACAATAATGATTGAAAAATCTGAAGTTCGACGTAAAAAGTTAAAAAGTTAAAAAACTGGATAATTGGTGCAATAAAACTAGGTAATAAAAACAATGATGAAAGCATTAAAAAAGTATTGAAAATAAAATTTATGATTTGTCCGGGGGGACCGATTCGAAGTTTTTTAGAATAAATTTGTTGTTGTGACGACATTTAGAAATAAGCTCAGATCTTTTGTTAACGAGATCGAGTTCTGACGTAATTATATGCAGCTGTATGCCAAATGTTTCAAACATCATTTCCTCCCATAACAAAAAGATCCTCAACTCAAACGAACCAGAACCAGAACCACTAAACGACAAACAATGCAACTGCAGAAGAAAAACTGACTGTCCATTAAACGGAAAATGTCTCCAAAAAGAAGTCATTTATCAATGTAAAATCGAAGAGCCCGAAACAAACACAGAAAAGTTTTATATCGGCTTAACAGCAAATACCTTCAAACAAAGATGGTACGGACATAAACACACTTTCAAATATGAAACCAAAAGAGCGTCAACAGAGTTATCCAACCACGTTTGGGACCTACAAATTAAAAATATACAGCCGAAATTGTCATGGAAAATTATCGACCACGCCAACCCGTATGTTAATGGCTCAAAAAAATGCAACCTCTGTCTCACAGAAAAATTCCATATAATTACGTCAGAACTCGATCTCGTTAACAAAAGATCTGAGCTTATTTCTAAATGTCGTCACAACAACAAATTTATTCTAAAAAACTTCGAATCGGTCCCCCCGGACAAATCATAAATTTTATTTTCAATACTTTTTTAATGCTTTCATCATTGTTTTTATTACCTAGTTTTATTGCACCAATTATCCAGTTTTTTAACTTTTTAACTTTTTACGTCGAACTTCAGATTTTTCAATCATTATTGTACATATGATTAGTGTGAAAGCACGAAACTCAGAGTAATGTACTTTACTTAGTTTTTTTAAATGGAAGATAACTTTTAAAAATATTGATTTACATTTTATTATAAACATTTTTATATGTTTACTCAATTCAAACATTTTTTAAAAGAACTCAAAATATGATTGTCTCTTAAAACTAAAAAAAGTATATACAAAAGTTAAAACCCTATTAGCCCCAGGGGGGGGGGTAGAATCTACCACGCTGGAGTTCTTTTGCGTATATCTCAGAGAAAAATTTTTTAAACGACTTGAAACTTTCCGACTTTTAACAAAATCTTATTAAGAGTATTTGTGCAAAATTTTAGGGTTATAACTTGTCCAGATCAAGTTTTATGACTTTATTGTGAAACATGACATAAAACCCAGCTAAAATCGCTTAAAACTCAAAATTTAAAGTGCTGATAACTTTTGAACTATTTATTCAATCATCTTCAAATTTTGACACGTGATAGGTATTGACAATATAAATTTCTTTAATTAAAAAAAAAAATTCTAAAAATGATGACGTCATCATTTATGACGTCACCAAGTTTTGAAAATTTTACTCATATTCAGCACAGATTTTAAGATAAAATCTTCATGGAATTTGCAAAACCGGCAATTATGTTAAAGAAGAACCTTTTATCTTTCAGAATTTTCAAACAGAATCTAAATATCATTATTGGTTCGATTGTAATAGACATTTTTGTAAACCATATATTTTGGCTTTTTGCCGACAGGTGGAAATTTTGGGATGACGTCATCGGTTCTCCTAGATCAAAAATAATCGAGGGTGGTAGATTCTACCCCCCCCCCTGGGGATACAAAACTCAAAAAAGCTTGGGGCTAATAGGGTAACCTGCTCAAATTTGTTAAAATCGTTTTATTTATAAAAGTGTTGATCAAGGCAATAATTGGTCTTCATTTACCAGTCTTTCAAATTCTTTATTTGTTGTCATCCTGTAGAAAGCTCGCGTAAAATCACTGATGAAGTTGCCATTTCCGTTATTTCGGTTTGTATATTTGAGCAACAAATTACTTGCTTCTGATTGTTGACAACAGTTAGATCCTCTGCATATTCCATTTCCACTTTGAACAGTGCATTCGACCTAAATGTGTTGTGTGATTATGTTATTCTTGACTTAGTTAAGGAAAGTAGCTTAGTCATTAAAAGTTTTCGCATATAGAAATTTTCTAAAAAGTCATTATCAAACTCCCGTCTGAGGCAAACAAGTTTTTGGCCTCATGTACAGTAGTTGGTCGAATGTTTCCACTTATTGGATTATTACTGATTGTGTTATATTTAAAAGTTTCTCCGTCTTACCCTTCCAGTTTGTGGGTTGATATTTCCAAGGTCTTTATTAAGAGACATGTCGACATTAATCAAGATATTCGATTGAAATACATTCTGTGCAAAGCCTTCACCGTCTAATGGTGATATGGGATTGGGTTCTTGAGTCTGTTGCCATTGCCAACGTCCACTGACTAATTGAACCTTAAATAAATTGAAAACAAAATACTCTGGATTCTCGACAAAATTCTTTAGGTTTTTGATTATCTAATATTTTGTGGATTCTAGAATATTTATGTTAACTTGTTAGTGTATAAAACGCATCTTTTAGTAGTCTGCTACAACCTACCTGTTGCCAATTAGTATTAGCAATTTCTTTATAATATTCATTGTCAAGCACATCTGACTGAGAAATTCCATTCGCATTTCGAAATGCTATCCATTTTCCTTCGAAGCCTGAATTGGCCATAGAACATCTACCGAGACTGTGTGCACCAAGGATGGCAACTATATCTTGAAGTTCAAATCCCGCTCCTTGCATGAAGCCATCTCTTGAGAAGAAAGTTTTCAGCTCTTAAAGATAAAGATCAAATAAGGCATGGAATATACAGTTTTAGAATACAGACTAACATGATATACAGAACCTTCTTCTTTGAAAATCTTTATATCCTTTGAGTCTGCGCATAATATACGTTTAGTATATTACCAGAAAACTTACACCAAAGTGGTGCTATTTGGTTTTGGAAATAGATCTCACGACTGTTACGTATTTCTGATGTTCAAACCTGGCAAATTCCAATTGGCATTTGGAAACTCTTCACTTAAATGATCTTCGTTTGGTGAAAGTGAACATTCCAATCTTCCAAATGTAGGTTTTGCTACAAATCGGTTCGGACTAGATACGGTTGCTTGTTCTAAAGCCACATAGCCAGCCAAAACGTAAAAATCAGCACGTGACATTGTCAATGCATGAAAAAAGCTGCGAAGTATTTCATATTGTTCGTTCAGTTTGCTAGTATATCTGTTGAATAAAGTTTAAAAGCTTGAAAGTGTAGATATGACAAGGAAAGTCAGCCAATTTTATTATATTCTTCTCCTTATCCGTTTTTGCCCATTTTATTGGGTTTGAGCGTTTAGAATAATGTTCCCATCGCTATTATCACCAAAAGAGCTATATAGAATGAATTTAATTAAAATTATCATTAACATTATGGAAGTTTTCAATGTAGAGATATTATACCACTGACCTTGCTAAACCTCCATTGGAAGGTGACTGGTGATTGATGCAACCATCACATCCACCATGACCAACACAATCATGGAACGTCAATCTCACCAAACCTGCGATGAAGGGTCGTTCATTTCCGTTCTTCACATTATTATTGATGAGTTGATTGATCAAACCTCTTGCCACCGATACTTGACCCTTCCGTGGTAATATAGGCGTTAAGTGATCACTTTTGACGAACATTGTAGCAGGCAGAATGAGCAAGATGGTCGTGAAAACATTGATTAAAGAGTCCATCTTGTTCTCTTTTAAGATGAAAAAGAATTTTTTTAAATATTTTGGTATCTGTAAACCTCTGGCATGTTAGACTGGTGATTAGCTAAAGAAATTCGTCAAACGAAATAAAGTCAAAAGGGCTTTGTCTACCAAACTACACCTTTGAATAAAGTCAAAGTTTAAGTAACATATTATCCATCATGCTTACCTAATGAAAGAACTTACATTAGATTTTGTTTTCTTCCTGTTTTGCCTTTTCGATTGTTTTACAGCCTTTTCGGAAGTATACCTTCATGATTCAAGTTCCCTGTTTTTATAGCCATCAGTATCTTGGCTACATGGTGGTTCAAACCAGATTTGAATTTTATCTAATCAAATTTAATTAGTAGGATGAAGCCGACATGCCGATCGGAAATCTTTGTTTTTATCGATATTGCTGCTGAGATGGAGGCACTCTGCTATAGTGGTGCCTATTCGCACCAGGTCACGCTGGAAAATCCTTTTTGTATCTTTTTAGGTTTACGTTTTGCACTAACAACGCTAATTGTATTAATTAGCATAGCACACTCTATTTTTCCTTGTTCTGTTTACAGTGTTAGTTCACTATTAATTAATCTTAATCTCTTAATTAGATAATTGCTAATCGAGTTACTGGTTTCTATGCACCTCTGACTCCGAGTGTTTTGCAGATATTAATTTAATTTTATCGTTGTGTGTTTGATAAACTTCGTGGCTCACAGTTTTAGTCTTTTTCCTTAATTTCCTACATAAAGATCTGATTTTCTCCAAACGTCACTTCATTATCATGCATTATTCAAATCCTCCTTTCCCCTTTTCAGGAAGAGCAAGATGAAGAAGCTTCAAAAGGAATCGAAACAAGTAACGAGAATGTCACCAATCAAAATGATCACCTGCAAGGCGGTGGTAAAGAAAATGAAATTGTGAACGGTATCAGCATTGTTTTCTCCATAATTTATTCTAAGCTCGTATTTTCCTACATGTGATTTATAAGCATAACGTTAATAAGCATATATGCAGGCTCAGTTTTTTGTAACCTATAACCAATGGCTCTATTGTTTGAGAACAAAAGTATGCTAAGCATAATGCGAGTCTGAAATAGGGACAGACACTTACTTATAAAAAAGCATGTATATACCCCTCCTGTGTTAAAAATTTATTGGTAATTTCCCTCTGTAAAGACATGAAACGATTTCTAAATATATTATAAACATTTTTGATTTAGATTAGACTCTTTCTCAAGCCATAAAATTATCCAGTTCAGACTCCGGAGACTTGTAAGAAAGTAACCATACAATTTAAAAGTTCCGACTCTCAGTCTGAAATAGTCCTTCCCGTTAATAAGAATTAGCTTCGAAACCACTGTAAGAGAATTGATTGCACAATAATATCATTTCTTCAAATATTGATCATCAACGGCTTCTTGAACTTTCAGCATCTACAAATTCTTACCCTGAAGACAAGGACGAGTTGATGTCTCTCCTTCCAACAAAATGTAAATATTGTGGCAACGAACTTCCCGAACAGCGTGCTATGTGGGGAAAACGCTTCTGCAACGCTTCGTGTGGCAAACGGTATCAAGTACAATGCTCGAAGAGAGCTAAAAAGAATCTGACCAGGAGATCTGGTGGCGTTGGACGAGGCGGGAAAAGGAACGTTTCTAAAGATGGTGGAGGCGGAGTAGATGGGGGCGGAGAGAAAAATGATGAAATTGATTTCACGCCCGTTAAACAAGGCAAAGGAAAAGTAAGCCATCGTTTTAAGATCAGTACTGCTTCAACTCGTTTCTTCGAGTATAAAAAGTTTTGCTAAAAGTTTAGGACGCTATTTGAGTGGGTATTTGAGCTTCAATTGTCAAATCGGAAGACACGGAACGAATTGAATTTTAAATTTTATTCGAATGAAATGAAGTCTCTTTTTTCATGGAATTTTATTTTGAATTTGCTGAGAAGGATCAGCATATGCGGTTCGCAATGATAATTTTTTTCTTTCAATTTCTCCAGGGTCGTCGAATGTCAGGATCAACTTCCAACAGAAATGGTTTTCCATTCCCCTGATACTTCCATCTATTATCCACAACCCAATTTCTACGGTGAGCAAATAATTTCTTCTGATTTTATCTTTTAATTTCTTCTGCTCTTATTATTGTTCTTACCTTATTGGTATATATTTCCGCGTGTTACAAATTTTCGCGGGTACTTAATTTCGCGGTTTTTTACAGATTCCAAGATAATATTTTTTTATTACAAAATGCGAAATTGAAACGGGATAATTTTTCATTCTTTAGAAATACTGTTAGTATTTCTACAAAAAATTATTGCTAAAATCAGTCTTTTTCTTGCTTTATATTCCCACTTTCTGAAAATACCTAGTTTAGTGAATCGCGAAATTTAATACACGTGAAAATATTTCTAGAATTTAGACGCTAATTGGTCCAGCGCGCAGCAGAATGGACCTTTAAAAAGCAACTGATCGAAAAGATTTTGTCTTTGTCGGGGCCTGTGCGCGCAATAAATTAACAAGTCCAGGCTAAACCAACCGCCGATCTAGAATTTTTGCCCCGCCTACCCGCGCGATGTTTGACCTATGTTTTGGATTGAATTGGGAGTCGAGTCAAATTTCCCGGTTAGATTAAAGGGTTGTTTCAGGTAGGGTTAGGGCTAGGGTTGGGGATGGGAGTTAACCCCTGGTTAGGGTTTTAGCCCCCGGGTAGAGTTGGAGAGAGTTAAATGCAGTTGTGACTCGATGGCCGAGTGGTTAAGGCGTTCTCATAGGTGCAGTGGGTTCGAATCCCATCAGCGGCAAAAGTTTCGTTTATCAAAAGCATCAAACTTTAGCAATACTGTGTCAAAGAATAGAAGCTCAGAGTGGAGGATGGGAAGGAAATTTTTTTGCGTCACTTAAGGAACCCGGTACGAACGACATTCGGTTATTGCCACGTCAGCTGGACCTTCACGCCGCTCCGGCTTCTGGTGTTATTTAGCTTCACTTTCTAGCTTGCCAGGGTTTTGTTTTGTTTTTGATAGGCTGGTGAATTCTAGATTCTAGGCCCCCGGTGAATTCCTAGCAAGTCCAAATATTGATTAGCGTAAATTATTAGACCGGTGAATTGTAATCTTTTGTCTTTGACCGGCAAAACTCGCTGTTCGCCGGGCCTTGATAAACTCCCTAAGCTTCAGTAAACTGTTTTTCAATTTTATGGTGAATTTGAAGTCACGCAGTTTAACTCATGATCTTATTTCATCTTCTAGATGGTATCAATTTGGATTTTACTTTTCCACCACGACAAACGCTGGGTTTTGGTCTTGATGAATATGATGTAGAAAATGAACTTTATGACGGTGGAGAACCCATTACTCTCTTCTCGTTGGTTCCCGTTGTCACGTGGTCTATCGAAGACGTTGTCGATTACGTTAGGTAAGTTTATTATGGTCAACTTAATAAAAGTGTTTAGTTTGAGGTCACTACTGATACTTTCTCCCTACTCTTAGGTGCCAAATAAACGGGGGGGGGGGGTTAGAAAATGTTCAAAATTTTAATAAACGGGGGGGGGGCTAATTACCGGGGGGTTGGAAATTGTACTTCTGAAAACCCAAAAATAAGGTAAATATAGGCTAAAATCAGGCTATTTAGAGAAAAATAAGGGACCTTCTCTTTGACAGCTGAAAATTTGCTTAAAAATTAATTAGGAGGGGGTCCTAATAAGGTCCGGGGGGGGGGGGGGCTGGAAAATTTTCGAAAGATTAACAGGTGGGGGTGGCGTTTATTTAGCAATTAAGAGTACGTATCATCTTGTTTCATATTTTTTTAAACTCGGGAACATTAAGCGACAATGATTTAGTTGAACTGTGTAACATGGCAACATAATTTTTAAATAGCATTAAAGTATTGTGAGAACTTTTATTATTTGTTCCATTTTCAGGGGTATACCGGGATGTGAATCGTCGGCCGAAGCTTTCGCCATGGAAGAAATTGATGGAAAATCGTTTCTCTTACTCAGGGTGGACCACATGGTACAAACAATGAACTTGAAACTTGGTCCTGCCCTCAAAATTGCTTCTTGTTTGAGGGATATTAAAATGGAGTATGGTATTCAAACAAGGACGAAATATTTGAGCTCCCCTTCATAGCATTTGTTTGAATAGGTGCATTTCTTACTGGATGGTGGTGAAAAAGCAAGTCTTTCATGGAGAGAGAGATAGCTTTTCTTCAGGTTATTAAGTTTTCGTGCTTTAGTTTTGGTAGCAATAGGGCTGATCCCTGCAGGCAATAATTATCATGTGATATGCTGTCTGTTTCAATGTTGAAAATTGATTCCATCAAATCGGGTGACGTTTTACGTATGCTTATTGGAATTAATTTCATTGGGAGTTAAATAAACCCTGTTCAATCGATTCCTTTCCATCAGGTTAGACCACAGTTGCTTTGATTTGCACAACTTTTGCTTTGCGTTGGTGCGAAATCCAGATCAGAATCGATGGCTTGTTTTGCTATCGATACGTTTTGGGATCGCGGGAACAATACAATATTTCTTCATATTGAAGAACAGTCTCACGAAACAAAGGGATTCGAATTATGAGAAAAGTGAACTGTTTTCAAACGAAACTCAATTTAAATCAAAATTCAATCTTCTGGAGATTACTCTGCGCTAATTCAATTACGATATTCAGTTCATAAAAGAGAGAAGATTTCTTTACGAAAATTATAAACAAATGATATTTTCTTTTTCTACTCACTCTCTGAATAACAAAGAAAAAAACAAAAGAGAATTTAACAATGCGAACAATGCCCCTGTTTTGAAACACCTCTTCAGCATAATTCGTCCAATAATTAATCTGCTAAACCTAATTAGAGCGTCTTCTAAATTATCACTTATCTGTCTGAGGGGGGCTTCTTTAATACGAAGCAGCTGTCTTTTGAAGTTGGAGATTTATTTGTCAGAAAATGTTTACAAGGTTTAAAAAAAAACTGAAAATTGCTCTGCTGGATAAATTTGGATTTATTTTTGAAAAATAATCTTTGTATACATAGATCGAGATTTTGATTTGCATCGGATATCTATCAAAATCAGTTTCTTATGAGAACTGTATCTGTTGCGTAATGATTCGGATGTTAGTGTTAAACAAAAGATTATAATCCGCAGCTCTGCTCGAAATTCCTTTTCTGTTTTTTTTCTATTTATCTTCCCAAAAAGGTTAAACTAAATGAAATTTAGGTACTGAAATTCTTGCTCGATTGGCAATCGATTTGGTGACCCGGTCGTGTATCAAGTTCTCGATGAACGTCGAATGTGATGCGTTTCGTATCGGTTCGAAATTTATCCCTGCTTGCATTCATATTGCTCTTATCCTGGGAAGCATGGAAAGCTGTCATTACTACCGAATTACGTCATCGCGCCATACGGAGAATCACGGAAGGTTGGTAACGTGTCATCGAATTTTGTAGCTTTTTATGTGTTTTTATAGTATCATATCAATTTCTTTGAATATCATCGTGGCTGACTCTAGTCAGAAAATCTGCCGTATACTATGTTGGCTTTCTGATTTTGAATGATGGTGCTACGATAGGACTCTACTTTTTTCCCCCATCAGAATTATTAAAGGCAAAAAGTAGTTAAGCTCCAGCTTAACTCTTCAATTCGGGGGGGAGGGGTTGATTTTTTTTATTTATCTAAAGTAAAATTTGAACTTGAACATAGCACATGTAAGTGATATAACTTAAAGTTTGACTGCGAGTCAAACCAATACGAAGCCAGCAACGCATATTTATACTTCACGGTTTATGTACCAGTTAATTGGGTCATTTTAGTCAGCTATGAAAACAATCTTTTCGTTCCAGCATTCGAAGCATCAGCCAAATTCGATGAAAAGCTTTTGACAAATGTAAGTGCATAAAGTTTTATAGTAATTTGACACATCATTAAATTTTCTAGATTTTCCTACTTTCTTTTGTGATTGAACTTAATAGGTCAAGAGATTTTTCGATGGAAATCTATTTTGGCGTAAGGCTGAAAAGTTTTTTAGAGTAGATTTCATCATGCAGATGGGTAGGAAAGTTAAATTTGATCATAACATGATATTTTAGGATGCGAAATTATAAACGTTTTTAATATCATGATATGAGTAAGTTAAACGCTCAAAACTTATTATTTTCCTTTCTCTCTCTGATAAGGAATATTTAGTGACGGAAAACTCAGTGGACGTGGAGTATGCGGCCGTGCAACGTTTACGTAAGAAGGTATTGAAAACGGGATGTCATCAACGCAAAGTAGAAGATGTCTACCCCCTCAACACTGACTTCAACAAAGGAATCAATCCAAGTGCATTTCGTAATATATTGGTAATGGGAAATCTTATTGATTTCTTGTCTGTCTGTCTGTATGTCTGTATGGCTATCTATCCTAGCTAATTAAATTGCACACTGTTTGATAAGATTATTGTACTTTGGATTAAGATCAAACATTATTCCTTTTTCTCTTTTGTTCTATACTGTATTTACTTGATATTGTGATACCGAAATCACACCCTGAAATACTTCTAGAAATTATTGTTTTGTCGTGGTTAGTCATTTGAACGTAGACTTATTATTTAAGTAGGTTGAATTGGACTTACAGCTTGACTCCTAGAATTGAACTCGTTGAGTATGTATACTCTCAAAAATGACAAAAAAATTGTAATGGCTTAGTTTAATGTAAATCCGAAAACTTAAATAATATCCTTCAAGTCATCCGTTGCTTTTATGAGTTTTGTGTTCATTTCATTACAGGTGAGCGACAAACACCAACTTCTGTACTGCATTACACCCAAAGTGGCTTGCACGAATTGGAAACGTGTTCTACTAGTACTGGATGGATATTTTACAGACCCGAATAATATTACTGCTTCGTTAGCTCACGATTTCAACCAAGGATATTTTCGACGTTTAAGCGACTATACACCTGACGAAATTAATTTACGTTTATCAACTTATTACAAATTTTTATTTGCAAGACATCCTTTTGAACGATTAACAGCAGCTTATAGGAATAAATTCATTTATCAAAATACACAGAACAAATTTTTCAGCGTCATTTTTGGACAGTTTATAAGACGCAAATACCGTCATCATAATTCGACGACTACTAAGAAATCTTCAGTAACTTTTGCAGAGTTTGTACAGTACATTGTTGACTCGCCTCTGGAGGATAAAGAGTTCTGGAACGAGCATTGGGAACGAATAGAGAGATTATGTCTGCCTTGTTTAATACAATATGACTTTATTGGCAAATTTGAAACTTTGAAACAAGACGCTGATTTTCTTTTACGGACACTCGATGTAAATGACTTGGTCAAATTTCCGGACGGCTATAAAGGACATGCTTCGAGTACACCATCTTTGATGAGAAATTTATTTGAATCTTTACCGAAAAGGTTACTGGAGAAATTGTATGAATTGTATAAAATGGATTTCATGCTGTTTGGCTATCAAAATGGTTTTGAATCCTAGACTAAAGTATACATTGCACTGGTCCTCTTTTTGACAGTATCGGCTGCTGGTATCGTTTTTTTTACGAAATTTTTCACCATTTGTGATTCCATCGAGGTGCAATTTTAAATTAAATCCCTAGCAATCCCAGTCAAACCAATGAATTGTAACCCTTCTTTCTATGTATATATGTATCTTGTTTTAAAATTTTCGCAACCATAGGCGTTATCAGCCAAGCGTCTTGTGTTTTCGATGTTATAAAATAGCATATCATGCCGCCCATGAAATGTACTTCATTTTGTATATACTTCTCTGTATTTTTGTTTTGTACCTAAATTTCATGGTAAAAAGAGTCTTCCACTGAAAACTTTTCTTAGCGCAAACCAATCTATTTTATGTGATACGCTTTAGGATTTTGTTTATAAAGAGTGTTGTAAGTGTTTTTATACAGATGTCAAATTTCATTAAAAAAAGTTTTTGAAATGAAATTTCCATTACAAATTCCACGCATTTAAATTTAAGCCCTCGAGCCTTGTGGACTCTTTGATGTTCTGATACCCTTTGATAAATCAAGAATTAACTGAAATTTAGACCTCACGAGTCTTATACAAACCAAAGTTAAAAAAAGTAATTCTTTGATAAAGCATCCAATTTAAGTTAAATTCCGGGGGTTAGACCTCAAGGTTGTAAAGGATACTCAGCGACCCGGAGAAGGGGGGGGGGGTTAATGGATTTGTGAGCTGACTGGTATGTCCGAGCCAGAAATCGAAAATCTTTTAGCGTGAGACGTTAACAGAGATTTTTTTCCAAATTTTAAGGTCTGATTTTAATAAACCCTTTTGGTTTTGAAACCCTAAGAATGATCCCCGGGAAAGGCAGTTAAAAGGGGATTAAATTTCGTGGGAATTAAATTAACGATTTCCATGTCATCTGCATGAAATGGTATCCTATGGAAATGTACATAGAATGAAAAAGCACTATCTTCGAACAGTTAACTTGAGGAAAGTTCTACAACAAGAATCCTGTTGTGCGCCAGAAAATCAAAAACTAAATTTCCCTGATACAGCGCCCTATTTTTAAACACAATCACAGAACTTTGTTGTCATTTCCAGTCCCATAAGACGAGTGCGGTCCTTTCCGAATTCGAGATTGCATATTTGTCAGATTGCCTTGTTTTTCTCCTATCCCTTTAGAGCTTCAGCGTGATGGGCAGAAAACAACCACAATCTAATCTCAGGTTATGAACAGTGACATTCAAAAAATTTCCCTGAAAGTCGTCACAAAATGTTGAAGTTTGAACTTAACCTGGACAGTAACCCCATTTTGACGAAACTCTCAACTGTCCTATTCAATTTACCATTTAAGGACCCTGAATAATACAATGGAATTCCCGAGGTTTCTTATGAGGTCCAAGAATAGACGATATCGGCTTTCTAAATTCTCCCCGAATGATTACCCATGATGCATTGTTAGGGTTTGGGTTATCGTCCGTGATTTTTTTTGCGCAATGCATCATGGGTAATCATTCGGGGAGAATTCGGTAAAGCCGATATCGTCTATTATAAAGAAATTGATTTGAAAAGTTTGGGATCCTTTTTTGGGGCTTTTTATGTTGATGTCAATTTTCAGTACAAACCCCTGCAAACAGAATTTTCAAAAAGTTTTCAAAAATAAATTTCGACTGTCCCGTCTTATAATAATAATAATGATGAAAAGTAGATAACGAAATAGTGGCGTTGTTTTAAAATTTCGTCAATTAGACCCCCATCGCCATTTAATGGTCCCAAAAAAATCTGCCACATTTTCTGGTGATGGCCCAATTTTTCTATAGGGGTGGTCCAGCAGGTCTTTCATACGGGGTGTTTTAGCATATTTTAGTGTTTTTTTTATTTTCAGAAGTAACATTTTTAACATATCAGCATATTTTCAAGCATATTTTTAGGAGCCCCCCCTCAAAACTCAATCAATGATCCCATTTAGGTTTTGAGGAGAAACAGATCTTCATTTCTAGGAATAAGATTTTTGAAACTTTTGGCCAACAGATCAAGTTTTCCAGGAAGGTTATGCCTGGGAAACAGATGTTTAAAAAAAGGACCTCGCTGGATGCTTTTGTAAATGATCTCGATTCATAAATTTTTATCCCCGCTTGAGTTTCACCGGGGCTGTGAGACAGGGGTGTTATTTGATCTTTTATCGAAATGAAATCTCTCAGCGTGTACATATCTTCTATTGTTTAAAACAAAGGAAGTCACTGAGCTGTTAATTGCTTCCTTTGGTTCTGCTTCGGTTTTAACACATTTCCCGATATCTTAGCTGAATCAGTAAAACTTTAAAGGGGTTTGTCAAAAAGAAAACATAACAGATTGTATAAAGAAAATTTGTAGTGCAAAATTTGTTTTCAATTTTATTGAAAACACTGAAAATGAAGTACTTAATGATGACATCATCCAGAGCATAGTGGAAAGGCAGACAGGCGTTATTTTTATCATACTTACAAAGCCTGCTTATTTGCCTTGAGTAAGAGCCAACATTCCCCTCAAAGAAAAAAAATCGAGAAGTATTGTTTTTCATTCATGTTCAATTTTAAAATATATTTCCCTTGAAAAAAATAATCTATTTCCTTCTTCCATTGAAAAATAAAATGACAAAATAAATTACACATTTACACAACATAAAGGCTGAGCGTCAGTCAGCATTCTTTTAAAAAAAACTACTATAATATTTTCCAGTTTAACGTTTCTTCTTGTTAGCATGCAACATTGCAAGATCGTTCAACAAATTGCGTCGTTGACGTTCTTTCATTTTCGGGTCTAATCCAGTTTCGGCGAGGTCTTCAATGAAGGATCGTTTGCTTCGTTCTTCACCTCCACCCGATGTGACCACCTCTACACCCGAGGTGTCATAATTATTACCACATTTCTGGATCTTACATTGACAGCTTTCGAATTCATGGAAATCGACGAAGAATTTATGTCCGTCAGTACATTGCATTGTGACGTTATGTTTGACGACACGTGACGGTTGACAACAAGAACATGACGGCGTCAACATGCTGCTTCCTGGTGTGGCAGAGACGGTAGATTCACAAAGACCAGCGCATCCAGTATGTTTGTATTTCTTTGTGGACCAACATTTGACTCCTTTGTCTTCCATTTCGATTTCGACAATTCTGAAGTTCTTGACTTTGCAAACACTTGGGATGTTTTCGGTTGGTACACATTTTGGACAACATGCAGTTGGATCCTCAACGGTATCGTATCCCTGGTTTGAAGAAAAAGAAAGTTCATGATAAGTATTTCAGTTTATAACTTTTAGCTTTGATTTCGAACTCATTAGCTTTCTCTGGTCAACAGTGGTCAACGAAACAGTCGTCAATACAAAGCAAACTTTTTCGTATCAGATGGAACTTAAAATGTACACAAAAACTTAACTCGAATTCTTCAAACTTTGCAATAATTGATGTTTACTGTTTACAACGGAGAAGAGATTCTTACCTGTGGACATTTTGGACAGACTGGAGTCGTGACTTCAATTTGTGTGGAAACATTGCTTGGGAAACATGGATTGTTGACTTCGACACAAGTGTAGTTGATACATTTGCTTGCATCTTGCCATGTCTCATTGACTGAGTAATAACTTCCTTTGTGGAAACAAGCGGGACACACTGAAATTCAAAAAGGAGGAAATTTTATCAATATTGGCATTATTAGTGAAACATGAAAAATAACACATTGTGCAAAATACATATTTCTTCGATCAAGAGCAGTCAACTTGTCGAAATCAACATGAAAGGGGTTGCGGAACGAGCGTTCCGTTTTCGCAAAGCGAAGTTTTGTGACTCAGGAAATTCAGCGCTCGCTGCGCTCGCTGCTAAAAGCGATAAAAAACATACTTTTGATTGCCTGGCTAAGGTTATTGACAAATCTTCCAAAAATGTAAAAAATACTTTCGATTTACATAAGAAAAGGAATGAGAAAATTGCCAAAGATTACCTAACGGATTCGATCCACACCAAAAACGTGTAGTTTGTAAAACGCAAGAATTCCTTCACAACTCGAAGACGCAGAAAGTAAAAATTCTAATACACTAATTTTTTTTATAAGCATACGATAAATTTCGGCTGAAGCTTACTATGCCTAAAGCTCAATTTTCAGCCTCGAGTTATGCTTAACGCTATGCTAGGTAAGAAATTTATGAAAATTATGGTTCTAAAAATTTCTTTGGCTCAGCCTCAATGTATGCTTAGTATATGCTTAATTTTTCTGGAAATTTGAGCTTCAGTATGCTTATAAACGTTATGCTTATAAAAAAATGAGTGTACTAAGGTATCGAGCACTTCACTAAAAAGCGGGATTTTTATCTCGTACCGTGGGTGATGTTTAGTATAGGTTAATAGAAATAGGGTAGCTTTTCTTCAAATCAATTTTGCAAAAAGAAGTCCTCAAATTCGACAACGTAACAAATTGGACCATTTAAAAAATACGTTATACCCAATGAAGTATAAGCCTAATTCTATCCCTCCGGGCTTATACTTCATTAGTTATACCCCTTATGTTAAGCTTGACAGAGTTTTAAACGGCTAGGTCTTAGCAATGGGCATGAGATGTATTGAATTATTGTTGATATCAAAATTTTCTGTTATGATATTGTTTACATTTTTAATAGAATATTATCTAGTATAATAATTTAAAAACTACAAATTTCTTTTTTTACTGTGCATAATAAATATAATAAAAATATATAATAAATAATATATAATAAAAGATAAAAATCAACATCTACCTTTACTCTCGGAATTTTTCACTCGAGAGTAGTTGTATAAAACACAACTCATTTTACTAAATATCGATATCATAGATATCACACAAAATAGGTCCCTCACAATTCCTGTTGAAAAGTTGAAAGTTTGTAGATGAATCTAATTCAGGACACAAGAGATTTAGGTTGCTGGGCTTAAGTCTGAGCCCTGAAAGAATTTGCAATGTTTAAACTATTGTCATTTCAATTTTCAAGAAATAAAAAGAATGATTGATAGTCTATGGATAAATCACATCTGTTCCGAAGTTGGTTGTAAAGAACGATTTATTGTAATTGATGGAAATGAAAAGTTGGATGACACCCAAATCCACGAAATCAGCAAAATTTAATCCCCGCAAAAGTTTATTCCATTAAGCCACGGGTTTTTAGCTAAGCATTATTTTTTCTGCTGGGATAATACTTAGAGAAGAGTAGGATAAACCAAATAAAATGGTTCAATAGTGTGTATGTAATAAATATTGTTATATTTGGAAAAAACCTGTTTCGCGTTTGAAAAATGTTCAAAAGGAACGGTCGCCCCAGCCAATGAAATTACGACAAAGTCCAAAAAATATTATTTTCAGTTATAACTAACACTGTGAAAATTTCTCCGATCTTGTTCAAATTTACGCAGGAATTGTGATTTAGTATCCTTTACTGAATTCTCATAGTGATATGTTTGTAAAAAATCTGTGTCGGGTTTGAAAAATCAAAAGGAACGGTCGCTAGCCGCGACGAAATTACGACAAAGTCCAAAAAACGATCATTTTCATCAGCATAATTACTGTGAAAATTTCTCCAATCTTGTTTAAATTTACACAGGAATTGTGTTTTAGTATCCTTTACTGAATTCTCATAGTGATATGTTTGTAAAAAATCTGTGTCGGGTTTGAAAAATCAAAAGGAATGGTCGCCAGCCGCGACGAAATTACGACAAAGTCCAAAACAATCATTTTCAGCCATAATATTGTGAAAATTTCTCCGATCTTGTTCAAATTTACACAGGAATTGTGTTTTAGTATCCTTTACTGAATTCTCATAGTGATATGTTTGTAAAAAATCTGTGTCGGGTTTGAAAAATCAAAAGGAATGGTCGCCAGCCGCGACGAAATTACGACAAAGTCCAAAACGATCATTTTCAGCCATAATACTGTGAAACTTTCTCCGATCTTGTTCAAATTTACACAGGAATTGTGTTTTAGTATCCTTTACTGAATTCTCATAGTGATATGTTTGTAAAAAATCTGTGTCGGGTTTGAAAAATCAAAAGGAATGGTCGCCAAAAATGATTATTTTCAGCCATAACACTGTCTGACTGTGAAAATTTCTCCAATCTTGTTAAAATTTACACAGGAACTGTGTTTCAGTATCCTATATTGAATTCTCATAGTGATATGTTTGTAAAAAATCTGTGTCGGGTTTGAAAAGTGAAAAGGAACGGTCGCCAGCCGATGATGAATACGACAATACCAAATCAAAGTCCAAAACAGGATCAATTTCAGCCATGCATAACACCACAAAAAATACTGTGTATCAATGGCTGTGTGTTTGAAAGTTTCATTGTCAAGTTTGAAAATCCAAAAGGGACAACCACCAATTATATCATCATGAAAAATGACCAAAAGTCCAAAATAGATCATTTTTACAGCATAAAATCATGAGTCGATAAGAAAATAACTACTACTACTACTACGATTTGGTTGATACTTCAGCTTTTGGCTATCGTTTAGTAGCAAAAGAGATCTTTTTGGCTTTCGTTTAGCAAAGGAGATATTTCACGTGGTAACCTGATTGACTTTTTGATTTTTCAAGCATATACAACAAAATTCCCACATCTCGCATGCGCAGATCTAGAGAAAGGATGCTCCACTCGCTTCGCGCGCTTCGCGCGCTCAACGCTCGTTCCGCAATAATTACCAAAGAAAATGAACTTACATGGTGTAACTGAGCTTGTTGGGATGACAGTGGAACTGGTGGTGGGCTGGATGCTTGATGAAGATGGTGAAGATGAAGATGCAGTTGTTTGGATGGATGTGGAAAGACTTGGTGTTGTTGATAATGCAGATGTGCTTTGGGTTGAAGATGACGATGATGATGGAATGCTTGTTGATGGTGAAAAGACGATTGTTGATTTGCTTCCTTCAATTTGTGTGATCTCAGTTGTAGTTAAGATTGGCAGTGTGAAAGAGGTAGACGAGATAACAGTGGTAACGAAAGAAGTCAAAGTCGATGTGGTAGTTGCCAATGATGTCGATGGAACTGGTTTGCTTGTAGATGGTGATGGTGATTGGACAGAAGTAGTGACTGGTTTGTATGTGCTGACACTTGTTGATGTTGATACACTTGAACTTGCACTGCTTGAGGTAAATAGGGAGCTCGAAGAAGGTGTAGATACAGAAGTACTGACGTATGGAGTACTGCTTGTAGCTTGGCTTGATGAGCTTGTGATCAATGTCGATGGAGCTGGTTTGCTTGTAGATGGTGATGGTGATTGGACAGAAGTAGTGACCGGTTTGTATGTGCTGACACTTGTTGATGTTGACACACTTGAACTTGCACTGCTTGAGGTAAATGCTGAGCTCGATGAAGGTGTAGATACCGAGGAACTGACGTATGGAGTACTGCTTGTAGCTTGGCTGGATGAGCTTGCAATCGATGTAGATGGAGCTGGTTTGCTTGTAGATGGTGAAGGTGATTGGACAGAAGTAGTGATTGGTTTGTATGTGCTGACAGTTGTTGATGTTGACACACTTGAACTTGCACTGCTGGAGGTAAATGCTGAGCTCGATGAAGGTGTAGATACCGAGGAACTGGCGTATGGAGTACTGCTTGTAGCTTGGCTGGATGAGCTTGCAATCGATGTAGATGGAGCTGGTTTGCTTGTAGATGGTGAAGGTGATTGGACAGAAGTAGTGATTGGTTTGTATGTGCTGACAGTTGTTGATGTTGACACACTTGAACTTGCACTGCTGGAGGTAAATACTGAGCTCGAAGATGGTGTAGATACAGAAGAACTAACGTATGGAGTACTGCTTGTAGCTTGGCTTGATGAGCTTGCAATCGATGTCGATGGAGCTGGTTTGCTTGTAGATGGTGATGGTGATTGGACAGAAGTAGTGACCGGTTTGTATGTGCTGACACTTGTTGATGTTGACACACTTGAACTTGCACTGCTTGAGGTGAATACTGAGCTTGAAGATGGTGTAGATACAGAAGTACTAACGTATGGAGTACTGCTTGTAGCTTGACTTGATGAGCTAGCAATCGATGTCGATGGAGCTGGTTTGCTTGTAGATGGTGATGGTGATTGGACAGAAGTAGTGACCGGTTTGTATGTGCTGACACTTGTTGATGTTGACACACTTGAACTTGCACTGCTTGAGGTAAATGCTGAGCTCGATGAAGGTGTAGATACCGAGGAACTGACATATGGGCTTGATGTGCTCACAACTTGAGATTGAGTGCTTGCATATGTAGATTCAGTGTAAGTTGTTTGGCTTGTGCTTGAGCTTACTTGGCTTGATGAGCTAGCTATCGATGTCGATGGAGCTGGTTTGCTTGTAGATGGTGATGGTGATTGGACAGAAGTAGTGACTGGTTTGTATGTGCTGACACTTGTTGATGTTGACACACTTGAACTTGGACTGCTTGAGGTGAATACTGAGCTCGAAGATGGTGTAGATACAGAAGTACTAACGTATGGAGTACTGCTTGTAGCTTGGCTTGATGAGCTTGCAATTGATGTCGATGGAGTTGGTTTGCTTGTAGATGGTGATGGTGATTGGACAGAAGTAGTGACTGGTTTGTATGTGCTGACACTTGTTGATGTTGATACAGTTGAACTTGCACTGCTGGAGGTAAATACAGAGCTCGAAGATGGTGTAAATACAGAAGTACTGACATATGGTGTACTGCTTGTAGCTTGGCTTGATGAGCTTGCGATCGATGTCGATGGAGCTGGTTTGCTTGTAGATGGTGATGGTGATTGGACAGAAGTAGTGACTGGTTTGTATGTGCTGACACTTGTTGATGTTGACACACTTGAACTTGCACTGCTTGAGGTAAATACAGAGCTCGAAGATGGTGTAGATACAGAAGTACTGACGTATGGAGTACTGCTTGTAGCTTGGCTTGATGAGCTTGCAATTGATGTCGATGGAGCTGGTTTGCTTGTAGATGGTGATGGTGATTGGACGGAAGTAGTGACTGGTTTGTATGTGCTGACACTTGTTGATGTTGACACACTTGAACTTGCACTGCTTGAGGTAAATGCTGAGCTCGATGAAGGTGTAGATACCGAGGAACTGACATATGGGCTAGATGTGCTCACAACTTGAGATTGAGTGCTTGCATATGTAGATTCAGTGTAAGTTGTTTGGCTTGTGCTTGAGCTTACTTGGCTTGATGAGCTTGTGATCGATGTCGATGGAGCTGGTTTGCTTGTAGATGGTGATGGTGATTGGACAGAAGTAGTGACTGGTTTGTATGTGCTGACACTTGTTGATGTTGACACACTTGAACTTGCACTGCTTGAGGTAAATGCTGAGCTCGATGAAGGTGTATATACCGAGGAACTGACATATGGGCTAGATGTGCTCACAACTTGAGATTGAGTGCTTGCATATGTAGATTCAGTGTAAGTTGTTTGGCTTGTGCTTGAGCTTACTTGGCTTGATGAGCTAGCAATCGATGTCGATGGAGTTGGTTTGCTTGTAGATGGTGATGGTGATTGGACAGAAGTAGTGACTGGTTTGTATGTGCTGACACTTGTTGATGTTGACACACTTGAACTTGCACTGCTTGAGGTAAATGCTGAGCTCGATGAAGGTGTAGATACCGAGGAACTGACATATGGGCTAGATGTGCTCACAACTTGAGATTGAGTGCTTGCATATGTAGATTCAGTGTAAGTTGTTTGGCTTGTGCTTGAGCTTACTTGGCTTGATGAGCTTGTGATCGATGTCGATGGAGCTGGTTTGCTTGTAGATGGTGATGGTGATTGGACAGAAGTAGTGACTGGTTTGTATGTGCTGACACTTGTTGATGTTGACACACTTGAACTTGGACTGCTTGAGGTGAATACTGAGCTCGAAGATGGTGTAGATACAGAAGTACTAATGTATGGAGTACTGCTTGTAGCTTGGCTTGATGAGCTTGCGATTGATGTCGATGGAGCTGGTTTGCTTGTAGATGGTGATGGTGATTGGACAGAAGTAGTGACTGGTTTGTATGTGCTGACACTTGTTGATGTGGACACACTCGAGGTCGATGACGAGGCAAATGAAGTACTTGACGATGGAATTGGGATAGTAAATGGAGGCTATAAAGAAAAAAATTTTTACTCAATTTTTAATAACCATTCCTTCTAAAAGTAGGTCAAACAATTCCTTGTTGATTTGTTAGCTTATTTAAAAAGGTGATTTTCTTATTTTGGAGGCAAATTTAATGCTTTGTTTGTGTAATAACATCTATATGTAGATTTTGATAAAAATTAGGCATGCAAGATAAGCTAGGATGCTAAAACATTGTGCAATTTTAGCAGGAAACTCTTTGATTATAAAGTTAATAATTTTCTAGATCAAAATTTCATTTATCGTAGAAATTTCGGCTTTGTATGGCAGAAGCAATTTTAAAACTTTAGAAAAATGAAATTCATATGAAATCAAAGACTATTATTGGGTCGAAGATTTCAAGTGCATAGATAAGTATTACCATTAGCCTCAAAACTAAATTCTGATAAGAAGGCTTTGCTACGGTTGTATTTTCTAGTCTACTAATAAACATGATTGGAAATGTTAGAAGGGACTGGTGGGATACGTATCCCTGTTGAAAGTACTTAGATATATAGTTTCATGAAAGAAATATTCAATGGAAACTTTATAAGCACTACTTACGAATGGTGGGCGTGATGTTGTTCCTGAGGAAGGCGTGAAGACAACTCCTGAAGATGTTTCCACTACCGACGTCGTAAAGCTTTCAACGGTTTGTGTAATCAAAGATTTTGGAAGCTCAGAAAATCCCTGGTAGAAAAAAGTAATTATTATTGTAATTTAGAAGACCAAATTTCGGAACACCTTTCCTTCGTTTAAAAGCAATCATGGCACTTGAGGCAAATAGTATTTGAAAAACAACGTTTTTGCTAACAAACTTGAAAGAAAAAGACCCTACCCCTCGCCAGTGGATTTTATAATATTAAGTCATTGCCTAATTGACTTAAAGTTCTTTTTCATATCAATTATTTGTGTCTGTCTTATGAAAATAAACTAAAAACAATAGTAAGAGCATTGTCCTCTAAACCAATGTTCAAAGAACACCTACCGAGCTTGAAGGTGCTAAACTTGTGATCGAGGTTGATTGTGATTGGATTGAAGTAGTGACTGGTTTGTATGTGCTGACACTTGTTGATGTTGATACACTTGAACTTGCACTGCTTGAGGTAAATACAGAGCTCGAAGATGGTGTAGATACAGAAGTACTGACGTATGGAGTACTGCTTGTAGCTTGGCTTGATGAGCTTGCAATCGATGTCGATGGAGCTGGTTTGCTTGTAGATGGTGATGGTGATTGGACAGAAGTAGTGACCGGTTTGAATGTGCTGACACTTGTTGATGTTGACACACTTGAACTTGCACTGCTTGAGGTAAATGCTGAGCTCGATGAAGGTGTAGATACCGAGGAACTGACATATGGGCTTGATGTGCTCACAACTTGAGATTGTGTGCTTGCATATGTAGATTCAGTGTAAGTTGTTTGGCTTGTGCTTGAACTTACTTGGCTTGATGAGCTAGCAATCGATGTCGATGGAGCTGGCTTGCTTGTAGATGGTGATGGTGATTGGACAGAAGTAGTGACCGGTTTGTATGTGCTGACACTTGTTGATGTTGACACACTTGAACTTGCACTGCTTGAGGTAAATGCTGAGCTCGATGAAGGTGTAGATACAGAAGTACTAACGTATGGAGTACTGCTTGTAGCTTGGCTTGATGAGCTTGCAATTGATGTCGATGGAGCTGGTTTGCTTGTAGATGGTGAAGGTGATTGGACAGAAGTAGTGATTGGTTTGTATGTGCTGACAGTTGTTGATGTTGACACACTTGAACTTGCACTGCTGGAGGTAAATGCTGAGCTCGATGAAGGTGTAGATACCGAGGAACTGACGTATGGAGTACTGCTTGTAGCTTGGCTGGATGAGCTTGCAATCGATGTAGATGGAGCTGGTTTGCTTGTAGATGGTGAAGGTGATTGGACAGAAGTAGTGATTGGTTTGTATGTGCTGACAGTTGTTGAAGTTGACACACTTGAACTTGCACTGCTGGATGTAAATACTGAGCTCGAAGATGGTGTAGATACAGAAGAACTAACGTATGGAGTACTGCTTGTAGCTTGGCTTGATGAGCTTCCAATCGATGTCGATGGAGCTGGTTTGCTTGTAGATGGTGATGGTGATTGGACAGAAGTAGTGACCGGTTTGTATGTGCTGACACTTGTTGATGTTGACACACTTGAACTTGCACTGCTTGAGGTAAATGCTGAGCTCGATGAAGGTGTAGATACCGAGGAACTGACATATGGGCTTGATGTGCTCACAACTTGAGATTGAGTGCTTGCATATGTAGATTCAGTGTAAGTTGTTTGGCTTGTGCTTGAACTTACTTGGCTTGATGAGCTACCAATCGATGTCGATGGAGCTGGTTTGCTTGTAGATGGTGATGGTGATTGGACAGAAGAAGTGACTGGTTTGTATGTGCTGACACTTGTTGATGTTGACACACTTGAACTTGCACTGCTTGAGGTGAATACTGAGCTTGAAGATGGTGTAGATACAGAAGTACTAACGTATGGAGTACTGCTTGTAGCTTGACTTGATGAGCTAGCAATCGATGTCGATGGAGCTGGTTTGCTTGTAGATGGTGATGGTGATTGGACAGAAGTAGTGACCGGTTTGTATGTGCTGACACTTGTTGATGTTGACACACTTGAACTTGCACTGCTTGAGGTAAATGCTGAGCTCGATGAAGGTGTAGATACCGAGGAACTGACATATGGGCTTGATGTGCTCACAACTTGAGATTGAGTGCTTGCATATGTAGATTCAGTGTAAGTTGTTTGGCTTGTGCTTGAGCTTACTTGGCTTGATGAGCTAGCTATCGATGTCGATGGAGCTGGTTTGCTTGTAGATGGTGATGGTGATTGGACAGAAGTAGTGACTGGTTTGTATGTGCTGACACTTGTTGATGTTGACACACTTGAACTTGGACTGCTTGAGGTGAATACTGAGCTCGAAGATGGTGTAGATACAGAAGTACTAACGTATGGAGTACTGCTTGTAGCTTGGCTTGATGAGCTTGCAATTGATGTCGATGGAGTTGGTTTGCTTGTAGATGGTGATGGTGATTGGACAGAAGTAGTGACTGGTTTGTATGTGCTGACACTTGTTGATGTTGATACACTTGAACTTGCACTGCTTGAGGTAAATACAGAGCTCGAAGATGGTGTAAATACAGAAGTACTGACATATGGTGTACTGCTTGTAGCTTGGCTTGATGAGCTTGCGATCGATGTCGATGGAGCTGGTTTGCTTGTAGATGGTGATGGTGATTGGACCGAAGTAGTGACTGGTTTGTATGTGCTGACACTTGTTGATGTTGACACACTTGAACTTGCACTGCTTGAGGTAAATACAGAGCTCGAAGATGGTGTAGATACAGAAGTACTGACGTATGGAGTACTGCTTGTAGCTTGGCTTGATGAGCTTGCAATTGATGTCGATGGAGCTGGTTTGCTTGTAGATGGTGATGGTGATTGGACGGAAGTAGTGACTGGTTTGTATGTGCTGACACTTGTTGATGTTGACACACTTGAACTTGCACTGCTTGAGGTAAATGCTGAGCTCGATGAAGGTGTAGATACCGAGGAACTGACATATGGGCTAGATGTGCTCACAACTTGAGATTGAGTGCTTGCATATGTAGATTCAGTGTAAGTTGTTTGGCTTGTGCTTGAGCTTACTTGGCTTGATGAGCTTGTGATCGATGTCGATGGAGCTGGTTTGCTTGTAGATGGTGATGGTGATTGGACAGAAGTAGTGACTGGTTTGTATGTGCTGACACTTGTTGATGTTGACACACTTGAACTTGGACTGCTTGAGGTGAATACTGAGCTCGAAGATGGTGTAGATACAGAAGTACTAATGTATGGAGTACTGCTTGTAGCTTGGCTTGATGAGCTTGCGATTGATGTCGATGGAGCTGGTTTGCTTGTAGATGGTGATGGTGATTGGACAGAAGTAGTGACTGGTTTGTATGTGCTGACACTTGTTGATGTGGACACACTCGAGGTCGATGATGAGGCAAATGAAGTACTTGACGATGGTATCGGGATAGTAAATGGAGGCTATAAAGAAAAAAATTTTTACTCAATTTTTAATAACCATTCCTTCTAAAAGTAGGTCAAACAATTCCTTGTTGATTTGTTAGCTTATTTAAAAAGGTGATTTTCTTATTTTGGAGGAAAATTTAATGCTTTGTTTGTGTAATAACATCTATATGTAGATTTTGATAAAAATTAGGCATGCAAGATAAGCTAGGATGCTAAAACATTGTGCAATTTTAGCAGAAAATCTTTGATTACAAACTTAATAATTTTCTAGATCAAAATTTCATTTATCGTAGAAATTTCGGCTTTGTATGGCAGAAGCAATTTTAAAACTTTAGAAAAATGAAATTCATATGAAATCAAAGACTATTATTGGGTCGAAGATTTCAAGTGCATAGATAAGTATTACCATTAGCCTCAAAACTAAATTCTGATAAGAAGGCTTTGCTACGGTTGTATTTTCTAGTCTACTAATAAACATGATTGGAAATGTTAGAAGGGACTGGTGGGATACGTATCCCTGTTGAAAGTACTTAGATATATAGTTTCATGAAAGAAATATTCAATGGAAACTTTATAAGCACTACTTACGAATGGTGGGCGTGATGTTGTTCCTGAGGAAGGCGTGAAGACAACTCCTGAAGATGTTTCCACTACCGACGTCGTAAAGCTTTCAACGGTTTGTGTAATCAAAGATTTTGGAAGCTCAGAAAATCCCTGGTAGAAAAAAGTAATTATTATTGTAATTTAGAAGACCAAATTTCGGAACACCTTTCCTTCGTTTAAAAGCAATCATGGCACTTGAGGCAAATAGTATTTGAAAAACAACGTTTTTGCTAACAAACTTGAAAGAAAAAGACCCTACTCCTCGCCAGTGGATTTTATAATATTAAGTCATTGCCTAATTGACTTAAAGTTCTTTTTCATATTGGTTATGCGTGTCTGTCTTATGAAAATAAACTAAAAACAATAGTAAGAGCATTGTCCTCTAAACCAATGTTCAAAGAACACCTACCGAGCTTGAAGGTGCTAAACTTGTGATCGAGGTTGATTGTGATTGGATTGAAGTAGTGACTGGTTTGTATGTGCTGACACTTGTTGATGTTGATACACTTGAACTTGCACTGCTTGAGGTAAATACAGAGCTCGAAGATGGTGTAGATACAGAAGTACTGACGTATGGAGTACTGCTTGTAGCTTGGCTTGATGAGCTTGCAATCGATGTCGATGGAGCTGGTTTGCTTGTAGATGGTGATGGTGATTGGACAGAAGTAGTAACTGGTTTGTATGTGCTGACACTTGTTGATGTTGACACACTTGAACTTGCACTGCTTGAGGTAAATGCTGAGCTCGATGAAGGTGTAGATACCGAGGAACTGACATATGGGCTTGATGTGCTCACAACTTGAGATTGTGTGCTTGCATATGTAGATTCAGTGTAAGTTGTTTGGCTTGTGCTTGAACTTACTTGGCTTGATGAGCTAGCAATCGATGTCGATGGAGCTGGCTTGCTTGTAGATGGTGATGGTGATTGGACAGAAGTAGTGACCGGTTTGTATGTGCTGACACTTGTTGATGTTGACACACTTGAACTTGCACTGCTTGAGGTAAATGCTGAGCTCGATGAAGGTGTAGATACAGAAGTACTAACGTATGGAGTACTGCTTGTAGCTTGGCTTGATGAGCTTGCAATTGATGTCGATGGAGCTGGTTTGCTTGTAGATGGTGACGGTGATTGGACAGAAGTAGTGACTGGTTTGTATGTGCTGACACTTGTTGATGTTGATACACTTGAACTTGCACTGCTCGAGGTAAATACTGAGCTCGAAGATGGTGTAGATACAGAAGTACTAACGTATGGAGTACTGCTTGTAGCTTGGCTTGATGAGCTTGCAATTGATGTCGATGGAGCTGGTTTGCTTGTAGATGGTGATGGTGATTGGACAGAAGTAGTGACTGGTTTGTATGTGCTGACACTTGTTGATGTTGATACACTTGAACTTACACTGCTCGAGGTAAATACTGAGCTCGAAGATGGTGTAGATACAGAAGAACTAACGTATGGAGTACTGCTCGTAGCTTGGCTTGATGAGCTTGCAATTGATGTCGATGGAGCTGGTTTGCTTGTAGATGGTGATGGTGATTGGACGGAAGTAGTGACTGGTTTGTATGTGCTGACACTTGTTGATGTTGACACACTTGAACTTGCACTGCTTGAGGTAAATACAGAGCTCGAAGCTGGTGTAGATACAGAAGTACTGACGTATGGAGTACTGCTTGTAGCTTGGCTTGATGAGCTTGCAATCGATGTCGATGGAGCTGGTTTGCTTGTAGATGGTGATGGTGATTGGACAGAAGTAGTGACCGGTTTGTATGTGCTGACACTTGTTGATGTTGACACACTTGAACTTGCACTGCTTGAGGTAAATGCTGAGCTCGATGAAGGCGTAGATACCAAGGAACTGACATATGGGCTTGATGTGCTCACAACTTGAGATTGAGTGCTTGCATATGTAGATTCAGTGTAAGTTGTTTGGCTTGTGCTTGAACTTACTTGGCTTGATGAGCTACCAATTGATGTCGATGGAGCTGGTTTGCTTGTAGATGGTGATGGTGATTGGACAGAGGTAGTGACTGGTTTGTATGTGCTGACACTTGTTGATGTTGACACACTTGAACTTGCACTGCTTGAGGTGAATACTGAGCTTGAAGATGGTGTAGATACAGAAGTACTAACGTATGGAGTACTGCTTGTAGCTTGGCTTGATGAGCTTGCAATCGATGTCGATGGAGCTGGTTTGCTTGTAGATGGTGATGGTGATTGGACAGAAGTAGTGACCGGTTTGTATGTGCTGACACTTGTTGATGTTGACACACTTGAACTTGCACTGCTTGAGGTAAATGCTGAGCTCGATGAAGGTGTAGATACCGAGGAACTGACATATGGGCTTGATGTGCTCACAACTTGAGATTGAGTGCTTGCATATGTAGATTCAGTGTAAGTTGTTTGGCTTGTGCTTGAGCTTACTTGGCTTGATGAGCTAGCTATCGATGTCGATGGAGCTGGTTTGCTTGTAGATGGTGATGGTGATTGGACAGAAGTAGTGACTGGTTTGTATGTGCTGACACTTGTTGATGTTGACACACTTGAACTTGGACTGCTTGAGGTGAATACTGAGCTCGAAGATGGTGTAGATACAGAAGTACTAACGTATGGAGTACTGCTTGTAGCTTGGCTTGATGAGCTTGCAATTGATGTCGATGGAGCTGGTTTGCTTGTAGATGGTGATGGTGATTGGACAGAAGTAGTGACTGGTTTGTATGTGCTGACACTTGTTGATGTTGATACACTTGAACTTGCACTGCTTGAGGTAAATACTGAGCTCGAAGATGGTGTAGATACAGAAGAACTAACGTATGGAGTACTGCTTGTAGCTTGGCTTGATGAGCTTGCAATTGATGTCGATGGAGCTGGTTTGCTTGTAGATGGTGATGGTGATTGGACGGAAGTAGTGACTGGTTTGTATGTGCTGACACTTGTTGATGTTGACACACTTGAACTTGCACTGCTTGAGGTAAATACAGAGCTCGAAGATGGTGTAGATACAGAAGTACTGACGTATGGAGTACTGCTTGTAGCTTGGCTTGATGAGCTTGCAATCGATGTCGATGGAGCTGGTTTGCTTGTAGATGGTGATGGTGATTGAACAGAAGTAGTGACCGGTTTGTATGTGCTGACACTTGTTGATGTTGACACACTTGAACTTGCACTGCTTGAGGTAAATGCTGAGCTCGATGAAGGTGTAGATACCGAGGAACTGACATATGGGCTTGATGTGCTCACAACTTGAGATTGAGTGCTGGCATATGTAGATTCAGTGTAAGTTGTTTGGCTTGTGCTTGAACTTACTTGGCTTGATGAGCTAGCAATCGATGTCGATGGAGCTGGTTTGCTTGTAGATGGTGATGGTGATTGGACAGAAGTAGTGACTGGTTTGTATGTGCTGACACTTGTTGATGTTGACACACTTGAACTTGCACTGCTTGAGGTGAATACTGAGCTTGAAGATGGTGTAGATACAGAAGTACTAACGTATGGAGTACTGCTTGTAGCTTGGCTTGATGAGCTAGCAATCGATGTCGATGGAGCTGGTTTGCTTGTAGATGGTGATGGTGATTGGACAGAAGTAGTGACCGGTTTGTATGTGCTGACACTTGTTGATGTTGACACACTTGAACTTGCACTGCTTGAGATAAATGCTGAGCTCGATGAAGGTGTAGATACCGAGGAACTGACATATGGGCTTGATGTGCTCACAACTTGAGATTGAGTGCTTGCATATGTAGATTCAGTGTAAGTTGTTTGGCTTGTGCTTGAGCTTACTTGGCTTGATGAGCTAGCTATCGATGTCGATGGAGCTGGTTTGCTTGTGGATGGTGATGGTGATTGGACAGAAGTAGTGACTGGTTTGTATGTGCTGACACTTGTTGATGTTGACACACTTGAACTTGGACTGCTTGAGGTGAATACTGAGCTCGAAGATGGTGTAGATACAGAAGTACTAACGTATGGAGTACTGCTTGTAGCTTGGCTTGATGAGCTTGCAATTGATGTCGATGGAGCTGGTTTGCTTGTAGATGGTGATGGTGATTGGACAGAAGTAGTGACTGGTTTGTATGTGCTGACACTTGTTGATGTTGACACACTTGAACTTGCACTGCTTGAGGTAAATACAGAGCTCGAAGATGGTGTAGATACAGAAGTACTGACGTATGGAGTACTGCTTGTAGCTTGGCTTGATGAGCTTGCAATCGATGTCGATGGAGCTGGTTTGCTTGTAGATGGTGATGGTGATTGAACAGAAGTAGTGACCGGTTTGTATGTGCTGACACTTGTTGATGTTGACACACTTGAACTTGCACTGCTTGAGGTAAATGCTGAGCTCGATGAAGGTGTAGATACCGAGGAACTGACATATGGGCTTGATGTGCTCACAACTTGAGATTGAGTGCTGGCATATGTAGATTCAGTGTAAGTTGTTTGGCTTGTGCTTGAACTTACTTGGCTTGATGAGCTAGCAATCGATGTCGATGGAGCTGGTTTGCTTGTAGATGGTGATGGTGATTGGACAGAAGTAGTGACTGGTTTGTATGTGCTGACACTTGTTGATGTTGACACACTTGAACTTGCACTGCTTGAGGTGAATACTGAGCTTGAAGATGGTGTAGATACAGAAGTACTAACGTATGGAGTACTGCTTGTAGCTTGGCTTGATGAGCT
This sequence comes from Clytia hemisphaerica, assembly GCF_902728285.1. Lineage (NCBI taxonomy): Eukaryota > Metazoa > Cnidaria > Hydrozoa > Leptothecata > Clytiidae > Clytia > Clytia hemisphaerica. Next base: position 862,728 of record NW_027103728.1, on the reverse strand, counting down.
AGCAATCGATGTCGATGGAGCTGGTTTGCTTGTAGATGGTGATGGTGATTGGACAGAAGTAGTGACCGGTTTGTATGTGCTGACACTTGTTGATGTTGACACACTTGAACTTGCACTGCTTGAGATAAATGCTGAGCTCGATGAAGGTGTAGATACCGAGGAACTGACATATGGGCTTGATGTGCTCACAACTTGAGATTGAGTGCTTGCATATGTAGATTCAGTGTAAGTTGTTTGGCTTGTGCTTGAGCTTACTTGGCTTGATGAGCTAGCTATCGATGTCGATGGAGCTGGTTTGCTTGTGGATGGTGATGGTGATTGGACAGAAGTAGTGACTGGTTTGTATGTGCTGACACTTGTTGATGTTGACACACTTGAACTTGGACTGCTTGAGGTGAATACTGAGCTCGAAGATGGTGTAGATACAGAAGTACTAACGTATGGAGTACTGCTTGTAGCTTGGCTTGATGAGCTTGCAATTGATGTCGATGGAGCTGGTTTGCTTGTAGATGGTGATGGTGATTGGACAGAAGTAGTGACTGGTTTGTATGTGCTGACACTTGTTGATGTTGATACACTTGAACTTGCACTGCTTGAGGTAAATACTGAGCTCGAAGATGGTGTAGATACAGAAGAACTAACGTATGGAGTACTGCTTGTAGCTTGGCTTGATGAGCTTGCAATTGATGTCGATGGAGCTGGTTTGCTTGTAGATGGTGATGGTGATTGGACGAAAGTAGTGACTGGTTTGTATGTGCTGACACTTGTTGATGTTGACACACTTGAACTTGCACTGCTTGAGGTAAATACAGAGCTCGAAGATGGTGTAGATACAGAAGTACTGACGTATGGAGTACTGCTTGTAGCTTGGCTTGATGAGCTTGCAATCGATGTCGATGGAGCTGGTTTGCTTGTAGATGGTGATGGTGATTGGACAGAAGTAGTGACCGGTTTGTATGTGCTGACACTTGTTGATGTTGACACACTTGAACTTGCACTGCTTGAGGTAAATGCTGAGCTCGATGAAGGTGTAGATACCGAGGAACTGACATATGGGCTTGATGTGCTCACAACTTGAGATTGAGTGCTGGCATATGTAGATTCAGTGTAAGTTGTTTGGCTTGTGCTTGAACTTACTTGGCTTGATGAGCTAGCAATCGATGTCGATGGAGCTGGTTTGCTTGTAGATGGTGATTGTGATTGGACAGAAGTAGTGACTGGTTTGTATGTGCTGACACTTGTTGATGTTGACACACTTGAACTTGGACTGCTTGAGGTGAATACTGAGCTCGAAGATGGTGTAGATACAGAAGTACTGACGTATGGAGTACTGCTTGTAGCTTGGCTTGATGAGCTTGCAATTGATGTCGATGGAGCTGGTTTGCTTGTAGATGGTGATGGTGATTGGACAGAAGTAGTGACTGGTTTGTATGTGCTGACACTTGTTGATGTTGATACACTTGAACTTGCACTGCTTGAGGTAAATACTGAGCTCGAAGATGGTGTAGATACAGAAGAACTAACGTATGGAGTACTGCTTGTAGCTTGGCTTGATAAGCTTGCAATTGATGTCGATGGAGCTGGTTTGCTTGTAGATGGTGATGGTGATTGGACGGAGGTAGTGACTGGTTTGTATGTGCTGACACTTGTTGATGTTGACACACTTGAACTTGCACTGCTTGAGGTAAATACAGAGCTCGAAGATGGTGTAGATACAGAAGTACTGACGTATGGAGTACTGCTTGTAGCTTGGCTTGATGAGCTTGCAATCGATGTCGATGGAGCTGGTTTGCTTGTAGATGGTGATGGTGATTGGACAGAAGTAGTGACTGGTTTGTATGTGCTGACACTTGTTGATGTTGACACACTTGAACTTGCACTGCTTGAGGTAAATGCTGAGCTCAATGAAGGTGTAGATACCGAGGAACTGACATATGGGCTTGATGTGCTCACAACTTGAGATTGAGTGCTTGCATATGTAGATTCAATGTAAGTTGTTTGGCTTGTGCTTGAACTTACTTGGCTTGATGAGCTAGCAATCGATGTCGATGGAGCTGGTTTGCTTGTAGATGGTGATGGTGATTGGACAGAAGTAGTGACTGGTTTGTATGTGCTGACACTTGTTGATGTTGACACACTTGAACTTGCACTGCTTGAGGTGAATACTGAGCTTGAAGATGGTGTAGATACAGAAGTACTAACGTATGGAGTACTGCTTGTAGCTTGACTTGATGAGCTAGCAATCGATGTCGATGGAGCTGGTTTGCTTGTAGATGGTGATGGTGATTTGACAGAAGTAGTGACCGGTTTGTATGTGCTGACACTTGTTGATGTTGACACACTTGAACTTGCACTGCTTGAGGTAAATGCTGAGCTCGATGAAGGTGTAGATACCGAGGAACTGACATATGGGCTTGATGTGCTCACAACTTGAGATTGAGTGCTTGCATATGTAGATTCAGTGTAAGTTGTTTGGCTTGTGCTTGAGCTTACTTGGCTTGATGAGCTAGCTATCGATGTCGATGGAGCTGGTTTGCTTGTAGATGGTGATGGTGATTGGACAGAAGTAGTGACTGGTTTGTATGTGCTGACACTTGTTGATGTTGACACACTTGAACTTGGACTGCTTGAGGTGAATACTGAGCTCGAAGATGGTGTAGATACAGAAGTACTAACATATGGAGTACTGCTTGTAGCTTGGCTTGATGAGCTTGCAATTGATGTCGATGGAGCTGGTTTGCTTGTAGATGGTGATGGTGATTGGACAGAAGTAGTGACTGGTTTGTATGTGCTGACACTTGTTGATGTTGACACACTTGAACTTGCACTGCTTGAGGTGAATACTGAGCTTGAAGATGGTGTAGATACAGAAGTACTAACGTATGGAGTACTGCTTGTAGCTTGACTTGATGAGCTAGCAATCGATGTCGATGGAGCTGGTTTGCTTGTAGATGGTGATGGTGATTGGACAGAAGTAGTGACTGGTTTGTATGTGCTGACACTTGTTGATGTTGACACACTTGAACTTGGACTGCTTGAGGTGAATACTGAGCTCGAAGATGGTGTAGATACAGAAGTACTGACGTATGGAGTACTGCTTGTAGCTTGGCTTGATGAGCTTGCAATTGATGTCGATGGAGCTGGTTTGCTTGTAGATGGTGATGGTGATTGGACAGAAGTAGTGACTGGTTTGTATGTGCTGACACTTGTTGATGTTGATACACTTGAACTTGCACTGCTTGAGGTAAATACTGAGCTCGAAGATGGTGTAGATACAGAAGAACTAACGTATGGAGTACTGCTTGTAGCTTGGCTTGATGAGCTTGCAATTGATGTCGATGGGGCTGGTTTGCTTGTAGATGGTGATGGTGATTGGACGGAAGTAGTGACTGGTTTGTATGTGCTGACACTTGTTGATGTTGACACACTTGAACTTGCACTGCTTGAGGTAAATACAGAGCTCGAAGATGGTGTAGATACAGAAGTACTGACGTATGGAGTACTGCTTGTAGCTTGGCTTGATGAGCTTGCAATCGATGTCGATGGAGCTGGTTTGCTTGTAGATGATGATGGTGATTGGACAGAAGTAGTGACTGGTTTGTATGTGCTGACACTTGTTGATGTTGACACACTTGAACTTGCACTGCTTGAGGTAAATGCTGAGCTCGATGAAGGCGTAGATACCGAGGAACTGACATATGGGCTTGATGTGCTCACAACTTGAGATTGAGTGCTTGCATATGTAGATTCAGTGTAAGTTGTTTGGCTTGTGCTTGAACTTACTTGGCTTGATAAGCTACCAATCGATGTCGATGGAGCTGGTTTGCTTGTAGATGGTGATGGTGATTGGACAGAAGTAGTGACTGGTTTGTATGTGCTGACACTTGTTGATGTTGACACACTTGAACTTGCACTGCTTGAGGTGAATACTGAGCTTGAAGATGGTGTAGATACAGAAGTACTAACGTATGGAGTACTGCTTGTAGCTTGACTTGATGAGCTAGCAATCGATGTCGATGGAGCTGGTTTGCTTGTAGATGGATATGGTGATTTGACAGAAGTAGTGACCGGTTTGTATGTGCTGACACTTGTTGATGTTGACACACTTGAACTTGCACTGCTTGAGGTAAATGCTGAGCTCGATGAAGGTGTAGATACCGAGGAACTGACATATGGGCTTGATGTGCTCACAACTTGAGATTGAGTGCTTGCATATGTAGATTCAGTGTAAGTTGTTTGGCTTGTGCTTGAGCTTACTTGGCTTGATGAGCTAGCTATCGATGTCGATGGAGCTGGTTTGCTTGTAGATGGTGATGGTGATTGGACAGAAGTAGTGACTGGTTTGTATGTGCTGACACTTGTTGATGTTGACACACTTGAACTTGGACTGCTTGAGGTGAATACTGAGCTCGAAGATGGTGTAGATACAGAAGTACTAACGTATGGAGTACTGCTTGTAGCTTGGCTTGATGAGCTTGCAATTGATGTCGATGGAGCTGGTTTGCTTGTAGATGGTGATGGTGTTTGGACAGAAGTAGTGACTGGTTTGTATGTGCTGACACTTGTTGATGTTGACACACTTGAACTTGCACTGCTCGAGGTGAATACTGAGCTTGAAGATGGTGTAGATACAGAAGTACTAACGTATGGAGTACTGCTTGTAGCTTGACTTGATGAGCTAGCAATCGATGTCGATGGAGCTGGTTTGCTTGTAGATGGTGATGGTGATTGGACAGAAGTAGTGACTGGTTTGTATGTGCTGACACTTGTTGATGTTGACACACTTGAACTTGGACTGCTTGAGGTGAATAGTGAGCTCGAAGATGGTGTAGATACAGAAGTACTAACGTATGGAGTACTGCTTGTAGCTTGGCTTGATGAGCTTGCAATTGATGTCGATGGAGCTGGTTTGCTTGTAGATGGTGATGGTGATTGGACAGAAGTAGTGACTGGTTTGTATGTGCTGACACTTGTTGATGTTGATACACTTGAACTTGCACTGCTTGAGGTAAATACTGAGCTCGAAGATGGTGTAGATACAGAAGAACTAACGTATGGAGTACTGCTTGTAGCTTGGCTTGATGAGCTTGCAATTGATGTCGATGGAGCTGGTTTGCTTGTAGATGGTGATGGTGATTGGACGGAAGTAGTGACTGGTTTGTATGTGCTGACACTTGTTGATGTTGACACACTTGAACTTGCACTGCTTGAGGTAAATGCTGAGCTCGATGAAGGTGTAGATACCGAGGAACTGACATATGGGCTTGATGTGCTCACAACTTGAGATTGAGTGCTTGCATATGTAGATTCAGTGTAAGTTGTTTGGCTTGTGCTTGAACTTACTTGGCTTGATGAGCTACCAATCGATGTCGATGGAGCTGGTTTGCTTGTAGATGGTGATGGTGATTGGACAGAAGTAGTGACTGGTTTGTATGTGCTGACACTTGTTGATGTTGACACACTTGAACTTGCACTGCTTGAGGTGAATACTGAGCTTGAAGATGGTGTAGATACAGAAGTACTAACGTATGGAGTACTGCTTGTAGCTTGACTTGATGAGCTAGCAATCGATGTCGATGGAGCTGGTTTGCTTGTAGATGGTGATGGTGATTGGACAGAAGTAGTGACCGGTTTGTATGTGCTGACACTTGTTGATGTTGACACACTTGAACTTGCACTGCTTGAGGTAAATGCTGAGCTCGATGAAGGTGTAGATACCGAGGAACTGACATATGGGCTTGATGTGCTCACAACTTGAGATTGAGTGCTTGCATATGTAGATTCAGTGTAAGTTGTTTGGCTTGTGCTTGAGCTTACTTGGCTTGATGAGCTAGCTATCGATGTCGATGGAGCTGGTTTGCTTGTAGATGGTGATGGTGATTGGACAGAAGTAGTGACTGGTTTGTATGTGCTGACACTTGTTGATGTTGACACACTTGAACTTGGACTGCTTGAGGTGAATACTGAGCTCGAAGATGGTGTAGATACAGAAGTACTAACGTATGGAGTACTGCTTGTAGCTTGGCTTGATGAGCTTGCAATTGATGTCGATGGAGCTGGTTTGCTTGTAGATGGTGATGGTGATTGGACAGAAGTAGTGACTGGTTTGTATGTGCTGACACTTGTTGATGTTGACACACTTGAACTTGCACTGCTTGAGGTAAATGCTGAGCTCGATGAAGGTGTAGATACCGAGGAACTGACATATGGGCTTGATGTGCTCACAACTTGAGATTGAGTGCTTGCATATGTAGATTCAGTGTAAGTTGTTTGGCTTGTGCTTGAGCTTACTTGGCTTGATGAGCTAGCAATCGATGTAGATGGAGCTGGTTTGCTTGTAGATGGTGATGGTGATTGGACAGAAGTAGTGACTGGTTTGTATGTGCTGACACTTGTTGATGTTGATACACTTGAGCTTTCAATGCTTGAGGTAAATACAGAGCTCGAAGATGGTGTAGATACAGAAGAACTAACGTATGGAGTACTGCTTGTAGCTTGGCTTGATGAGCTTGCGATCGATGTCGATGGAGCTGGCTTGCTTGTAGATGGTGATGGTGATTGGACAGAAGTAGTGACTGGTTTGTATGTGCTGACACTTGTTGATGTTGATACACTCGAGGTCGATGATGAGGCAAATGAAGTACTTGACGATGGAATCGGGATAGTAAATGGAGGCTAAAAAAACAAAGTGTTCAAGTTACTTTTGCTTCAGTTAGTTTAAATTTTGAGATACGAGTCTTCTTTTATTTTCTTCCCTTCTTAATGTTTGACTAACATTGTGTGACAACAGTTAGACTTTTAAAACAGAGCATTATAATTCATGTATTCAGCTTATGTATCGCTCTTGATCTTTTCCCACATCATTATTCTCTAAGTTTTATTTTCTTTATAATGTGTTTTAGGTTGATACAAACCTGATACGTCTTCATAACCAATCAAATCATTGTATTTTGTATACTGGGAGTGGTATTTAAGCCACTTAAGTGAATGACACTTCACATTGATGTATTTCTTTACCGAGATGATGATGGTGAGATAAAGAAGAAATCTTTATTTACGGCTGCATTCAGGAGTGACCAAGACTATCAGGATACTCTATCACTCTGGTCACAATGTGAAGTGACGGTATTTATACAATTTACAGCCAATAAAAAATATCATTTTTTTTTCTTTATTGAAACATAAACACAGGGTACATTACGAACATATAATACAAAATAGTACTAAACATTAATAAAGTCCCTCCCTCCGCTAGAAACTTAAGTTATATATATATATAAGGTAGGTCGTAGGTCGTAGGTGTAGGTCGAAAACTGAGGAACAGATAATGTGTTTTCTTGAAAAATCTTTTGACTCATATTGAGTTACTTCTTTCCATATTAACTCATATTGAGTCGCTTTCTTCCTTGTAGTCACTTTAGATCACTAGTTTTGCATTGATGGATGTCTATGTCATCATTTTTTCCTTTTCAATTCCAACCTGATTGATTTTCTGTGAATGTTCATTCTAGATTTTTGTTGTATTTATATTGTCTTTTTGTTTTGTGAGTTTTGTCTTTATTGTTTCCATTTTAAGTAGTTGAAGGTTTTATACTTCTTGACTATATATATATATATAAATATCTTTTAGGGTTTAAAGGTTTATCTGCTGTCATAAAGTTGCTTAACACATTTCAACAAAGAAAAATTTCTTAATACTAAGAGAGATTGTTTTGATTTTCCATGGTTTTGCTGCCCTTAAAGAGACCAAAAAAGGGAAAGAACGCAATCCTAACTTAACTTTTTGCTGTTCTTGTAACTGTTGACAACACTTGCGAAGTGAAAAGTCGATCTTGCTTTCCGTATTGCAGCTATTTTTGCTTAAATACCACTCCCAGTATTCAAAATACAATGATTTGATTGGTTATGAAGAGACGTATTAGGTTTGTATCAACTTAAATCACATTATTTTTACTAAATATTCTTTCTGAAAAAACTAGAAATTTTATCTTTCACTCATAAAAATGAGAGTCTTGATTAAGAGCCATTTTCTGTAAGAACCAGGCAGGTGGTGATAGCAGAAAAACTTGAATTCCTCCATTTTTGGATATGGTAAACAATAGTGAAAAACTCAGAATCCCAAAATTTCAGGTCCCCAAAATCCATAATGGCGGATTTACAGCCAATAAAAAATTTCACTTTTTTTGCCCGTTTTCTTTGTCACAACTTTAAGAGGAATTTTTCAAGTTGCAACTAAGATCACATGGGTTTTTATTAATTTTCTTAAAGTACCCAATTAGTGCTTCCAAAAAAACCAAAAAACCCATGTGACCTTAAACGGACAAAAAATCGGCTGTAAATCCGCCATTATGGATTTTGGGGACCTGAAATTTTGGGATTCTGAGTTTTTCACTATTGTTTACCATATCCAATATGGAGGAATTCAAATTTTTCTACTATCACCACCTGCCTGGTTCTTACAGAAAATGACTCTTAAGCTCGTTTTGCTGCACGGTTTAAAAATTGTTCTTAATTTTTAAAGGTTGTACCGTAATTATAAAGAAGATCTTTCATCTATTCTTTCAAACCGCTAGACCAAGAAAGAACATCTTCTATTTCTACGTATGCACAAATTTATTGATGTATGAATATTAGTAATGTATACTTACGAATGGTGGTTTTGAGGTCGTTCCTGATGAAGGCGTGAATACAACTCCTGAAGATGTTTCCACTACCGACGTCGTAAAACTTTCAACGGTTTGTGTAATCAAAGATTTTGGAAGCTCAGAAAATCCCTGGTAAAAAAAAAACAATGAATATTTTGAAATAAATTGAAATCAATGACTCATGTTGAACTTCTTTTTTTCCTTTTGCAACTTGCAAAAAAATACCTACAGAAGTATGCAAATGAAACTACATTCCTATCTCACGGCCCCGGTCGTATTTTTTTCGACTATGAAATGAAAATTTCTTCGACATCCCAGTGGGGATATAAATCCTACTGTTCTCAGCTAAAGAAATCGAGTGGGGGTGATTTTGGAGTACAATTTTTCCTTTAAACTTTAAATGAAACCAAAGTCAATTTCCAATTTAATTTACAACAGGGGATTTTCTTCAACCGGGAACAAAATTTTAGCCGAGTTGTCAAGTCGGGCTAAGGTCCAACCGGGTGACACAGCAAAAGAACTAAAATAGCTAAAATTTTCAAAAAGAATAGGAGGAAGTAGTGGCAAAAAACTAACCGAAGTTGTAGACAATATAACTGGAGTGCTAGTAACCGGTGGCAAAACAAAACTAGAGGATGGCGATGGTGATGAAACTGAAGTAGTAACTGGTTTGAATGTGCTGACACTTGTTGATGTTGACACACTTGAACTTTCACTGCTTGAGGTGAATGCTGAGCTCGATGAAGGTGTAGATACTGAAGAACTGACGTATGGTGTGCTACTCGTTTGGCTGGATGAGCTGGCAATCGATGTCGATGGAGCTGGTTTGCTTGTGGATGGTGATGGTGATGAAACTGAAGTAGTAACTGGTTTGAATGTGCTGACACTTGTTGATGTTGACACACTTGAACTTTCACTGCTTGAGGTGAATGCTGAGCTCGATGATGGTGTAGATACTGAAGAACTGACGTATGGCGTGCTACTCGTTTGGCTTGAGGAGCTGGCAATCGATGTTGATGGAGCTGGTTTGCTTGTGGATGGTGATGGTGATGAAACTGAAGTAGTAACTGGTTTAAATGTGCTGACACTTGTTGATGTTGACACACTTGAACTTTCACTGCTTGAGGTGAATGCTGAACTCGATGAAGGTGTAGATACCGAAGAGCTGACGTATGGGCTTGATGTGCTAACAACTTGAGATTGAGTACTTTCAGATGAAGATTCAGTGTAAGTTGTTTGGCTTGTGCTTGAGCTTACTTGGCTTGATGAGCTAACAATCGATGTCGATGGAGCTGGTTTGCTTGTGGATGGTGATGGTGATGAAACTGAAGTAGTAACTGGTTTGAATGTGCTGACACTTGTTGATGTTGACACACTTGAAGTTTCACTGCTTGAGGTGAATGCTGAGCTCGATGAAGGTGTAGATACTGAAGAACTGACGTATGGCGTGCTACTCGTTTGGCTTGAAGAGCTGGCAATCGATGTCGATGGAGCTGGTTTGCTTGTGGATGGCGATGGTGATGAAACTGAAGTAGTAACTGGTTTGAATGTGCTGACACTTGTTGATGTTGACACACTTGAACTTTCACTAATTGAGGTGAATGCTGAGCTCGATGAAGGTGTAGATACTGAAGAACTGACGTATGGTGTGCTGCTCACTTGGCTTGAGGAGCTGGCAATCGATGTCGATGGAACTGGTTTGCTTGTGGATGGTGATGGTGATGAAACTGAAGTAGTAACTGGTTTGAATGTGCTGACACTTGTTGATGTTGACACACTTGAACTTTCACTAATTGAGGTGAATGCTGAGCTCGATGATGGTGTAGATACTGAAGAACTGACATATGGTGTGCTACTCGTTTGGCTGGATGAGCTGGCAATCGATGTCGATGGAGCTGGTTTGCTTGTGGATGGTGATGGTGATGAAACTGAAGTAGTAACTGGTTTGAATGTGCTGACACTTGTTGATGTTGACACACTTGAACTTTCACTGCTTGAGGTGAATGCTGAGCTCGATGATGGTGTAGATACTGAAGAACTGACATATGGTGTGCTACTCGTTTTGCTTGATGAGCTGGCAATCGATGTCGATGGAGCTGGTTTGCTTGTGGATGGTGATGGTGATGAAACTGAAGTAGTAACTGGTTTGAATGTGCTGACACTTGTTGATGTTGAAACACTTGAACTTTCACTACTTGAGGTGAATGCTGAGCTCGATGAAGGTGTAGATACCGAAGAGCTGACGTATGGGCTTGATGTGCTAACAACTTGAGATTGAGTACTTTCATATGAAGATTCAGTGTAAGTTGTTTGGCTTGTGCTTGAGCTTACTTGGCTTGATGAGCTAGCAATCGATGTTGATGGAGCTGGTTTGCTTGTGGATGGTGATGGTGATGAAACTGAAGTAGTAACTGGTTTGAATGTGCTGACACTTGTTGATGTTGACACACTTGAACTTTCACTACTTGAGGTGAATGCTGAGCTCGATGATGGTGTAGATACTGAAGAACTGACGTATGGTGTGCTACTCGTTTGACTTAATGAACTGGCAATCGATGTTGATGGAGCTGGTTTGCTTGTGGATGGTGATGGTGATGAAACTGAAGTAGTAACTGGTTTAAATGTGCTGACACTTGTTGATGTTGACACACTTGAACTTTCACTACTTGAGGTGAATGCTGAGCTCGATGATGGTGTAGATACTGAAGAACTGACGTATGGTGTGCTACTCGTTTGGCTTGATGAACTGGCAATCGATGTCGATGGAGCTGGTTTGCTTGTGGATGGTGATGGTGATGAAACTGAAGTAGTAACTGGTTTAAATGTGCTGACACTTGTTGATGTTGACACACTTGAACTTTCACTGCTTGAGGTGAATGCTGAGCTCGATGAAGGTGTAGATACCGAAGAGCTGACGTATGGGCTTGATGTGCTAACAACTTGAGATTGAGTACTTTCAGATGAAAATTCAGTGTAAGTTGTTTGGCTTGTGCTTGAGCTTACTTGGCTTGATGAGCTAGCAATCGATGTTGATGGAGCTGGTTTGCTTGTGGATGGTGATGGTGATGAAACTGAAGTAGTAACTGGTTTAAATGTGCTGACACTTGTTGATGTTGACACACTTGAACTTTCACTACTTGAGGTGAATGCTGAGCTCGATGATGGTGTAGATATTGAAGAACTGACGTATGGTGTGCTACTCGTTTGACTTGATGAACTGGCAATCGATGTTGATGGAGCTGGTTTGCTTGTGGATGGTGATGGTGATGAAACTGAAGTAGTAACTGGTTTAAATGTGCTGACACTTGTTGATGTTGACACACTTGAACTTTCACTACTTGAGGTGAATGCTGAGCTCGATGAAGGTGTAGATACCAAAGAGCTGACGTATGGGCTTGATGTGCTAACAACTTGAGATTGAGTACTTTCAGATGAAGATTCAGTGTAAGTTGTTTGGCTTGTGCTTGAGCTTACTTGGCTTGATGAGCTAGCAATTGATGTCGATGGAGCTGGTTTGCTTGTGGATGGTGATGGTGACGAAACTGAAGTAGTAACTGGTTTAAATGTGCTGACATTTGTTGATGTTGACACACTTGAAGTTTCACTGCTTGAGGTGAATGCTGAGCTCGATGAAGGTGTAGATACTGAAGAACTGACGTATGGCGTGCTACTCGTTTGGCTTGAAGAGCTGGCAATCGATGTTGATGGAGCTGGTTTGCTTGTGGATGGTGATGGTGATGAAACTGAAGTAGTAACTGGTTTAAATGTGCTGACACTTGTTGATGTTGACACACTTGAACTTTCACTACTCGAGGTGAATGCTGAGCTCGATGAAGGTGTAGATACCGAAGAACTGACGTATGGTGTGCTACTCGTTTGGCTGGATGAGCTGGCAATCGATGTCGATGGAGCTGGTTTGCTTGTGGATGGTGATGGTGATGAAACTGAAGTAGTAACTGGTTTGAATGTGCTGACACTTGTTGATGTTGACACACTTGAACTTTCACTGCTTGAGGTGAATGCTGAGCTCGATGATGGTGTAGATACTGAAGAACTGACATATGGTGTGCTACTCGTTTGGCTTGATGAGCTGGCAATCGATGTCGATGGAGCTGGTTTGCTTGTGGATGGTGATGGTGATGAAACTGAAGTAGTAACTGGTTTGAATGTGCTGACACTTGTTGATGTTGACACACTTGAACTTTCACTACTTGAGGTGAATGCTGAGCTCGATGAAGGTGTAGATACCGAAGAGCTGACGTATGGGCTTGATGTGCTAACAACTTGAGATTGAGTACTTTCATATGAAGATTCAGTGTAAGTTGTTTGGCTTGTGCTTGAGCTTACTTGGCTTGATGAGGTAGCAATCGATGTCGATGGAGCTGGTTTGCTTGTGGATGGTGATGGTGATGAAACTGAAGTAGTAACTGGTTTGAATGTGCTGACACTTGTTGATGTTGACACACTTGAACTTTCACTACTCGAGGTGAATGCTGAGCTCGATGAAGGTGTAGATACCGAAGAACTGACGTATGGTGTGCTACTCGTTTGGCTGGATGAGCTGGCAATCGATGTCGATGGAGCTGGTTTGCTTGTGGATGGTGATGGTGATGAAACTGAAGTAGTAACTGGTTTGAATGTGCTGACACTTGTTGATGTTGACACACTTGAACTTTCACTGCTTGAGGTGAATGCTGAGCTCGATGATGGTGTAGATACTGAAGAACTGACATATGGTGTGCTACTCGTTTGGCTTGATGAGCTGGCAATCGATGTCGATGGAGCTGGTTTGCTTGTGGATGGTGATGGTGATGAAACTGAAGTAGTAACTGGTTTGAATGTGCTGACACTTGTTGATGTTGACACACTTGAACTTTCACTACTTGAGGTGAATGCTGAGCTCGATGAAGGTGTAGATACCGAAGAGCTGACGTATGGGCTTGATGTGCTAACAACTTGAGATTGAGTACTTTCATATGAAGATTCAGTGTAAGTTGTTTGGCTTGTGCTTGAGCTTACTTGGCTTGATGAGGTAGCAATCGATGTCGATGGAGCTGGTTTGCTTGTGGATGGTGATGGTGATGAAACTGAAGTAGTAACTGGTTTGAATGTGCTGACACTTGTTGATGTTGACACACTTGAACTTTCACTACTTGAGGTGAATGGTGAACTCGATGAAGGTGTAGATACTGAAGAACTGACGTATGGTGTGCTACTCGTTTGACTTGATGAACTGGCAATCGATGTTGATGGAGCTGGTTTGCTTGTGGATGGTGATGGTGATGAAACTGAAGTAGTAACTGGTTTAAATGTGCTGACACTTGTTGATGTTGACACACTTGAACTTTCACTACTTGAGGTGAATGCTGAGCTCGATGAAGGTGTAGATACCGAAGAGCTGACGTATGGGCTTGATGTGCTAACAACTTGAGATTGAGTACTTTCAGATGAAGATTCAGTGTAAGTTGTTTGGCTTGTGCTTGAGCTTACTTGGCTTGATGAGCTAGCAATCGATGTCGATGGAGCTGGTTTGCTTGTGGATGGTGATGGTGATGAAACTGAAGTAGTAACTGGTTTGAATGTGCTGACACTTGTTGATGTTGACACACTTGAACTTTCACTACTTGAGGTGAATGCTGAGCTCGATGATGGTGTAGATACTGAAGAACTGACGTATGGCGTGCTACTCGTTTGGCTTGAGGAGCTGGCAATCGATGTTGATGGAGCTGGTTTGCTTGTGGATGGTGATGGTGATGAAACTGAAGTAGTAACTGGTTTGAATGTGCTGACACTTGTTGATGTTGACACACTTGAACTTTCACTACTTGAGGTGAATGCTGAGCTCGATGATGGTGTAGATACTGACGTATGGTGCTACTCGTTTGACTTGATGAGCTGGCAATCGATGTCGATGGAGCTGGTTTGCTTGTGGATGGTGATGGTGATGAAACTGAAGTAGTAACTGGTTTGAATGTGCTGACACTTGTTGATGTTGACACACTTGAACTTTCACTACTTGAGGTGAATGCTGAGCTCGATGATGGTGTAGATACCGAAGAGCTGACGTATGGCGTGCTACTCGTTTGACTTGATGAGCTGGCAATCGATGTCGATGGAGCTGGTTTGCTTGTGGATGGTGATGGTGATGAAACTGAAGTAGTAACTGGTTTAAATGTGCTGACACTTGTTGATGTTGACACACTTGAACTTTCACTACTTGAGGTGAATGCTGAGCTCGATGAAGGTGTAGATACCGAAGAGCTGACGTATGGGCTTGATGTGCTAACAACTTGAGATTGAGTACTTTCAGATGAAGATTCAGTGTAAGTTGTTTGGCTTGTGCTTGAGCTTACTTGGCTTGATGAGCTAGCAATCGATGTCGATGGAGCTGGTTTGCTTGTGGATGGTGATGGTGATGAAACTGAAGTAGTGACTGGTTTGAATGTGCTGACACTTGTTGATGTTGACACACTTGAACTTTCACTACTTGAGGTGAATGCTGAGCTCGATGAAGGTGTAGATACCGAGGAACTGGAAGAAGTAGATGTGAATTCACTGCTTGATGAGGAGATGAGTTCTGATGAAGATTGTGATATAGGTTGAGATGAGCTTTCACTTGATGAACTTATTGCTGTAGACGAAGGTGAGGAGGATGAATACTCGTAGATGGGCTGATAGATGATGATAATGACGAGGAAGGTGCTGGTGATGATGATTCGATCGGTGAAGATGAACTTTCGATTGGTGATGTCGATGAAATGATTTGTGAGCTCGTTGATGGTTGAATTGAGGTGCTGGGAATTATAACAGATGAGGAACAAGGAACTGTCATGGAAGAATTAAATTCTTGACATTTGTTACCATCATCGTAGGTACCATTTGGACAACCACAACCTTCCACCACTGGTCCACGACAACATCGGTGGTTGGAGTCACATGTTTGTTTTTGGTCATCACAAGTTTTGGGAATCATGTTGTCTTTGTAATAACCATACGAATGACCACAAGGATCACAACAGTCAAGTCCTAAATATTAAATTTGGATTTTCATGAATTGCAAAAGAAGTTTTATTTCTCAAACTCCTTCCAATATAAACAATAACTTATTGATTACATGAGAGTTTTTGTCACAAAGGTCCTTGTATAAAGAAAACAAATTTACGTTCTTTAAAAACCCTTAGAAAGCATTCAATTTAACTTACGACAAAGTCCTTCTCTTCTCCAGTAGATAGGGATACCATGTCGGTTACATTCTTGAACATAAGCAGCCAGAGCCGAACAGAAGCATGCACAATCTCCACCTTGTTTACACAAACATGTTTCTTGTTGACATGATTCAATATACGTGGAGGGGTCGACAGTATCGTGACAAGCAGTAAAGTTTCCAGTTCGAATGACGTTACACCCTGGCGTTGGAGAAAACAATATACAATGTTAATAAATAGTGCAATAATG
Organism: Clytia hemisphaerica; assembly: GCF_902728285.1. NCBI lineage: Eukaryota > Metazoa > Cnidaria > Hydrozoa > Leptothecata > Clytiidae > Clytia > Clytia hemisphaerica. The sequence goes on along the minus strand of NW_027103728.1, from coordinate 846,628 downwards.
CTAATCAACGAAAAATTCAAAAACAACAACTTTTAAGCTATAAAACATAAAGGCAATCTCTATTGTGCAAAAACAAGTAGAGTTAATTGAAAATTGCGAATTCAAAACTCCTGCCATGATAGAGCACTTTAATATCAATGTTGTTTTTGTTATTTGGAACTTGCAAGTAATTTTCACTTTAAGCTAGGAAATTCACAATTCGCTATTAAATTTGTAATGGATAATGTTAAGATCGAAAATCCGACTAAAAACTATATGAAAATAAAAGGCTTACCTTTTTGAGCCCATGCTTGACGGTCAGGATTTTGTTGACACGTATCAGTCTCGGTCAATTCACAAGCTGAGGATGAATCAGCCCATGATTTACCAAACTGGAGTGCGTTGTCGGCCATTGCGTTATCAAGACGCCTGAAATCATCTTCAGTTTTGCCATTGAAATCACCACAAAGACCGGAGAAGATTCCAGAGCTGACGTGTTTCTTACCAGGGACAACGTAGACACGGTTTTGTTGATCGTATTTGACGGTGTAATCCAACAAATATGCACGAACAATCAAATAAACACCAACCTGGCAAAAAGGATTAGAGATTTATTTGACTACAAGCATCATGTATTGATGATCCAACCTCATCTTTATGAAAGTTATTAGGAATCGTTTTTCAATCGAATAAAATACTCACCAGCTAAAAGATATCACAATATGTCATCACATTTATCTCCCTAGTTCAAATAATTTCCCATCAATCTTTACACCGTTATGAGTAACATTGGTAGCTTACCTTGAAAACTTCAACACCGTTCATGACAGCAGTTTGTGGTTGTGGATAACTTCCTTTCTCAAACTTCATGACAGTGATACCACGTTTGACGGTGACTTCTTCTTGCATCATGACGATCTCCACTTTACCTTCTGGTGTTTGCAAATCGATGGCCACCTGTTTACACATGTATGCTTCATAGCTGTTTTGGCAACGTTTGTTGGAGATTTTGACATTAATGCTGGCTGAATTAATATCGCAATAATCTTTAGAAGGATCACTTCGGCAATCGGACATCAAAAGGTATTCACACATTCCACCATCAAATTTATACATACGACCGTCAAATGTTCGATAATGCATTTGACCCCATGCAGCACAATCGTATTGTGGTTTGGCGTGTTCATTGGAAATGGTCTTCCATGTTCGATCTCCGTTACATTGTCTGTACAGAAAAGTAGAAAACTTAATCAAATAGAAAAACATATGTATGTAAGTTTGAATTTTACTACCGTAATATAATATACCCTTAAGATGATAGATCCCGAAAAAACTAGTAGCTTTCTTATTTCATTGTAGGGATTATTAGCTTAATTACTTTATGAAACTAGAATAAGAAGGAACAAGAGGGTGGAGTTGATGACAACATTACATACTTTGAACAGTCAGAAGGTGAGATTTCTCCTTGGTTGAAATATCGGTCAGCTTCTTTACATTGACATTGTGTTGTTGGATCAACGCAAGTTCCATTCTCGTGGAGAACTTTACCTTCTTTACAGAAACAACCAGAGGTGCAACGTAAATCAGCATCATTCAACATGAAGTTGTCACATGTTTTACCGCAAGCTGAGTAGACTAAACCACGTGATTCACATTGTTCTGTAAACAAAAGAGTTGAGAGTTGATCATTGAAAAAAGGCTCATTAGATTGAGATTTGAGTTTTTCCTTCACTCCAAATTTTAAAATTCTTGTTAAACAAAGTCTTCAATGAAAACAACGAGGTATTGGAGAACAATGAGCGGCGCATGCGCAAAAAAAGGAAGTCATGTACATATTTGCATCTTCAACATACCTTAAGTGGATAAATTTTGACGTGGATTTAATTTGGCGATTGGCCAAAATACGATTTTTGGCGGGGATTTAATTTTGCGATAGATCAATTTCGTAAAATTTGTCGAGGATTTAATTTGGCGAATTGGAAATTTTGTCACACTGAAATGGGTGAAAATTACTCAAAAATATACTAAAAAAGTTGTGATTTTTCAAATAATTCTATTTTTGTTAAATTTGGCGAATTGACGAATTTGGAAATTTTGGCAAGGATTTAATTTGGCGAATTTTGGCCAAATTCGCCAAATTCGCCAAATTTAATCCCCGCCAAAATTTATCAACTTAAGGTATGAACTCAGTGCTTTTTATCTTTTACTGTAAAACTTCTGAAAGAAGAAGTATCTACCTTCACAATTATCTTTGGTGCAGACGAATTCACCACCCATACATGTGCACGTGTTACAATCTTCCTTTCTCGTTTGTCCAAATGAATATAACATGCCGTTGTGTGTGCAAGGACATTCTTGTTTGGCTACACACTCATGCTTGTTGTTCTCATAAAAACCATCAGGACAATAACAACCTTCGATGCAACCACGGCTGGAAACAAGAATGAGTTGAGATTATGGACAAATGTGTCAAGTACTCTTCCGCTGGTCAAACGATTTCTAGGGGTAATATGGAGACTAGTCCTAACATCTTTAAGCGAGAATCCCAACAAGTAAATCAATAAACACGAACTTTTTCAGAAAATTGTCTTCAAAGATCAGTCTCTAAACGGTGACTTGTTGGAGATGGGGGCCTTGTTTTGACATCTTTACATATTGTGGATGTACGTAATACACCTTACCTTTGACAAGTTTCAGTGCTGTTCATCGAGAAATCTTGGCACGTAGCTGGACATCTCAAGTTGTGGCCAGTTTTGTCGGTGTTACATTGTCTCAACACTTTGTTGCCAGAACATTGCAGCACTGAAAAAAAGGTAGAAATGAAGAATGTGTTTGTTTTAAACTTTAGGGATTTGCACAAGTTGATGTTATTTTAGATGATGTTGATTGGAAATATTGAAAAACTTGATATGAAAATTAACAGAAGACAAGGAAGGAAAATATCATTGGTAATTCGAGAAAACGGATGTGATGTGGATATTGAAATGAATGTATGATGTTAAGGAAAGAATACTTACTACAATCTTCAGTTCTTTCCCTCCATCCGTCAATGGGAACACCTTTATCCATACAAGCTTTGGCGTAAGCTGCTACAATGTTACAATAACATTTCTGGCATTTACATCCATCATCTTTACAGATCTTGTAATGACTTGATGGCGGTACAACTGAATGACAGGCTTTGAATGGACCTTCTGGATCTTTAATCAAAGAGCATGAACTCTCAGCATATGACTCATATTGTCGGAAAACGTTACAGGGTGCTTCAGTAGTATCCCATCCTGTAGTGTGACACACACTTGGATCTTGTGAGACATCTTTATCACTGTAAATCCATGATTCGGTGAAAGGAATAACTCTGGTTTCTGTAGCATCTGAACGTGTGTGGAAGTCGTCCTCTTTGTTGAAGTTGTAGGTACCACACAAACCACACGTTTGGTTTTGATAATCAGAGCTGACAGAAATGTAGATGTTTTCACCGGTCCATTGGATTCGCATATCCTTACGTCGGTAATGAACGTAAACGCTTTCCTCGCTTACGTATTCCACTAAGAGGTCTTTGTTCAGGTAGAATTTCTGGTCTTCTCCGTTGATAATGACGGAAGGTAAACGGCGTCCGTTCTTAAGTGACGATCCCAAAGCGACACGTGTGTTGATAGACGTCAAGTTGACCAAGATATTACGGATGCAGGAGATACCAAGGTCGTCATTCTTGCAATCTGTATTCTTGGTGATGATCTCAAATTCCTTTGGTGAGTTGCCGTAATGACAATGGTCCACCAATACGTAACTACATTTTCCGAACATATCATAACGTTTGCCGTCGAAGGTCTTGATGTGCGGGTCCCCGTAAACAGTACAGGTGGCTGCATATGCCTTCTTTTCACATTTCCATAGACCACCGTTACAAGTACTAAGATGAGAGAAAATGATTGGCGAGTTTTATTTAATTGTTGAATTTTGAAAATCTCTATCATCTTCATTACTGAGATATAAAAAAGTACCTATAAAAGAGAGTTCAAACTTAACAAAATTTTTGAAAAGGAAAAGGTATCTTCTAGAAATGACATATAGATCAAAGGTATTGACTTTACACAAGAGACTCAACTACTGTTAAGATGAGAATCAAAACACTCCTTACCAGTCTTCGACGTCTCCTCTTCTCAAACTCAAATGAGCATAATGTACACCATCCCAATAACAAGAACATTGCTCTCTTTTCACACATCGTTCGTACTCCTTATCGAAGTACATGTCCGGTGGACAATTACAACCGTCAACACAATCGGACGGGCATTTCGTCATGGACATCATGTTGTCACATGTCTTTGGACATGCACTTCCACAATCGTAATACTGCATGTTACTTTTACATGTGATTGCTGAAACGAGGTTGAATAGACGTGAAGTTAAATTTGGTTGGAAGAATTGGTAAAAATAAATCAGTGCAATAAAAGTTCCGAGAGTTCTACTTCTCATTTCTTTTGAAAAGTATTTTAAAGAGTCTTTAAAATTGATTGATAAATTGGCCCTGTTAGCACGCAATTTGTCAATATATTGAGAACAAAAACGTTTTAGCAAGGTCTGTTTCGTTCTTCAAGTTTTCAAAAGTGAAGAGTGTGTCGATAAAATAAAAATTACTTACGACAAAGATCAGGTTTTCTCCACGAAACTTCTACTCCGTAGTTGTGACAGACACGTGCGTAAAGCGAAAGCGCGTTACACAAACATTCATCACCACGTAAGTCAAAATTACAATTCACCATATCTTGCATGCAAATAATCTTGTACTGATCTGGTGGAATCTTTGAATGGCATGGTTTGAAAGCATCTGTATTGATGATGTCACACTTGGTTTCAGCATATTGGTAAACCAATTCCGCATTGTCTTGTGGATTGTAAAATAAGTCAGACATTTTGAGTTTCTCTTTGCATGTTCCAGCATCTGTTTGATAAAGGGCGGCAAACTTTTGCGGTGTTGCTCTTTTGGTATGTGTGTAATCGATGAGATCTGTGCTAATGTCACCATCCATGTTTCCACAAAGACCAGATATGTCATGGTTGTGTTTGCTGTCTGGTGAGAATGTCTCTGGCAATGTGATGGAGATATCTTCCTTTCCATCAAATTTGATGACAGCCCCTTCAGCTGTGACCACCATTACGTAACGACCAGCCTGGTAGAAGAATCAATCAAGATAATGAACATTCATTGCCTATTTTGTCTATTCATTAAGAATAAGCATTTTTCTACGTTGACTTTTGGTGTCACCATCAAAACTGCAAGTCCTGATTTCTTTAAGTTATACAAGCACAAATAACCTTTAGTTTCAAAGCGAATCAACAACAGTTTTACCAAAGAGACATACCTCGGAGATTCTTGGAACACCTTCATATGGTAATTGCACCATCTTTTTATCACCGTTTCCATCTTTAATCTGAACAATAAACATATCACCGATCTTTTGACCAAGTTCAACAGTTTTCCCATCAGCCACTACGGTCACTCTTCGTTTGACGGTGGTATTGTAGTTAATGGTGGGGTCATTATGAACGATGATGTCGAATTTGGATGATGGATCGCTATCGTGAACCAAATAATATGAACATCCAGTCAAAAGATTGTAGTTTAATCCATCGAATGTGTTATAATGAACTTTACCACGGACGTAACACGTCTTGTTCACTGCAAAAAAAGGAAATGATTTCTCAATTATCTGTATCTGTGATGACGAGTTGGGTGTAACAGTGTTACAAACCTCTCGAGATAATTCATACGACGATACAATAAAATCTCCATAATCCGAAATTTCAATAATTCGAGCAGAATAGTGTTTCCCGTACGTGTTCGAGTTATGGAGACTCTACTGTATTAAACTTAATTTTCATAATCATATATAATTCTCAATTACTTTGAGTTAATTTTGATACCCTGAAGAGAGGCTTTGCAAATCGATCCGTTTTTCGATTAATTTTTTACTTACATGGTAAGAGCAATGCAGTGGTGTTCATTAATCCAGAGATGGAATCTAAAAATGAAAACAAAAGAATGTTGAAGGTTTTGGCTTTTACGACGGAAAAAAATTTCATTGAAGTAGTTGAAAGGTTACATTAATTGTAATTAAGACTTTTGAAAGTTACTTTAATTGGCTTCAAAACCAACACTTTCAATAATTTCAAAAATAAGCGAACAAGATCGCAAAAGAAGATTGAAAAATTCAGAATATTTCAAAGCTGAAAATATTTTCACGAAAAAGTATGTAACTTATCTGATTTTTCTACGCAAAACATTTTTTAAACGACAACTATGGGTAGGAGCTTTTCTCAAGATTTGGAAAACAATGTTACATAATTGCAATGTATGTGATATTACGTCGCTTTCACAAGATATGATTGGTTACAAGTGATGGATTAATGTAGGACAAAAAGCAGAAAGTTATAACTTCATGAGGTCGTTGCAGTGGTGCATATGATGAGTAAAGTAACTTTTCCTTACTGTGTCTGGCTTCACAATCAGCCATGCTGTCATAGTTATTTCTGTTACCAAGGCAACCACTGAATGAGAATTCGACGCATTTCTTAACGGATTTGTCGTAACCATATTTGGTTTGTGGTGCACAGTTTGTTGAATCGTAAATTTGTTCACAGAGATTGTTTGTCTGTTGCTCGTCTGTAGAAAAAAAATAAAGAAAATATCAAGGTGAGATTTCGGCTCTCATGGGATTAATACAATAGTTTATTTAATAACAAGGAATTTTTTTTTAATTTAGTATTTTCAGTTCAATTTTTGATGCTTCTTAATCATAATCAGATATTTGTATAAAGCCTGTGAAGTTGTAAAGGTATATTATTCTTCATTACCTAAATTATAGGTGGCATGAAATTAATGATTAACTCTCGATCGAAAGGTATTACGATATTTATAAGGAAATCAATGCATTCACTTACTACAAAAGTGATAACAAGTGGCTTTAGTGTAATTGTGGAATGGTCTGATTTCACTGCAATGACTGCTCAGATCTTTCAAATAGTTGACACAATAATCTCGTTCTTTTTGTGTTGTGAAGCCGTTGAAACGTGTGGCTGGATCTCTCAAGACATCTTCAACAGTTGAAAGACAGACTCCCTTGTTGATCACCATTTCAGCGCTGTCCTCTGTAAATGGAAGATTGCGAATGTCAAGAATTCGTGATGTATTAGTTATAAAGAATGAAGGTTTTGCCTTATAATGAAACAGATTGGGAGGGGTGAAAAATCCATGAAATGTAAGCAAAGTCTTATAATTATCTTAACGGGGTTTTGTCCGGAAGTAAGGCTTTTTTTTACTCCAATTAAGGATGAAGAATAAAGACTTCAGATTCTTATCAAAACTATGTGATTATGAAAAAAGCTTTGAATTTCTTCCAATTTAGAATATGTATTCGCTACCTTCATCACAGTTGGCTCCCTTCCATCCAGGTTGACATACACATTTGATGGTATCTTGTTCTGAAGCACAATATCCTCCAATGCCACAGTTCTCACAGATTGCTAAACAAAAAAAGTTGACAAATATTTGATTTCAAGTTAAATTTGACGCTCTCTAATTTGATTTTCATTGAAAAGGGGAGCGTATAGAATACACGTTTTTTTTAATAAGAACAAACTATATAAGAACATAAGGCTTCGATGGCCAAAACATTAAGAACAACTTAAGAACTTTTTGAGGCTTCACGGACTCTAAAACACCCAATTCCTTATATATAGGAAGATGGACAAAAATGCTCAAAAATGGCGAAAATTAGAACATGTTAAAAATATTTTTAGGCTTAAAACTCAAAATGTTAAGAACGTCTGAAGGCTTCAAAGATTTTGGATGTTCTTATTAAAAAAATGTGTAGGAGAGCGTCCTTTATCATTGTCAATGACTTGAAATTTAATCAAATTGGAGCGTATCGAATAATGGAAAGTCAAATTAGAGAGCTTTGACTGTATTCGTACGAGTCTATCTTGTTTACTAGAGATTTAGAAACTTTTTTTTTGATACACGAAGCTTGGTATTTGTATTTCAAAATATCCAATGAAAATTAAAACAGAAAAATGAAGCGTAAATGAAAAGTAAATTGAAATTATCCGACCATATGGAGCGACGCAGTGATGTAGCAGATAAAATGAACTACTTACATTTTCCACAATGAGGATCGAGTTGTCGAAGGTAGGTGATTGGACATTTACATTTATTGCCTTCTTCGCAGACACCTCCGTTCAAACAAAAATCGTCACAATAGTCTGAATGTTAAAGAGAAGGTAGAAATTGAGGATTAGTTCAGGAGTTTCTCCAGTACTTACATCCTTAAGGGAACTTATTTGGGCGGGAACTAATTTTGGCAGATTTGGCGAATTTAGACAAAATTTGCTAAAATTAGTTCCCGCCAAAATTAAATATTTTGCTCACTCGTCAAAATAAGTTCCCGCCAAAATTTAAGTTTTCGTTTTCTTGCTTGATTAATAACCCCTGAAATTCATCAAAATTGCTCAAAATAAGACAAAATAGAACAGATTTACGCAGTCATTCGCAAAAATTAGTTCCCACCAAAACTAAAAGTCTTTATGATTTTTGCTGAACGCCAAAATTAGTCCCCGCCAATTAAGTTCCCTTAAGGTACTTTTATTTTACCATCTTATTTGCTGAATTGACATTGCTAACACATATTTGAAGACTTTAAAGTTTGTCTGTTTATGCAACTCTCGCATATTCAACAAGAAGCCTTAAATAGAAACTAGTAAGATACAGAATCCAAATTATTTTTTGACGTATCAAACTGTATTTCTTCTAATACTATTTATGAAATAATAGAGAAAGCACAACTTACTTCTAGAGCAAGTTCTTCCCATGAATCCGTCAGGACATTTGCACGAATCACCATCCAAACATGTTCCATTGTTCAAACATGGATCTTTGCAAAATGCTGTATAAGAAGAAGAGGATGCATTATTCTAGAAGATCTAGAGAAAATATTGATATCATTGTAACCAAACCAATCACTTCCGACAATTTTGGGTATATTGATATTTTTCAGAATATAAAGCTTAGGCGAGAATCGCGATTTCAATACTTCCACTTTGTTTCATTTTTCGATTTGAGAGGGGTTAAGTGACTTTCAGGTTATCATTTCAGCCTTTTTGGATCATTTTTTAGCTTTAAGATCCGTTTTTTTTGCTATGTTCAACCATATAAAGATTAGGGAGAGTATCAAAACATTACGTGTTTCACAAGTTTGACCAGTATATTTGGAAGTACATTGACATTTGCCATCCACGCATTGACCGTCATTGAGACAGGGTGGATTACAAGCGACTAAAAAATAGAAACGGAACATTTGATAATAGCTCTGTTATATTGTATTCAACCCGAGATAGTACCATTCGCTGAAAATGAATCGTGAACGTTCAAACTTCACTTGGAGTAGTCTTGAGGTATTTAAAGTCAAAAACCAATCTAAACTCTTTACATTACTTTTGGAAGTCATTTTAAATAAATATACTGACCGCTTTCACACTTGGCACCAGTGAATCCTGATGGGCAGATACATTTTCCATCAGAGCACATTCCTCCATTTTGACAGTCAAAGTCATATTTGCAAGCTGCAAATGCAAGCAAATCAGAAAAATTTAAAATCGCATTCGATTTGAATACATTTTTGAAAATTCAGGCTAGATTTGACCTTAAAATTGTCACTTTCGATTTCATTAAGATTTTTGCTACTTTATTAAGAATCTTGCCGTTAAAGTATGAAATTGTTCTTATAAAAAAATCTGATTAAGACTTATGATTGAAGACCAACTTACCTGCGCTAGCTTCTCTTTTGACTTCACGCTTTTCGTAAAGTTCTCCTAAAGAAAACAATAAGGCGTCAACATTCTTTGTGAAACTGTTTCATAAATGTCATAGTAACAAGCAAAACGTTCGAAAACAAAAAAGGTGTGAAAATAACAATAGAAACGTGAAAACAAGAAAAACAAAAGAACATGATATGCTGTTGCTAGGGAACAAGATAAAAGAATAGTTTTTTTGATAAATTTTTAAAAAATTTGATCATTATATTGCCTAAAATTGGCATACAAAAGATTTACGTGGGAAAAGATTCACTTAGTTCGTCTAATCAAGCATAATGATAGCCGAGTTCATTGACATTTCAAAATGGAAAGATCAGTATCGAATGCCAAAATAGGATTCAAGTTATTATTAAATGAAATCGTTTTCTTACCGCAAGCTTCTTCACATTCTTCTTTGGTTTCATAACCGGAACCACATGAACGTTGTCCTTCTTTTATTTTACATTCTCCGTCCATTGGATCGTAATGAAAATGTTTGACCATCTCTTCTGGACATTTTGATGGATCGAAAATATTACTACATTGTTCTGAAAAGGAAGATAAAGAGAATTAATTAGACCAAAATACGACAAATAAAACCTTTCTTCAATATCTTTTTTTCGGATGGTAAGGCGATTAGACAAGGTCAAATTTGAGGCCAAATAGCTAAATAGGTCAGTCGTTTGACAAAAAAGATCAAAGTAAAGTTTTGACTAAAACTTAGTTTAAACCAAAAATCAGTAAATTCTGATAAAAAAATAAATCAAATCAAGGGATACAAAGAATTTGAAGGAGGACATGGATAAAATTAAAAATCGAGCATAAATTTTATGGAATTGAAAATACATTTGAGTAGATTAGACCAGTGGCGTGGTGGGAAAATTTCTCTGGGGTGGCCACGGCAAATATGGCGCCCTTTTTAAAGACTTTTTTGTTTTTGGCGCGCCCCTCTCTATAAAAAAGGGAGTGTGTGAGCGAAGCGAGCTAGAAAATTTTTGTGGTGATAAGGGGCGCCATTTTTGTTTTTTCATTTGTCAATCTTTCGATATGGGCGCCTGAAAAAAATCCTTCTTGGCGCCCCTTATTTTTGGTCGCCCCTTCTCAAAAGGGCTCCGCTGGGGGGGCCTGGCCCCCTGGCCCCCCTGCCACCACGCCACTGGATTAGACATAGACAATACCGTTTGATCAAACTCAGGAACAAAGATTTTTCATGATATGATTGAAAATACAATAATAGACAAATGAGGAAAAAATCAGTTACCTTCTGGGCAAATGAATCTGCAGAAATCTTGCGCAGTGCATGGTTTGCCCAATTCACATAAATCTCTAAGAACGGTATCTTTCAAAAGATTTCTACATCCGCTCTTGATGTTGGTATCATTAAGAGCTGATTCTAAGTTATTTCGACAAACACCGCTGTGGAACGGTTGATTACAACCTGAAAGTCAGATATGAAAATTTTATGAATAAATCCAGAAAAGGAACCTTAGGTCCTTAAGGAAATATTCTTGATTTTCAATAATTTTGGTAATTAAAAAAGTATCTCAAAAATGAATTATCAAGGCGTCTTCATGATATAATTAGGAAAAAATATTGTCTTTCCTGTAGAATAGAGCACAAAGAGGATAAGTGTCAGATAGTTCAACATACTTTAATCGGATTAACTTTCGCGAGATTAAATTTCGCGACTTTGCGAGTTTTTGCCATTTTCGCGAAATTTAGTCTCGCGAAAACGCGTGAGATTGTTGACTCACGAAATTAAATCAACGTGAAATTTCTTAAATCTCTTTTTCGGTGGAGGAACCAGTCAAAACTCTTCATTTGTGGCAAAAAAATGGCCATTTTCAGCTATTTATAGGCTCATTCGCGAAATGAAATGAAATAAAATCAACACTGACTCGCGGAATTTAATCCAGAAAATTTTGCGATTTTTTTGCTTCGCGAAATTTAATCTAACAAAATTTAATCCCGATTAAAGTACAACAATAAGGTGAACGAAGTTCTTCAAATCTATCCAAACAGAAAAATACAACTTTATTATGATAGACAACTTACGTTGTTTATTAGGAATACGATTTGGTTTATTTTGCTTGCGTTCTTTCAAGGCATCTGTAAAGAAAATAAGAAGATTTTTTGAATGGAATGATGAGTTTCCAGAATCGTAGGCGACTTGAGCTAATACTAACCAGCATTAAAGATCGACTGTTTGGGAAACGAAAAATAGTTACAAAATACAAAAGGTTTCACAAGCATCCTAAATCCTTAAAGGATCATTCAAGAAGAGAGGGGTGCATAAATCACGTACCTTGCAACGCACTTTCTGTGTGTTTTTCAAAAGATGCGGGGTTGAATTCCAAACTAAAATAAGAAAAATTATGGAATTCTTTTGAAACACTTTTGAACGGGATTTTAAATAATTTAATGTTACAATGGGGCTGACACAACACAAAATAGAAAAGGACTATCAAACGATTGAAAGCATCATAGTGGTATCAGTAGACGTGGATTACACGATTTTTTATTATAATGTCTTAATTTTGGCTGAGTAAAAAAATTCTACAGCTTATTTTTTTGGACTATTTCAAGCTTAAAATGTTCTTATTGCCATTCTTGAAATTAACGCACTCAAATGTACAAAATCACATTGGGTTATAAAAAGTGGGTCCTCAAGTCAAACAAGTCAGTCAAATTTGAATTAAAAAAGCAAAAAAATTATTGCAAATGCGAAAATTTCAAATAATTTTGAGCGAGTATAGCCAATCTCTACACTTCTAAGGGTGGTCATGTCCCTATTTCACCCCCTAAATTTCAGCAGGAATGTTCTTATAAACTGGGTTCTAATAAAAAAATGTGCATTCCAACAAGTATTCTGAAAAAGCGAGAAATTCAAGAAACTGTAATTACCTGGTAGATTCAACAGCATACGAATAAAATGTGAAAATGACTATAGTTGCCAAGAAGGCTTCTTTCAGCCTTGTCATGGCTATCATAACAAAATAAAAACCACTGAAAATTCAAAATCTAAATTCAAATGAAAATATTGGAAATTTTTATAAAAATTTCTTCTTTTTTTTCAGTTCTTGTGTGTGCTGTCCGCTGGGGGAACAGTCTGAAAAATGGTTCACCAAAATCAAGGTTTAGATTTTATACGACGTTCAGGTGGCAAAATTAGATGATATTAGATTAACATAAATTTGTGAAAACACTAACGCAGTATGAAAAGAAATACTTTTGTAAGGTGTGCAATTTTTACCATGGTTATTTTTTGATACCTGTTTCAAAGCGGTTTCCAGGTCAATCGTTTATGAAGAACAATTTTTCTTCTTCCTGTGGTACTTTATTAAAAATAATTATTAGAAATTAAATTTTACTTTACATAATTTAAAGTAAAAACCCTAAGAGCTCTTAGTATAAAGTTTGTCATGAATAGTTTTAAAGCGCAGCGAATTCATTGTTTGATTGTCCAAAGTATATAAAATTTTAAGATCGAGATATTTATAAACCTTTATATTAGTTCTTATAAAAAGTGTTGAAAATTTAAAATGATATAAATTTCGAAATTTTTGTTGTGCATCTTTTCAGTAGCATTCTGAACAAAATACAAAAGATAAAGGCTTCTGTTTTTCTATATCCTGTCAAAATCACTAAGAGACCAAAAGACAAAAGTAACAAAACTATTTAAAAGTTGTGAAATTTTGAAATCTTATAAACTTTTGATCAAATTTTTTAATTTTCATTGATTTATTTTTTTCTTCCGTCTGGCTCGAATTTTTTTCTTCCTTCACGATTTCAAATCGTGATAAATCTTCAGAGGTCTGGAACTAAGTCTAGTGAATGGAGTAAATTCTAGAATTTTCATTACGTAAATTGAAAATGAAGTTCAGACCTATATAGTGAAATTTTATACAATGTCATTTTAAAGAGGGCGTTATTTTATTAGAAGTGATGCTTGAAAGAATATTTCCATGAACTCACAAAAATGATGAAAATTCTTATTCGCAATTCATCACCAGAAAAAAATATTTTCTGAAAATATATAAATATATAAATAGATAAATTTTAATATTTAAACATCTAAAAGCATACGAAGTGAACATTTCTTTAACGCGTCACATCCCTGTCTCAACCAACCGAAAAGTTTATACTGTAACATGCCGGGATAAAATGGATGGGCTGAAAGCCATCGAGAATAGAAATAGCATATTATTTTTTATGTTTGGGGATTTTAAATTATGTTTTTTACAGCTTTAAAACTCCAGGCGAATATTATAATATCATTTAGAGTTCAATTTACTTTACTAAAATTCGAGGAATGGATTTTTAAAGCGATTTTCAACATGGCTTTGAGGGTTTTACAAGATCTATAGCGCTGAGGGGATGAGGGTTCACATTAGTCTTTAAAAAATGTACCTTGCAATGTTAGAAAATGAAACTAAAATCAAATTAAATCAAAATAAACTTTTGGGGTCTGAATTTAAACCCTCCACTGAATTTTCAAACCGTAAATTTTTCCTTAATATTTCCCATTAGATCGCTTGGAAGGGCTTTCTTTATTCTGAGAATAAAAAGAATTAAGTGATTGGGCTTTTTCTACTAAAAATCCGTTAATTGGGGGGGGGGCGGGTATGAATGATATATTAATTTTCCATTGAACTTCCCCTTGACCCTTGACATTTGTATTTGTTACCCCTTGTACACAAGCATCAAATCAAGAAAGAAAGGAATACAATGTATTATTTCTCCTCAAATTAGAAAGGGTTGAATATATAGGAGAGGATATCGATACAAATTACGAGTTGATCAGTTAACCAGGAAAATCAGCTAGTGGTTCGTCCTTCCTATTCGAGGTTTTATGATTGAGAAAAAAAAATTTCAATTTTGCATAACTTATCTGAGAACGAGTTCAGAGCGATAAATACATTTACACATTCTCGCACCAAGAATCGAATAACAAAGGAATAATTTAAAAAGTATAAAAAAAGTTCATTGTTTTTTTTCAAAATACGGAATATTTAAAATTTTAACATTTCCTAATAATAAGTTATAACTTCTTTTAAATTATATAATTTGTGACTGCCAAAATGTCTACCTCTTGACAGAAGTACAATCGAAGGAACAGCAACTTTTTGGATATTTCCAAAAAATTAACAAGCAAACTGTATGTACAATGTTACCTTGGACTTTCGTATCTTTTTTTCAAAATTGATACCTGTAGGCTTGCATCGTTTCTTCTTTGCTTCACACGAAGCGAATAATTTCAACAACAACATTTTTGTCGTACGTGAAGAGTCAAGTAGCGTAACGTCGCGTCCATTCTTTGGCAATTTTGTTGTGTTGCTCACGATCGTTGATGTACTGTTGTGCAATACTTCCCACTAACGGATCCTCTGAAAAAATATCAAATGATAACATTAATTTTCTTTTATAGGAAAATTGTAGGAGCATTCATAATAAAAAAGACACAAGAAATTAAAGGGATAATCAGATGGTTTGAGATATTTTGCCTATAGATAGCTTCAAGGATTTTAGGAAAAACTTCTAAATTTTTCGGTGTACTTATTTTCCTAACTCAAGTTATGCCACAATGAAATTTTGAACCTTTGCTTGAAAACAATAGAAAAAAGTGTGAAAAGTCCCTGAAAAGTCCCATTTTGCGAGATTTCAAAGTGGCATAACTTGAGTTAGGAAAATAAATACACCGAAAAATTTAGAGGTTTTTCCTAAAATCCTAGAAGCTATCTATAGGAAAAATATTTCAAACCATCTGATTATCCCTTTAAGAACATATATTTGAAGTCTGGAATGGTTGATTTTCCAGAAGATTAGAAGATAAAATAAGAATATAAATCGGATCAAAAGCCTACAATTGACTTTTCCAGCAAATTTTCGTGCATAGGGGGAAGATGGAGGGAGTTTCTAAACATCGACCAGAAATTGCGACCACGACCAGCGACCACGACTGGCGACCAGATAAAGTTGGGTTATCGAGTTTTTCCTCTTTCTCCACCGTAGAGTCTTTCTTTTATGATCATTTATTTATCGAATTGAAGAGTAAAGTTCACCCCTGTCTCACCTACAGTGATTATAAAGCCACGTGCAAAACGTGTAGAGCAGCCATTTCAACGCTCTGGGAGCTTGAAAGAGTTTCAATTTCTACCCTTTTGTATTTTCGGCATCAAATTAATCAGTGACAAAATTTGTGCTGGAATTTATTTAGGAAGCTTTATATTTGATCATCAGATCATTATTTTGTCCAAATAAGTCATTTTGACAATGTAAGGACAATAGAATAATTGATGAGATTGATATCTCTAAAACTGGCCTTCCCAGCTTTTTCCTACTGACAATTTCTATCTATTCATACTAAAGGCATCTCATTCGGTACAATTAAAATACATAAAGTTTACAGGCATCACACTTAATCTTAATTGCCATGTCAATATTTTTGTCAAAAAGTGTCACTTTGTCTAGAAAATGACTGGTAACCAGGGGGGGGGGTCGGTAGTAAAATCTCAGACATAATGACGTTTACTACGGTGGTGGTGTGACGAAAAATCAAAAAAAAATTTTACTACCCAGGGTAGTTAAATACTAAAATGGGTGGTATCTATGTGTTAAATGTTGAAAAAATTTTACTACCTGGGTAGTTAAAACTGGTAAAATTAGCAAATTTTAGCTATTTTTTGTAATTCTTTTAATTTTCTGGATGACTTTTCTGAAAAAATCTGAAAATTTTTATAATTTGAAAAAATTTTCTGTTGGAAAGTTGTTTGCTGCAAACAAAAAATTCTCGAAATTTTTTGTCAATATAAAAAGACTTTACTTGTAAGGGAAAAACATTAATTTTTGCACTACGTGAAAAATGTGTCACAGAAATAATCATTTTTTAGCTTTTTTTGCAAAATCAGTCCGAAAAGCAACCAAAAAATAGGTGGTCTCCATGACAAATTGTCCCAAAAGCTTTTACTACCAGGGTAGTAAAATACCTCTTCCAAGAGTCTGGGTGGTGGTATGTAAAAATTCGTAAAAATCCTTTTACTACTCATATATGTCTAAGATTTTACTACCGACCCCCCCCCCCCTGTGGTAACGTCAAAAGTCACTTTTAGTATTCTCTAGCTAGAGTAATTCTCAGCCACGTGCTCAGTGGTTCATTTGAAAGCCACATCAGGACTCGATTTGGATGTTCTCTACGGTGGAGAGAGCAGGTAAACTCGATAACCCAAATTTATCTGGTCGCTGGTCGTGGTCGCTGGTCGTGGTCGACATTTCTGGTCGATGTTTAGAAACTCCCGAAGATGGAGGATATATTGTCTAGTCCGGAGACGTAAATTTGCTCTGTTTGGGGGTGGTTTTTAATGGTCAAAATGCTCAAAATAAGAACAAACGAGCCTCAACAAAAACTGTTAGGTTCTTACAAAAAAAGAGTACTTAGCAGTATCCATGGGCCAATTTAAGCAAGGTGATCTAATATAATTTACTGAAGAGAAACTCACTAAAATAAATACTCTAGGGAGGAAGTAGAGTGGAAAAAATCAAAGTACCTGCATTGCAATCGGATAGAAGAGCGATCAGAGAGACGAGGACTTTTGAAATGGTGAAAGCTGGTGACCACTTGTCTTTCAAAACGTCCAAACATATCACACCCTGTGAAAAATAAAGAGTGAGAATTAAAACAAAGGTCAAAGGTAAGGCGAATCAGTAAGGTCAATACTAATGATCCAATGCCTTTCCAGAAATAACAACTGCAGAAATTCCAAAATATCGACGCAGATGCAAGCTTGGATTGAAGAAAAGAAAATATCAAATGGAAGTATACAATGAAAAGAAAGAAAAAAAAAGGATTCAAAAAATTTTAAAAAGGTCGTCGAAAATTAAATGATATGGAATGAAAATGTTTCTCAGCATAAGGGGTCTGGTATGTGGAAGTTCAGATTTACATATGTACACGACATACACTTTGTGCTCAGAAATATGTAACCTCCGCACAACTCAATATGGATAAATCTTTTTGGCTATTAAAAAAGGTTTCCTTTGTACAGCTACAAAATAATTTTCAAAAATCAAAGCCAGGAAAATTAAATCTTTCATGATAAATCTTATATTATATTATATTATATTCATAGAATTATATTTCACAGGTCTATCGACCTCTACGAAATAATTTTAGATTTATAAATTGTCTAATTCTTCATCTGTCGTCCAGTCGTCAGAAGATATGGACAGAAGAGAAGACGTTGTTTTGGTCTTTGTCCTAGATTTTCGAACTAGGCGAAGGTTTGTTCTAGGGCTTCCTCTTACATGCCAAACGAAATCGTCATTTTTTGAATTCATTTTTTTCGCCTTTTGGCACATATCTTTAATGATTTTTCTTTCGTTGATGGTGAAGTCGTCTGTGATGCTAAAGCCACCAATTTCATTGAATCGTTTCAGCTTATGCAGATTTTGCATTATCCGTTCTTTTTCCTCTATACTTTTTAAGATCAACTTGATTGGACGCCAATGTAGCCCTTTTTGGTTTTGTCCAATGCGATGATGGTGGGACGGTTTGATATCTTGAACGCCAATGTTACCTAGTATACCTTCAATGTCTATTTTGTCCTGTTCCTGTTGTTCCTCTTTGTTGTCTACCTCTAATTCCACCATTCCATGTATAATAATATTTCGTTTTCTTGATTCGATGTCTCTTTCTTCATTCTTGTTTTCTTGTTGGTGTTCTCTCACTGCTGATTTGAAATTATCCTTGTGTTTCTTAGTTATTTCAGCGTATGTTTTTTCTGATGTTTTCTCTATGTAATTCGTCGTTTGCTTTATTTCTTCTTTTATAATCTGCTTGGTTTTTATTTCAAAGTCAGCCATCTTATTGGTTAAGATGTTTTCGATATCGTTCTTAAGGCTGCGGTTCTTGGCTAGCTGGTTTTTGAGCTTTTTAATGACGTCGTCCTTCTTCTCAATCTCCCTCTGCATCATATGATACGAGTTCTCACCTATTTTACTCATTAGAGATCGCGTTATCCACACGCAATTCTGACATAGATATTGTTCGTTATAAGTGTTGGCAAAAATTTGCAGCTGATAAAGCGGTAATTGTGTGCACTCGTAGTGTACCATGCGGTGGCATTTTCGGCATTTTAGACGGTTTTGGTCATCGTCATCTGAGCAGGAGGTGGGAGTGCATGTTTGGTTTTGTTTAGCTTCTTCAAATGGTTGTTTTTCTTGCTTTTTGTCAGTTTTTTCGTTCATGTTTTTGATTTTGCTAAATTTCGAAAAATCTTGATAAATAAGTTTCGTCTATCGTTTATTTTTGACTTTTATCGGATCAAACTGGTATATAATTCATGTTGTCGTTTTTTGTAAGCAGATCGATGTTGTTTTAAATAATAAGCATATAATTGGATAAAACTTATCCAATGATTTGCTCGTGATTATAATTTTCTCCCAAAACCAAACAACAAAATAATTATGAACAATCATAGACTATAACAAGGTCCTAGAAATATCTAAGAACATTATATTATTACTTGCTGAGAACGTTAAACCAGAATTTGTGATTAAAAACAGCCAGAGAGTGAAAAGAAATGAAATTGTTGAAGAATGTTACCTGACTGTTTATATTGCAATGATAAATACGTGTCTTGAAGATCACCTAAAGTAATAAGGAGGATGAAAACTACCGAGAATGGTATTTAAAGGGTGTTATGTCTCAATATAAAGTTAGCAGCTAAAACAAGATTGAAACAGTTTATAGCCTAATTCGATTTCGAAAATACTTTCTTTATTTTAGATAATCAAAAGCACTTTATGGATGTTATTTTATTCGAAAAATTGTGAAATTAAGCGACTAAATTTTCACACCAGTGCCCGCCCTACCTCTTAGGCAAAGAACGTCGGCAAGCTCATATAGTGAGGCTGACTTTAAATATCCTATTCGTGCAATTTGAGAAATACTTTAGTAGCAGTACTGAGCATTGTAGAAGTTTGTATCAACAAACGAGAAAATTAAACTAGTCGGAATGAGATCAACTTAGATGGAAAATAAATGTACCTTAGGTGGTTTGAAAGGATAATCTGACGGAAATGTAATGTCTAAGAAGAAGATACCACCAGAATACGGTGAACCTTGTGGTCCCATGATGGTTGCAAGCCATTCATGTAGATTGTCACCCTTTGGCGCAGCACTAATATAAAAGATAATGCAGAAAATGAATTTCAAAATTGGTATTAAATACAGGTCAACAATTGATTATGAGTTCCTAGATTATTTCAGTTTTTTCAAAAGACTATTTTCAAATGTTATGACTCATACTGCTATGTTCATGGTTTTATTTAATAAGAAACTGTTGTGAAAAGTCAAATGCCAAACTTTTATTCTGTTAAAAATAGCAAAATTCATACCTGCAGTTGGGTGGAGGGTCTAGAGAAATTTCTGCAAGTTCTTTCTTTATTCTGGAAAGTAAAAAAGTAAAGTCATAAAACCTCACATAACAGATATAATTTTTTCACAAATAAAGGCAATCAGAGATTTTTTTCCTGGACTGTAACAGAGTAAAGAGTGTTTGGAAAAGATTTCGTTCATATCCAGGATCTTGACGTCTTCTAAAGCTATCTTGACCACTTTTTATTTCATGATGTACACTGAGTGAAAAATTATTAAACTAGAGAAGAATAGCTGGTCGGACAGGGTTAGTTGGGGGACGTTGAGCCCAGAGGAAAAGAAAAATACACACTTTGAAGAAAGATCCTTTTTGTTCCTTTTTTTATAACCTTGATTTTATCATCTGTGAAAATATAGCATTTTAAAGCGAGATGTTTTGAAAAAGGTACGAATCTAACATTCTCTCTACAAATTATGCCTTGAAATGTTTAAATTAGAGTTTTAGTACGAAAACAAATGAAAATTGTAGATAGAAAATGCTTAGTTTGCACTCTCTCTTTTTTAAAAAGGGGGATGTCAAATTTTTTAGAGGTCTTTGTAGGGGGGGGTACCAAGATTTACCAAAATACTGGCCGGGGATGGAAATGTAGGCTGGGATCAAATAAGAAACGGGGGTTTGGATATTTTGGTCAATTTAATCACATACAAATGGCAACAGTCTGTTTGAAAGTATAAAATATATACCAACAAAACACAAAAATGTGCATCATGTTAATAAAAACGCTAGTTATAATGGGTGTATATATTTCTTTAAATCTGAAAATTTTTGGGTTGATGATTTTGTACTTTTGGTCTGATTTTTAACCGATCTGGGCAAAGACTGTAAAAAGAGAGTAATGCCTCAATACCAACATCACATTTACTATAACGGATAACCAACAGTGATTTAAATCTCTGAAAAGGTCTATTAATCAACATGACATCCTGACTAGGAAAGAGGTATATACATTCAAAGATATGGAGGGTGGAAATGCAAAAAAAATCTATTTTAATGTTTATGTCTTTAAAGATAGTTCCAGAGGTCATATTATGCTTACTACTGTCAAAATTTGGAATTGTTAACCGGTTACTTTTTCGAAGAGGGCTACACGGCTTTTTGCGCAATGCGATTGGTTCTTTTTGCATGACGACGGGCCTGCACTGCACAGAGTTACCTATTGTCAGGAAAATTCATTGTGACATATAGTAGGGGGCCAAGCCTGGGGTTCCGTGACATCTTTTCTACGACCTAACCATTTTTAGTCCATCCAAAAGAACATGACAGTTCTCAAAGCTCAAAAATGTATCTTATATATATAATATATTATTATAATATACTGTTCTTTCGGAAAGGACTAAAAATGGTTAGGTTGTAGAAAAGATGTCACGGAACCCCAGGCTTGGCCCCCTACTAGTAAATTTTCAAAGGTAAATGAACACTGCGTTGACATTATTTGTCTCATTTTTCATATTTGACCTTGAAAATTAAAACAATTTCTGATCGCTATTTTTTCTGGATTAAGCGCAAAAAAATCAATCAAAGCTAAAGAAAACGGTTAACAAATACAATAATGACCGGTTTCTTTGGCTGTACTCTACTGAGAAATATTGCCCTCTGCCAACGCAACGACCTCAGTTCGGTTGTTACTTAATCTTTTTAATGAAATTAACACTTTCAAAAACTATGAGAAATTATCTTAATTATGAGTCATAGATGAAAAATTTATAACCAAGTCAACCTTGAAGACTAACTTGAAGAACAACTTCTCTAGAAAAAGGCACATTAGGAACATTTGGCGAGTTCCTGTACGCGGCCGCAATCAAAAAAATCATAACATCACTCATTGAAAAATGGCGTTCGTGTCTTTTCGCACTTTCTTTAGCCTAGACGATGTAGCAAACATAGTAAGTATAAGCACACT
Source organism: Clytia hemisphaerica (assembly GCF_902728285.1). Taxonomy (NCBI): domain Eukaryota; kingdom Metazoa; phylum Cnidaria; class Hydrozoa; order Leptothecata; family Clytiidae; genus Clytia; species Clytia hemisphaerica. The sequence goes on along the minus strand of NW_027103728.1, from coordinate 824,461 downwards.
GTGCTTTTAATTAGCTGTAACTTTTTTTTGCGTCGGAAAAACTTTTTCAAACTTTCAGCGATGATTGACCAAACTGTTACAATGAAAATTATCCAGCGCATTTTTTATCTTCTTACCTTCTTTATTTTCAATGAAGCACTCAAAGTTTACTGAAGGTAAGCACATAAGATATTCTTATAATTAATAATATTCATTGAAACACACTTCGTTGTGCGCTGCGGTGGAGTGCATGACGTAACTCGCGCGGCAACTAACTCGCCTTCTGTTGGAAGATCATATTGGGTATTTTGGCGTTACCACCCTCGAAGCAGCGGGCGCCTTTGTCTTTCCGCAACTCTTTCCACCAATTTAGATGTCCTTAACAATAGATACAAAAGGGCGCCATAATCTTGGAAGATAATTTGTTTTGATCTCCGGCTTCGGGAAGTAATAATTCTTTTTATTATTTTCGATGGAAAATGGTAAGAAACTTAAGTTTACAAGTGTGATTTAGTTTTTGCTGGCTTATAGAATGCCAGTATCCTGGATGGTTTCCCTAACTGAAAGGTGTACCAGGGAGAAGACACCCGCCTAGATCCGTGCACCACCGGTAGGCTATCTCCCGGAAATTTTGTCGGCAATTTTGCCGGATCTCAAAATACATCAAGCAGAATAAAAAATAAGTGTGAACATCTAGTGAACAAAAAATATTAATACAAAAAAATCTGAATTTCTCCTTTTAAGCCCCTGTCAGCAAATTTGTAATTCATTAAATTTGCCTGCGAAAGGTTAGCTTAGTTAGGAATCTTTAAAAAGCTTGAGAGTCAAGTCAAACGCATTTCACAGAATAATTTCCTATCAAGTGAAATTCAAGGTTTTATGTAGTAATATTTTTTGTTCCCAAGCAGCAGGTCTTCTTTCAAATGAAATAAAAATTTTTTGATTTCGACGATTTTTTAATTGCTGATGACGTCATCGATGGCGTCATTTGAGCTATTTTCCTTTATAGCTTCTCAAATATTGATTTTCAGGTATATGTTATGATATTTTTTGGAATTCTTGGATAAATATCTTTCATTTGAGCCATATGTCAGCTTCTAATTTTCACTTTCATTTTCAAGCCCCAGCAAAAGTGATGACGTCGCATGGGGACCATTAAAATGGTCAAAATTTTTCTCACTACTCGTTTTTGTGATCTTATAGACCTAATTGATCATTTAAAAAAGTTACTTTGCTTTTAACAAGTCTGTGCAACAAAGAACATTGTAGCTCTCACTAACATCAAACTTTCAAAACATGCAAACTGGAAAGCAGTAATTATCACGTCACACATTCTTTCCTGTGCAAGAAAATATTAAGACCCCTGTTTTGATATACAAGGTCAAGCCCAACAACATGTTAGTAAAAGCTGCTGTAAATCAGATCAATGTTTTGATTTGATCATTTGGGGCAGTTCTATTCCCATGAGAATAATTTACTGTCAGCCAAATATGGATTATTTTTGTACCTTAGCTGGTAATTTTTCAGCTTGAGTTTATGTCTAATGTTATGGTTCTTTGAAGTGCTTGTTCTAAGAGATGAGCGAATAAGATTATTTTTAGTTTTCAAGACAAGCAAGTTTAATCTTTCTTTACAAATTACAATTTAATATAATGTCAATTAGTATATGTAATCACATGATAACGAGTAGCCTGGATATCCAAGCTCAAAATTTTAGAAAAAATAAGTTTTACCTCAGCCAGACAAAGTTCTAAAATTATAGAGCTTGGTTCACCTAGAAATCAGGTGAACCCCTGTTGACAGATTTTTCTGCATGAATCCCATGGCTGCAAATAAATATACGCACATAATGACATGCATAATTTCAAGATGGTACCCCAGCAGTGATAAATCAATTTAGAATGGCAGCCTTGACCATAAAATATAGACAGTGTGGTGGAAAGTCTGTTTAGACAAAAAGTGCAAAGTGAACTTTGGAGAAATTTTTTTTTCAAAATCCAACCCAAAACAGCAATACAAAATTGCCAAACAGAAAAGAAGAATTGAAGCAAAATAAAGATGAAAGATATACCTTTTTAGTTCTTTACACGATGCAACCAAGTTATTAAGAAGATTAAAACAAGAATATCTAAGCAAGTAATTGAAAAGAAAACAACCAAAGCAGCGTATGCGCCTTGCTGATCGCCCGCGCGGTCCACCTAAATATTTAGGCGTACTCGCATAATTTATATTATACGCGCGCCACCATTCAGATCTCGGATTCGCTTGGACCAACCAATAAGAATATCCGCATAATCATCCTCAGATAAGAATGCAGACGATCTAGGTAAACCAGACCGTAAACATAAGAAATATCAAAATCAAAAAAAAGTTTACGGGCTGGATATCCAGGCTAGATAACGAGTGCAATTAGAATATAATTGCACGAGTGTTTTTTTTGTTATTAATTTCGAATAATTTGAAACAAAAAATTCACGAGTGCAATTTTCGAATTGTACAAGTTATTATGTGATTACGAGCTAATCGCACAATGGCTTTCACTACTTTTTCCCAGTTAGGAAAGTCAATTAACTGAAAATACACTGAGAGTTTTATATTTTTCTCTTCTCTCTGTGTCTTTCTTTTATTGTTGTTTATTGATTTTCATCCTCACAAAATAAATTTCGAATGCAATTAAAACGTTCGATGCAAAAAAAATGTAAGAAAAAACATCAAAATCAATTTTGTCAACATTGGCGTGGCATTGAAGAGTGTGATTAACGATTAATTGCTCTCTACAGGATGCAATTAATGATTTAATTGGTCTCTTTGAGGGCGTGCTAAATAAGAAAAAATAACCCATCGTGCGATTATGCATGTAATTTTTATATTATTAATACTTTCTTTGTGCATATGTTTTGCATATTTTCAATGCAATCTCACCACAGCATCAATTCGGCCATCATAATTTTTGCATACAATTCAATATGGCGAATGGAAAGGCAACACGTGCGTTTGCGTAGGGTAAAATGGCGAAATGCGAAAATCGATTTTGGCAAAAATTTTTTGAAAAATGATCCTACAAGATTTGACTATATCTTTTTATTCCATGAAGAGATTACTTTCAAATAAAAAATATATTGACAATGAATGGGTAAGCTTTCTAGAAATCCAAACATAAATTGCATAGCTTTTACCAAAAAATAGCACTTTAGGATCAGAAACAGTTAAAAACCAGCTTTTTCCAATTTTCTTCGAGTTACAGGAATTAATTCATTGTTTGTTTTGATCTGAAATTTTCAGTAGGGATGGCAAACATGGTTCCCTTCCTCATATCAGGGGGGTCCGAGGCGGGGGTAAGACTAAGAGAATTAAAGTTTCTAAGTAAAATCTTAATTACCACCCAAAAAAGTGCCTTTTTTTGTCTGTATCTTCAAAATAGATAGTCCCATCCTTATCCCTCCTTCAGTAAAGCTTCCTATTATACCTTTTGTCCTTCAGAAAAACCAAAAATATTGGCCTTAATTGCTAGCTTTCAGTTCATGTAGCCAGTGGTGTGACCCCCTGTATTTCTATTTTATTCTGCGTGGGTTTTTTAATAGAGATGTCACATGACTCAAATCCCGTGCGCAGTCTTATTGAACTAGATAAAGCGAAAGTGAAATCGCGCAATCTGATTGGATGAAAAAAGGACCGTGGGAACTGGAACCGAATGGAGTTCTCTGGAATTCTCATTCTAGAACAAGATGGAGGCGAGAAAAGCACGTCTTTTGCTTTGGACAAAAGGTTTTAAATTCTGGTTGATTTTAAGGTTTTATCTTATCTTATCTCATTTATATACTTTAATTAGTAGAGGCTTCTTCAATGTTTGGGGAGGGTAAGTCTATAAAAGTTATTTGTTTTTCGGTGGAAAAAAGTGTTTAAAAAAGCATTTTTTGTGCTCAAGGTTTATTTTTCTTCGTAAATTTCTGTCTTCAATCTTAAATAGATGGATGAGTATTTGACTGATGGTTATGATTCTTTTACAGAACATAGTAAAACTATTCAGGAACTTGGACCTTTTTATAGAATTACAAAAAATCTGTTAGTTCTGGAGATATATTGAAAAGTTTAGACATGGGTAGTTCGCGTTCGTTTTCGCGTTCCCAAACCTAGCCTGGATATCCAGACCCTAAACTATTTCACTGTCTAGTTTTTTTTAATATTTTGTCTCTGGTTTACGGTCTGGTCGAAGTTGTAAATTGGTTGTTACTCACCATTCACAATAGTTGGACATCAACCAACAGGATCACTTCTTTATTTAATTATTCAACTAGAAGAACAATGTTAACAGATTCCGGCCGGACGAATCTTGTATTGATCGACATATTTGTGATCCAGTGTTGTACATCGTGTTGTAACATAACGTAACGAAACATAAGTGTGTGTGTCTTGAATCTGAGACCAAATCAATCTCAAAAGTGTTTCTGCATCAATAACACAATGTCAACAGAAGTTTAATGTTCAATACCAACAATATTTACACTATGTACATTTGGCGGGTCTTCTTATTGACTTGGAAGGCCAGCTTCACCAGCCAAAACCTTCATCAATAAGGAAGCAGATGCTGTAGATTTGGTTAAGCAATCTGCCAGTTGTTTTGAGGCAGGAACCCATTCAATCGTAATGAGTTTGCCTTGAATCATTTCTCGTAAACAGCAAAGGTCAATCATAAGACCTTTATCTTCAACAACTGTAGATGTGTGAGCAGTGTCTCTCAATGATTTACTGTCTGTTATACAAACAGTCGGAAATGTTGATTGTTCTGAATCATAAATCTCACAGAGTAGTGCTTTAATTAATGATGCGTGTTCTACTGCTTCCTGTAGCGCAAGAGTCTCGGCAGCAAGTGGACTTTTCACAACACGTTTTACTTTCTTTGAAGTCCAGACAATAGGCGCAGAGTTTCCATTTTCACCTTTAATCAGGATAATGAAACCTCCTTGAGACTTAAATCCTGGAAGATTGGCGTGTGATGCGTCACTATAAGCATACAACGTTGACTTTTTAACATCACCAATATTAGGTAAGTGGATCTGAGCAGTTGAATTTTGAAGCTTGCGAAGATACTTGTTCGCTAACCGTATGTCATCTGTTGTACCATCTTTAACACGATTACTTAAATCACACGACGCAAAAGCTAAATCAGGGCGTGTTTGTTTTGACACCCATTGTATCTGTCCAATTAAAGCTTTCAGTTGTAACTTTTCCTCTTGAGTAAGATTACGTTTTGATGTATCTTTCAATTCAATAGGTTGAAGTGTCTTAATGTAGTCATTTGATGCATTGCTACAAACTCTCCTGTCTGGTTGATGTCCAATCCTAGGTACTGGAAAGTTGAAAACGATTCTTTGCTTAAATCAAATGATTTCTGTACATGTGATACAATTTTCTCATGGAACAGGCGTGTTCCAGCATAGAAGAAATCGTCGACATGACAACATAAAACACCTTGAAGCTTTCCTTTGTTTCTCCAAAAGAATAACGCTTGGTCATATTTGCTTCTTGTGGCACCAGCTTTAACTAGTTCCTCAGCAGCTTTAAGATACCACGAGCGAGGGGCATCATTTAAACCGTAAACAGTACGTTTCAATTTCCAAAGTTTTGAGGTATTCGCTTCTCTTGGCGGTTGAATGAATACTTCGCGATTAATTGGACACCCTTGCAGAAAGCAGCTTTAATGTCCATAGAGTGTATTTTCCACGAATTGCTCACGGCAATTGTTGATACGAGACGAAGGTTTTCCTTACAGATAGTTGGGGAATCAGTACGAACTTCAGTATTGATTTCCTCAAAACCACGAGCGACTAACCTTGCTTTCACGGTGTTGGTGTCCTTGTCAGATTTCTCGGTAATAACCCATCTGGTCGATACTGTCTCTTGACCTTCATTGTCAACCTCTTCATAGACATTGTACTCGGTCCATTTCTCTAGTTCTTTTTGTTTAGCTGCTAATACTTGAGGGTTGTTACTGGAACTGTAAAGGACTTCTTCTTCAACTGGCTGCCATTGAATATTTTCAAAATCAACGCACTTAATAACACCCGACACTAAATTTTAACATTAAACCAATGTTTATTCTTGCCATTAGCTTTTCCAGCACGATTAACAGCGATAAACTTTTCTTCCTTATTGGTATCTGGGTCAATGAACAAAATTTGTTGTCCAATACGAGGAAGCTGAATTCGTTGAGAGTTACTTTTATTTCTACGATCAGTCTTTTTCTTATCTCCCACCGGATGCGTCGTTTCAACTGTTTGGATCTCTGGTATCTTTTTGTCAGGTTTAGTAAGCTTAGGTTCTGCGATCGGGTTTTCAACTGGAATCATAACTGTTTCATTACTAACAATATCGATGTCTAATAGCTCTGGAATGGGTACTTGTGGTTGTTCATCTTCATCTGGTACGATAAGTATCTCCTTTGGTAATGATCCCGACTTTTCCTTATTTGCTTTCGTCAAATGGCATGGACTTACTCGTAGAACACTTCCTCCGTGACGCACAACAACAACTTTTCCGTCAATTCCGATAATGGTACCTGGACCATGCCAGTCCTTGTCTGAATTTCGTTTGTAATAGACTGTATCTCCATTATTAAACTCTTTGCTCGTTGTTGTTCGTGTTTGACGTGATAACGCTGTTTTGATTCTTTTACTGGATTCAGCTTGGATAAATGCCCTTCTAGCAGAGTGAAGAGCATTCAAATGTTCAGCAACAAATTCACTTGACGTTTTCGTTCGAAGGGCTGGTAACTGAGATGTTAACGTGGACGGAAGATTTGGGTTACGGCCGAAGACAAGTTGATTAGGACTGTATCCCAAGTTGTTGGACAAAGCATTTTTCGCACTTACAGCCCAAACAAGTGCATTCTGTATGGAGCACTGAGTATCAGCAACAATTTTGTGGATCATGTTTCCTAGAGTGGCATTATGTCTCTCGACTACCCCATTTGACCATGGTGATTCAGCAGCTGTTGAAGCTATCGATACATCTAAAAGTTCTGCTACGTCACGAAGCAGTTCATTGTTAAACTCTCCTCCATTGTCAGCAAAGATTGATTGTGGTGAACCGAAAATAGCAACCCAGTGTTTCAAGATTTCGTCAACTATCACCTCCTTGTGTTTAGATTTGATGACGGACGCCGCAGAGTAGCGAGTAAACAAATCGATCATATGAAAAATAATGTACTTTTTATCGTTAATTGTGATGAACTTTAAATCCATTGCAAGGCAACCATTAAATTCCTTGGAAAGCGATAACGATACGACAGGTCTGGCTCTGGCTTTTCGGTAACGGGTACAAACATCACATTCCTCTGTCACTTGATCGATAAGTCCCAATAACTCGTCATCTTTGATTTCTGCATCTTTTACGATAGTTTTCAGTTTTGTGGAATCAACAGGATGTCCAAACTGTTTATGCAGCTTAACAGCAATAGACTTTTTCTCCTCTTTCGACTTTGTGTTTAAATCATTTATTGTAAGATATAACTCAATTGGTGCTTCAGGTGCGATATTACGATTGACAAGAATCTGCTTTGGCGAAATAGGAATACAATAATGTCCGCTTGAAGTGTGTTGAAGTTTTATCTCTGTACCGAAAAGAGTTATCGTGTCTTTAACAAAATCAAGTTGTCCACCGGCTTCCTTTATACTATGCTTGGAAAGTAAAAGAGGTACCTCACAGTCGACTACATCTGTAAGGATATGCCCTGGTTTTCCACCGATGTTAATAGGAATGTTTACTTTCTTCAATGATTGATAAACTTGACTAGGACCGAATTGATACGACTTCTTACTTTTTGTTTCTGTTACGTCTTCGCGATTTGGTAACGAATCGAGATAGCAATTTAACCAATTCTTTCCACATACATTTGAAGGGCACCCTGGATCAATAACTGCACAACTTAATGTTTCTGATACCATCTGCTCAAGAAAACATAACTCGACTCCACTTTCTTGCGTAAATAATTGGATTTTCAAATGTTGTAATGATAAGTCCTTTTTATCTGCATCCGGACAGTCACGGTAGTAATGATAGATTGAACCACAAATTTTACAACGAGTAGGGTTACCATTTTCATCTGGACAGTTTCTATAACGAGTCGATGACTGTGCTTGAGGAGCGCGACTGTCCTCTTGACGGGATCCTCGATAGTTAGCTCCTCCACGTCCACGATATCGATTAACTCGAAAATTTCGTCCTCGATTAGCAGAATAATTGTTACGAGAATAATATGCTTGTTCATTTCAACTAAAATATCTGATGTATCTTCAGTCGTTTTATCATCAGTCGTACACGAATCGTAAATAGCTTTAATCTGCCGTTTCATATCATCATACTTCAGTTCTGGAATAGTGGCTCTGGCTAAATCACGTTTACTTTTTGGTAAATTAGCATTTTTCAACAATTGATAAGCTAGTACTGGCGATGGTAACTCAATCTTATAAGTTTTCAGTTTATGATTGAGTTGTTCAAACTGATTGATATATTCTGCGATATTCATACTCGTATCTCTTTGAAACGTTTCGAATTGTTCGTATGCAGTAAACATTGCCTGATCTTTTGACACTGCATAGAGTTCTCTCAATTTGGTTATAAGCACATCTAAACCCTCTTCGACATTTAGCTGTTCTTTCGTTAATGTTGCACATGCTTGGCGAACCTTCGGGGATAAACTGAGATACAACACAGGTCCCTGTTTTGTTTTAGCTAAATCAGTTACTAACTGCCACATTTCAATTTCATGTAACCAATGTTCAAAGTCTCCATCTTCGGAGAACGGGGGCAATCCATACTTTTGCCCTATCGAAACAACACCTGCCATTTTCAACAATTAACCACTTTAGTTTATACTGTTATAACAACCAAAGTTCATAAACTTTATCACACTTTAGTAACCAACCAATAATATCTTTACTGCAAAACCACCGAATGCTGCTACCATGTAAATTGGTTGTTACTCACCATTCACAATAGTTGGACATCAACCAACAGGATCACTTCTTTATTTAATTATTCAACTAGAAGAACAATGTTAACAGAAGTAACTCGTCTACAGGGATATCTGTCCCTGCATATGCGAGTGTCTCTAATTGGTCAGTACGCGCCCAGTCACTGAGCAGAATTTTCGCGGGGTTTGTGATATTTTTTGATGCGCGCGCATAATTTATGGAAAAAGCTGACCTTGCAAAAAAAGATAAACAAATGAAAATGAAAGCGCACGTTCATTTCTAAACAAAATGGCTGATGGAAAGGAGCCTTTATGAATGTGGCTGACGTTTGGATATAGTTTAAAGTAGTTTTGAAAGTTTATTGAGTTTGTAAAAGAGGTTTTATGGTAAGTAATAATTATGTGTGGTCTGCCTGGGTTTCCACAGTTTTGAGATTCTGTCAACAAGGGTTTACTCACAGACTGTGTCATTCAAAACTGTATCAGACTTTTTTAGTTGCACCAGACTCTAAAATTTTAGAAACTTTGTATATTGAGATAAGAGTGTTTTTTTCTGAAATTTTGAGTCTGGATACCCAGGCTATCCCAAACCAAACACACGTGGCAAAAAGGTCTACATTACTCATCTTTTGGCTTTGCAATTTGTGAAACGAGTGCGCGACTCTATAAATATTTTGCTTGCAAATTGTGAATTGAGCAGCTTTTATACATATACACTAGCTTTTACTGACAAGGGAAGTAAAAAAAAAGAGGTAGGAAAAATAGAAAAAAAAGTGGGATCGCGCGCATCATGCGGGAGGTTTGTACCTTACTACACTTTCCTTGCCTTAAACAAAGGTAACAATACAAGATATGATCAAGATTGAGTATAAATTATTGCGAAGCGAATGTACATGAGCGAAGCAGTTTTGCTATCGTGTGTGCGTACCTTTAACTATCCATTCCTTTCAACTCTCTATAAGGCAGGAGATGGGAAAAACGTTTCGAATCTCCGAGTTGCGCGATACCAAAATATAAAGGAGATAAATTACAAAGGATATTCACCGAAATGGTAACTCAAATTACCTCCGTTATATCAGATTTGACGTATACGTCAGAATTATACGAAGAACGAGTAAACCCTCCGTAACCCGTGACGCCAATGTTTAGGAGATAACAAACACGAAGAACGTCCCGGGAAATGATAAAACAAATTACCTCCGTTATAGTAAATTGATATTATTTGAATTTATTGCAAAGCGAAAGTGATGCCATTATGCTTTTTCAAAAATCAAAACAAACATGGAAGGTTGTTGCTAGCTATTCTCTTTTACTTTGTTGTCTTTGGTGCTCATGCTATTAATGAGTTGAATTGGATCAAGATTTTTGTATGATTGTCACAAGAAATGGCTTATGTTGTAGTGTACTTATCATTCTTTCCTGAATCGAATGTTTTGTTTCCATTTTGATGGTTGGAAAATGAGAGATGCCAATTTCTTGCAAAAAAAGGACAATTTTGTAATTTTCACTGACTTACTTAGGTCAGTTTTCACTCAACCTTAGATCAAAATCTTCTTCTTCTGCAATATTGACTTAATTGAATTAGAAAAAGGTGAACCAGGGGAACCAAGAAGAACGGAGGTGAACTCATCTGGTAAACCGGCTGAATCGAGGTGGAACCCAGAACCCAGATTCTGCACAACTTCTTACAGTACTTTGAAATTTCCTTTGTGCATTTTGAACGTGGAAAAACTTTGTTGTCAACACACTTTTGACAAGCCTTTAAAACATGGAAAATTTTTTGTTGTCAACTATAAAAATTTTCCTCCACATTCACAGTATCTGTTTAAAATGTGAAAAACTTTTGTTGCTTATATGAGAGTTAATTAATTTAATCTTTACAGCTCACCCTAATAGAGACTTATACGCATACATAGTTTTGCGTTCTTTTAAACCACATGTACCGTGAGATTGGGTAACTTGCATCAGTGGAGGCTAACATGCATAGCCCTCAAATGAATGATCTGAACTGGTCTTTAAAATACAACTACGCAGCTCCGCTCGCGCATCTTTACTCTACAATTTTTGTTTTGATTTAAATTTGTATTTTAATGACCAGCCAGGTCTTTCATTCCTCCACTGATGCTAGCAAGTTACCCAATCTAACGGTAGTAAAATTCCCATGATAAACAATGATGAATAATGAATCTGGTACAGTCACTTTCTGTCAGTTACATCAAAATGCCTCGAAAATGTCAATATGAAAATTGCGTAATCAGAGAACGTATGTCTCGCTCATTATAAAAAGGCTGAGAGAAACTTTCAATAATTGGATTGTAACATCGAGTTAAGTCTCTTTTGTTAAGTCACCAGGGGGTAAATAAAACAGACCTTGATACATTTATCGTTCGTTTCAACTCGACGATTCGTTTAAAACTCAGCCTCCTAAATATTTGGGGTAGGTAAAATATGCACAAAGAAATTCATACTTTTCAAACCCGGCGAATCTTTTAAAGAAGAAGCAAACAATAAAATATCATTACCCTTTCCAAATAAGGACAATCTCAAATCAATGTCGCCTAAGAAAAAGTTAATATTTTTGAGGAAAAAGTGGAAAATTTACATAATTGGCCATATTATAATCTTCATTTTTTATCTAAAGGTTGAAATTTTGAGGGTTGGTCATAATTGATGGCTTATACCCAAAAATGAAAAAAAAACTTGAAAAAGGTTTGTTATTTGAGGTTAATATGACAATTTATAGACTTTTGTTAACCTCAAAATATAGAGACGCCTGTTGAATTATCGGGGAAAAAGTTATTAGGGAGTCATCAAAAAGGCTTCAAATATCAAGCTTGTCTAAAAAAGGTTAGCGATTTCCCACAAGAAAGGTGCAATTCATGAGGTTAAAAAAATGGTAACAAGTAACCTCACATTCTTAACCATATCTTCTGCTAGCCAGTGTATGAAGTTATGGGACAAAAGTAAAATGAAACTAGAAGCTTAGCTCGATAGGGTTTTTATGAAATAGACAATCTTTGCTCTAACGTAGGGTTAAAAATTGAGGTTAAAATTAAAACTCTATGTTAAGGAATGTGAGAAATTTGCTTTTCTAATTGATCTAAATAGTTCTATTAAAGCTACAGGAACAAAATTACATTTTAAAAGTTTTCATAAAGTAACTAAGCTAAAAAAATGTGAAATAGAACAAAAAGGTTCTTAAAATGAGGTTAAACAACCTGAAAAAGTAGGATGTTTTAGCTTATACCTTCAAACATAAGTGTTTTTGTCAAAAAACAACTGAACGAAAAACGTTTAAGGGATATTACGATAAAAAGTTAACCTCAAACATTTTTAATTCAGACTTAATTAAGACTTAATCTTTACTTTTAAGCGCAGTATTGATATCAAAAACAGATTTATAAGTCATTAAAGTATACAACAAAGAATTAAAAAACCCTATAAGCCCAATTCACAAATAACCTCACTTTTGGTACCCACCCAAACTAAGATATTAACCTCATTTTTTTCTATCTAACCTTGTTCCTCAACCATTGAATAATGGATCCCACTATTTCTATTACACAACTTTGCCTTTCTATGCAGGATATCTGAGAGCTTAGAATCAACCCATTTCTCAGGTACTTGGGTCTCTCAGGTTAATATACCAGTTAACCTCACTTTTTATACCAAAATATAATTTTTCATGTTTAGTTGTTTTTGATAATAGGTTACTGTTTGTCTGATATCCAAAATTAGACTGAAATATCATTGTTAAAACCTCACAATTAGGGTTTTTTTGTGAAATAACCTCAAATTTTACACCCTACTTGAAATATTAACCTCATTTTTCTAGCCTACCTTGTTGCCCAATCATTAAATAGTAAAACCCAATCATTTATTTTTGCTTTAACCTCACATTTCATACCAATTTTGGTCTATCTTTAAGGACCATTAGGTTAACCTCAGTGCAAGTTAACCTCATATTTTTAACCCTACTTTGACCAAGAATATCTCTTTAAATTCAACACTTAACCTCTATAATGTATATATCATTGTGAACCGGAATAAATTTTGAGTTAGCATGTGAAGTAGCAAATAAAAACAAGTTAACCTCATTTATTTATCCTTTGTTAAAGTCAAAAAAGTTCTTTTGAAAAAGTTAGGCGATTTTGGGGGGTTTTGACTTGAGATGGTCCATAAATCTCTTCAGTGGCGAGCGTAGTCTACTCTGACGTAATTGTAAAATTTATGTGATGGTAGTAATGTAATGTAATGTAATGTTGTTTGGGGAATTTTGAAGTTCTCTGGAATTTCGATTGCATTTATTCAGGTTGATTTTTTATGACTTCTAATGGTACTTTTTCTAACGAGTTTGATTACTCTGTTCTCACACCTATGTCTTTTTTTTTCTCGTCCTTTTCTGTGATTACTTTTATTTATATTTTTAAAGACAGGTAAGAAGGCATATTGATGTAACTGTCTTTCGGGGTTGTGGATGGCGATGTGTGATATGTTGTTCTTTGATACAGTAAGTTGGTCTAATATCGAAATCCATCTTCTAATTTCAACACCCTTCTTTAGAGATAGGAACAATAGAAACTGAGGAAGGTCGGAATTGCTGATTGACTTTGATTAGCGCGATGAGAGGAAAAATCTTTAGTCTATCAGTGATTTCGACCTTCTTATTATTCCTATCCATAAAGAAGGATGTCTAAATAAGAAGACGGATGTCGACATTAGACCAACTTACGGTAGTTAGGGTTTGTTCTTCATTTTGTTGCTTTTTAATAGTTATTTTTCTTTCTTTTTTAGATGTCTGGAAACATTAGATTAAAAAGTCTCTTTTCTCATTTTTGTTGGCATTCTTTTTCAAATGTGGAAACTTCAATCTTGAACTTGGTATTTGTGTTTTAAATGTGGAAAGCTTTTTTTGTCAATTTGGAAATTTTCTTCCATGTTTGACGTCTAATATGGAAAACTTTTGTTGGCAACTTGAAGTTTTCTTCCACTTTGGGCGTTCTTTTAGATTACAAAAATGTTTCCCATAAGATATTTTTCCCTCCTTGCAATCTGTTGGAAATTATGAATTTGGAATTGCTTTGTCCTGTTTTGTTTCTTTTTTTTTTTAACATTATTAGTTATATTACTGTATGATAATGCAAAATGACTTTTTTGAAATTATGAAATTTTCCTTGGTTCATTTTATGATATCCTCCTTTTTGTAAAGGTGAAGCGTGATGCTACAAATCAAATCTGTGTTTTGACTGGACTCACCAACCTTTATAATTATAAGGGTACAGTTTGTTTTTATTTACTAAGTTCAAAATGCCCTGAGTGTGTTTAGTGTTTTCATCTTCTTAATATTTTTGTTTCTTTAAACTTTTTTGCTATTTATTCTAGAAAATGAAAAATAGAACGGTTGAAGCTTCATTTTTCTCAATGAGAGATAATCTACAGATGTCATTTTTACAGAGACAGTCGGAACCACTACATAGAAATGGCAACTATTGCCTTAACGGTAAATATATCCCGAACGGGAAGGTGAAAATAACCCAAAAAGGAAACTGTTTCCAGAATGAAAATTTCATCACTTTTCTGTTTCCCGTTTTGATCAAGAACTTTTCATTGTTCCCGAACGGGAAGTTGAATTTTTGTAAACAAAGCAGATTTTTGTTTCCCGATCGAGAAGAAGTTTCCAAATCGGGAAGTTTTTATTTAGGAATGGGGAAAGTAGAATTAAGAAATGATTACCCGGTGGATTTCTTAACTACCCGGTGAAAGGTATTTATTTACCCTCTTTTACAATAGGCATCAGTTAGGGGTCACTCACAAATTGATTTTAAGTTCAAATAACGTCATATGACGTTTTGATAGCTAAACACACACCCACCCCACATAACGTCACTCAAAAAAATCTGGTACTTTGATTCTTTTTCTTCAGCCAAAACCTCAAAACCAACACTAACTCATGCTCAGCGCCATCACAATATTTTCGACTCGAGTGTTGCAACCAACCAACCAAACCAACGCGGCTTTGACCATTGGTTTCTTAGACCCGACTTGCCCAGACTGATAAAGCTCGATGCTTGCCCAAAGTACTCGTTGCTTCCAGCTGGAGTGTGACGCGTGCAAAAAATGAAAATGTTTCGGCGGACAAATAGTTTTTATATTTAATAAATATAATGGAGAGTTATAATTTTGGATTTCAAAGTTATTTTATCATGAATAAATGAATATTTCAAAATTACATATTGCTTTTCTTTTTTATCCTCCACGCACAGAATGAGGTTTGTCAGTCCTTAAAATTGTTCTTCGCACCAGTTCCGTATTCTTTTCCGAGACTTCCGTATTTTTTTCCGCAGCTTTCCTTTTATTTGATAATTTTCGAGGTGCTCTTCGCCTAATTCCAACAGTCAACAAAATACAAAATGCAGCGATCAAAGTCGAGCCGTCGTTATACGAACTTAATAGACAGGCAGCTGAGGTCACAAAAAAATTGGATGGGGTGCGAACAATCCCAAACCACTTTTAATAGAAAATATACAACCTAAATATCTAGAAACCATCAACCGGAGTTGTTGAAATTAATTACCGGACGTGTCCGGTAATATTTTAGAACCTGATGACGTCATGCGTGCCCATAGGCTAACTGAAAAATTTTTGAGAGCCAAAATAGACATATTATATACCGATCGAACCGCTTTTTAACGTAGATTAAGAAAATGGTCAGTAACCATATCTGTTAATTTAGCTTTAAAAAGTTAGAACGCTTTTCCTTTATGTCCGTAACGTCGATTTTACCAGTCCGAGACGAAAAAAAATCAAAAATTCAAACTTATCAAAAGTGAAATCTAAGACCGCCATTCGAAAGCTCTCAAAAATCGATATAGAAGACTTTTTAGTGGATATATATGATTTCTCAACCTAACTTGAGAAAATCGATCCTAAAGAAAGTGTAAATATGACGTCATCAAAACTTCGGAAGCTTTTAACTTTTTATTATCAAATTTTCAGACATAGTTACTGACCTTTTTCTTAATCTACGTCAAAAAACGCATCGATTGGTATATAATATGTCTATGCTTTCTTTCATAAAAATTTTCATTTTGCTTTTGACGTCATCAAATATGAAAATAGTTTCGGACGCGTCCGGTAAATGTTTTCAAACTGTCCGGTTGATGATTTTGTGTTCAGAAAGGTCATATTTATTGAAAACAACTGTTTAAAGTTTGCTTGCAAACTTTGTAGCTACTGCACTTTTTTATGTGACCTCAGCTGCCTGACTATAACTTTTGAGGGGTCTGGTTTCTCTGGTTATGGTTTGACTGTTTGTTCTGTACTTTATATCATTTCACTTATATTTTTTATTCTTTCATCCATAAAAAATAGAAAAGAGATCATATATTAGATGAAAGCTCTATCTCAAAATCGATGTTTTTTATAACCCATTCAAAGCGTCATCCTACCTTGACCCACCCACCCACAAACGTCATATGACGTTATTTGAACTTAAAATCGATTTGTGAGTGACCCCTTATTTACCTTCCACGACCATTTCCGGAGTGCGCAGAGGTCACATTCCCAATCGGGATACTGGTCAACTTCCTGATTCGAAAACTCTATCCATTTCGGGAAGTTTCTCACCTTCCCGTTCGGGATATATTTCCCGTAAAGGCAATAGTTGCCATTTCTATGTAGTGGTTCCGACTGACAGTGTTTGTATGTAATCAAAATGTTTTGCTTGCAACTTGTGAATCGAGGAGGCTCTGGAACGCTTCGCAACTTTTATACATATACGGCTTGTTACGCACGAGCGAGCGCAGCGAGCGAGTGCGATTCTTTTGGCAAAAGCGCGGGAAAAAAAGCTGATATGCGGAGTGATAAAATCGATTTTTACCCTTTTTCAGCCTCGTTTCCATTCAGACTTTCGTCGTCGTGTGCAACTGTCTTAAGTCCCAATATGGAGAATTATCGCCTGTACCCGACTGTCTGTTGGAAGCATTACGTAATGGATTTTTTCCAAATCTCTTTTTAAATCGAGCTCCGGCGTGAAAAACAGTATGATGTTTTTCTTACGACGATGAATACGTCATTTCTTCGAGAAACGTCAAAGGAAAATATAAGTATCTTTCTCGATCGGGAAACGTCGCTCGGTTCGGAAGCGTATTGTTGATCGGACCATACTGCCTTTTAACAGTCAAAACAAACATGGCGGCAAAAATAAACAACTGGTTGCTACCGCTCTTTCGCTATTTTTCTTTGGTTTTTATGCTTTAATGACTTGAATTGGATCCTGATTTTTGTGTGATTGTTACAAGAAATGGTTGATGATGAAGTTTTCTTATTATTCCTTCCTGAATTTGATGTTTCGTTTGGTTTGGCATGAGAGATTGATGCAATCTCTTCTTGCTGAAAAACAGGATATTTTATCCGGTCGATATTTTATCAACTTTCACAACAAACTAACTTCAATTTTGCCCGTATATTTACACAAATTCTAACAAGGCAGTTGACTGAATATTTGTGGATAAATCTGACCATGCTATATTTGAAAAATTAAATACTTGCGACATCAAAAAAGTTTGAACTCACTTTTTTATGATGGTCAGATGGTAGATGCGGCACCCAAGGAAATGATTGTGGTTGGATATGAACTGGTTAGCTTTAATGTAAAAATTTAAACCCAGAGCAAAATTTACTGATTGATGATTGATGTTTTAAAAATGCAACGTGGAAAACTTTTGGTTGTGAATTTGGACCTTTTCTTGCACGTGCGTTTAAAACATGGAAATCTTTGCTGTGAATTTGGACATTTTCTTCTACGTGCGTTTTAAACATGGAAAACTTTTGGTTATGAATTTGGACATTTTCTTGCACGTGCGTTTGAAACGTGGAAATTTTTGCTGTGAATTTGGACATTTTCTTCCATGTGCGTTTAAAACGTGGAAATTTTTGCTGTGAATTTGGACATTTTCTTTCACGTGCTTTTAAAACATGGAAATTTTTTCTGTGAACTTAGACATTTTCTTCCCCGTGCGTTTAAAATGTGGAAAATGTTTGTCGTTAACTTGACATTTTCTTCCACATGCATTTATGATTTAAAAAATGTAGAAAAGTTTTGCTGTCAGGCAAAAATAAAAAAAAAGTAGTGTTTCCGGAATGCGGGTGAAGGAAAAAAGCTTTGATGCGGCCGGCCAGAAAAAAATTTTTTATTTGATTTTTTTGATGACTTAAGGTTAAGTAATATAATATATAAGATCATTGAAATAGAACTTTAACAATAACTTTTATGTACAAACAGTATGAAGTAAGCCCTGAATATACTAATGTATCAACTACTAACTAACAAACAATTCTTGATCTACAAGTGGGAATATCTAACCAAACTACTTTTATAGCTTAAATGCTCCAACTTGATTTTTTTTATAATGAACTATATAGATGAACCCATAGTCTGCGGCCAGATCAGAAAATTATTATTTTTCACCCGGTTGGTTTCAAGAAACGCTACAATTTTTTTATTTTCGCCTCAATTGAAAATTTTTTTAAGCAATATCCTGGCATGAAGACTTTTTTTCTTTTTGGAAATTTTGGAAATTATGATTGCCAATTACTGTATGTGACATTTTTTGCTTTTGCAGCATGCTTTCGAAAATTACAAAATGCCTTCTGCTAGGGAATAATTTTTTCCTTTCGAAGTTCTTTCAGATTATGAAAATGTTTCCCAGTATATATGAGATTTTTTTTCTTCTTTTGCATTACGTTCACCTGTTCTTTTTTTTTTTGGACTTTGAGCTTCATGTTTGTTCTTATTATACCCAATTTTTATTACTTTGACCCCTAAATTGATTGAAATTGAGTAGTTTCAGGCTCAGCATTGTTCTTAAATTGTTCTTATTTTTTGGCGATTTTGAGTCTCGTTGTTCTTATAAAATTGTTCTTATATTAAAAAAAGTGTATGTTTGAAATTATGAAATTGTTTCCCTGTTTTGAAAGTTTTTTACTTTTTGACATGCATTTCAAAAAATATAACTTTTGGATAACTTTTGGATGCTATAATTTTTTACCTTTTTTTCAAAATTTTATATATTTTACCTTTTCTCCAATATTTTATATATTAAACCTTTTTTCCAATATTTTATATATGAAAGTATTTGCAAAATATTTCATCTATTTTGAAAATATAAATTTTCCTTTGCTTTCTTATTGGGCTTTTCCAGAAAAAATTCGTTCATGGGGGGTGGAGGATATATTAGTTTTTCTGTGATCTACCCCTGGACATTTCGATTTTTCACCCCCTGGACACGTGTTTTACCCCTGGACACGTGTTTTACCCCTGGACAAGCATCAAGTTGACCCCCTGGACACAAATATTTACCCCTGGACATCGCAGATTCACCCCATGGACATGGCAGTTTTTCAGGGTTTTTTCAATACCCCTGGACAATATATCCTCCACCCCCCATGAGTGTTTTTTTTCTGGAAGAGCCCATTGTAAAATATTCTCAATTTTTGATGAACAAGATCAATTTTTGTAGATATACATTACCCCCTGATTTAAGAAAACGAGAAAAGAGAAAAAGTATTTTAGGTTGAAATTTTAAGATATTTGAGTTAAAAAAAACAGTTTGTTTTGAAAATAGAATCAAATTTCTTTTGGTTCACCAGAGTTTGTACATGTTTAAAATGCATTGATAGAAATTTTCCTTGCTCTGACGATCATGAAAATTACCAAAAAAGGTTTGTTCACCATGCAAATATCGCGAAAATAGCCCAAATCATGCCTCGAATTATTTCACCCAAACGGCTGGGTACAACTTTTTAAAATTGTATCATAAAATGGCTAACTTTCTCATTCCCGGGAAAACATGCCTGCCCCGTCTCCGGGATATGTTTGCTTCTAGGCGTCTCCGGCTAAAATCGGTGTTAAATCTACTTTTGTGGCGTTTTGGTCCTTTTCCGTTGTACACTAGCAATCGGAACGTTTCGCTGGGAATAAGGAAATTTAGCAATCCTACGGTATGTAGTGTAAAAAACCTTTCGCTTGCGAACACGAGATTTTCGTATCGTGCGTAACCCCTTTTACAATTGATAGTTTCCTTACCTTCCAAGTCCAATCTTCTTCCTTGATTCTTTCTCTTTCTTGGTTTTTCCATCAGGTTTTGCTTCAGATTTTGGGGTCTCTTTATCCGCCATTTTGTTTGTTTTTATCATTGAGTACTCAGAAAACATATGTCAAAAGTACCCAGGCCAAAGCGGAAGTTAAAGTTCAAATCTAAAAAACTTGGAAAAGAACTACACCATTCTTTTCGTGTCTGTTTTCTGAGTAAAAGAGAACCTGGAAGCAGTCGGGTTCATCTTTTCTACTATGATCTTATAGTCAGAAGTAGTCTTCTCAGCTATGTTAGAACCGACTGAAACTGAATCCGATTTTTTTGCTCGCTCGCTATTTTCGCGAGTTTTGGCCTCTTTTGCGAAAGTTTTAGCCAAGCAAGCTCGACGTCCGCTAATGCCTCTTACTCGAGCGATGAGTTTATAACAGCCTGCCACCGAGTGCAGAGCAAAAAGACATTCTAGTAAGAGCGTCGAGCTCCCAGAAAATCGAAGTGGCTGCACGCTTGATAGCTTGATCCCGCAAAAAAGGTTAGACAAAATGGATGTCGGGTATGTAACCATAAGGTCCATAAGGGTCCTTTTTTAAACCCACGAAAGTCTCTCACAGGGGGACAACAACCATAAAACAGCAATTCAGTCTCTGACAGGGTCTAAAATTACTAGGTACCTTAAGTTTTCGTAATTTAGCCAAAAGTATGAAATTTTTGAATAAATTGGGAAAATTCTTCAACGGCAATAAAAGCTCGAAATCAAGGAAGCTCAGAAACAAAAATAAATTACAACAGCAGATTAGTTCAATTGTATTTGATTGATATTGAGAAAGGAGTATTAATTGCAGCAATGACAAACAAAGAAGCTAGACAGGAGCACTCAGATTGAAATTTTCTGTATCTTTGTCACTTGATCAAAGAAATAGACATATATATTTGACTTCTAATTCCAAGAATAAGAAATTCCAGAGCAAGTTTCAAAGACTCCATTCCAAGAGTTATGTAGGACAATGTACATGCATTAAAACGATAGACAATTACATACATCTTTATCAAAATATATTTTCAATAATACTATTATACAGTTCAATATTTACATAATATTTATTTCTCTTTTTCAAAAAAAGATAAAACTTTTCACAAGGAAACTTAAATTTGAAGACAACATTTGGACGGACCTCTGATTTTGAGGTGTAAATTCAGAATAAAAACCAAAACTACGTCAAAAATGAAGTCAGAAACATTAGGAGTATGGGTACGGCAAGGGAAGCTGGGGACGCCAAGAGAAATATTTCTACATAGATGAGTAAGGTAAAAGGAGGAGGGTTAAAATTGGTCAGGGTGTATGTATAAGCCTAAAAACAAACGTAAAATATAAATAAACATAAAATCAAGATAAGCTAACATAAGAAATAGCAAGGCTAAACGCACGAAACGTAAAAACAAAATAAATCATTTTGCAGTAAATCCAGGTTAAAGCAAGAAGAACATCTTAAAAGTTTTGTTCGCGAGTGAAAAAAAAAATCAATGAAAATCGAACCATGATAAGTCGTGCATATTTCATGAATCTTACTAGGAGGTCAAAGAAACGTAAAATATTTTTTTGAGTTCACAAGAACGTAAATAAGTAAGTAAAATAAAATCATAGTGGCTGACGCATGAAATGGACGAAATCATGTATGCGTGAATAAAGCATCAATACAATTTCTAAACTGCGAAACAAAAGAAGACATCTAAAGAAGTGCCTTTGATTGGATTGGAACTAACATAAAAGTTATATGTAGTTAGATGTTACAAACTACCTGAGACCGTACGGGAAGGGTCGTGCAAGTCTAGTTTCGTATCTATTAACGTCAAAATTGTGATCCAATTGTCGTAAGGCACGATTGTGCTTGTTGATTTCAGCTGCATAAACATCACCGATGCCCCCGCCGCCACCTACGTGAGGTCGAAAGTCTGTTTTCATCTCGTAATCTTTATTACGGTGGTAGCCTGTTTTCCAATCCATTTCAACTAACCTCTGATCTTCGTTCTTCTTGTTGAATATGTTCTCTTTGTCAGGCATCGCTAATCTTTTATGAGCAGGGTATAAATTGTCGGAGCTATAATGAAAACAAAACGGCGATCAAATTTGAAATTTCTCTCAAATCTAGAGGAAAAGAGGTTTTACAAAAATTTTTGCTGCATGAAAAACTTTAACATCTGTACTTTATTTCCTGGAAGTTCTTTTTCAAAATTTTCAATTTCAAAAATATTTTTCAATCGCTTAAAGATAGGTAGCTTTTTTCTAATGGCCCCCAAAACGGAGGTTTGAAATTTTAGCGATTTCTCGAGATATCTTTAAGATATGAATACAAAATTTTGACCATAGTTTTGAAGTATGATTTAGAAGGTTTTGGGCATAAATTTGTTTGATAAAATTTTTACAGTATACCCCTGGTTGTCAAAATGCAGGTTTGGGGCCCCCAAAACGGAGGTGTACTTAAAATCAAATTATTAAGCCCAGTGGTAATAGGGGGAAAAACTATGAACATATTTGTGTTTCCCCTTAAATTTACGACCCGATGGATGTAAAATTTATGATTTTTATGAAATATTTCAAGATTTTCGATATTGCAAAGTCCAAACTGAAAATTTAGAAATTTTCAAAATGACAATTTTGATTTAACAACGTCTTAATCAAGTTTTTGAAAACAAATCTCTTTTGAAAATAGTTCCATTCATGTATGGAATAAGCTGTGAAAATTTTAGAAAAAAAGCTTAACTGAAACTGAAAATATTAAGCTTTAAAGATATTTTTCTCCTATATTTTGCAAAAAAATGACAGAATTTGCCGTTTTTGCTGATTCAGCGGAAAATTTTATATATAATGTTAATTTTTTGTTATAAACTATTAACTCAAGGTGATAAGAATAGAATTCCAAGATTTTTTGCTTTTTCTCATATTTAGAATTTTCGGTTTTGTCAATGCTGATTCTAGGGCTCCAAAATACTGGTTGACCTTCAAGATGCTATATCCTTTACCCAGCCTCTAAAGTCACAGATGTATTTGCATTTTCTGAACGGTATTAGGTGTAGAAAGTTTCCTATACCCCGTTTTCATAACTTATTTTCAATATCCAAGGAGCTAGAGTGAGTTATATGCAATTTTTATCTAATTTTGGTGTTAAAATATTTCCTACAGACGCAAATATGTTATTTTGAATCTGTCTCAAACCAGCAAAAACATGCTCATTTTTAAGTATAACCATCATTCTTTCAAAATAAACAAAAATCGTTTAATTCTGATAAATCTACAAGTCAGAATCTTCATTTTAATGAAAACCTCCGTTTTGGGGGCCGTCTCCGTTTTGGGGGCCATATACTGTAGGAATAAAATCAGCCACTGGCAACTGACAATCGTTGATGACCGAAGACAAAAGGCATTCCTTCAAATGATTTTGAAGTACTCTAACTCACATCGAGAATGACCTTCGGATCAGAATCCAAAAGCTCATAATTGTTTTTAACTAAATAAACCCCTAATCGAAATGTCGAAAAATAAGTGAAAATGATCACTCTTTCTCGCCCTAACTCTAAATTCTGAACAAAAATGACAAAACATCCAGGAAGGCAAGCACTTTGACAACTAGGACTAAAGAAGCTATGATATTTATTATAGGAAGGATTACGTCGCTAACACCCGTTTTCTTGTTTAGAATCCGAAATATCACGAGGAAATAACTCTGGAAAACGATTGTTTTCTTCATCTCCCCCTTAATTGAGAATAGTAATGGGGTGCTGAGTGCTTTCAAAAATCAAAATAGCAAAGGAATAAATCTTACCGAAGTCTGTTGTCAAGTATCCTTTCTCTTTCAACCAAGTCTTTTTCCTTTTCTAAAATAAAACAAAAAACAACATTGATTAGATACACTAACATCAATAGACTGTACGCATTTCTCTCAAAACGCTAGTTATAATTTGATAGAGTGGAAAGAGGGCCATAATAAAACCTCCAGTATTTCCATTTATCTAGGTATTAGTATGTAAGGTAGAGAAGGAGCCACATCGATGGCATCAAAAATGTTTCGCTAAACAAATATTGAATGGATGTTCTTACGTTTTAACTGTTTTTCTTTGATTTCCAAATCAAGACTCCACTTTCGAAGCTGTTCCTCTTTCTTTTTCAAACTTTCATTATCCAAGTCACTAAAAGAATTGAATGCTTCATTAATTCCCCAAAAAATTGTAAACTGAATAAACGATAATCGTCACTAAATTAATCTAAGATTTCATGTTCTCATTTGATTTGCAATGTGAGAAATTGTGAAAATTTTTACAGCACCAATTTCAACGGAGTATGAGTAAAGGATCTGAAGGTTGACGTAAGACAATAAAAAACGTAAATAGCTTACTCCAATGTTGGCATGGAAGTTCGTTTGTCATTTGCAACTGGAGGTTCCAAATAATTACGAATGCCTTGACAATTCAAAATATCTTCGATGGTCGGTCTCTTCGATTCCTAAAAGAAAAAGGATAATAAAAAAATCTGGAAACATTGCACGACACTGATAATGTCCAACATCGGAAAACATGATAATGTGTGTAGTTTTACATTGCCAGTGGCCAATTCGTGGATAGTGAGTTTTACTGGTCCTGTTGTGCCATATATGTGAATCTTTCTTATTTTACAGACAGAAATGTGCTGACTTTTTTTACTATAATAGGTATTCGCGATAACTTTTTTCCAGTGAGCCCCAACAGTTTAACAGCTTGTAACAGTTTGTGCTGAAAAAATAATGTAAAAACTGAATTTAACCCACCACTACAGTCAACATTTTCTTGATAATTGTTTCCAGGTCTTTGCTATAATGTGTAGGTATGGGTCGGTAGTGTCCATCCTTGATCTTCATTGCCAGTAATTTTTGATTAGCAGCCAAGAAAGGAGGCATTAGCGCAGTCAATTCGTAAATTAAACATCCCAATGACCAGATGTCGGATTTTTGGTTGTAATTCGTTCTGTTCACCAATTCCTGGGTGTGAAAAAAGTTGTGCCTTAGTTAGGGAAAGAAGCTTTTGAAGAAAAAAGTTTTCGCAAAAATCAACTTTCGCGAATCGAGCTTTTCAAAACAGTTTCGCGATCTGAATCATATTATTATAAAAAGGGTAAGAGCCATTTATTTTTTAAGGAAACCAAAGTCAAATAAACGTCAAATAAAAAAAAAATTAAAGTAGATAAATTTCAAACATGAAATGATGAATAGGTATAAGACGAGCGAAGAGATGAATGAATGTATGTATGAGAGAATGAATGAGGGGATGTATTCATTCATCAATTGATGAATGGACCAGGCGAATTGAATGAATGGATGGACAGATGCCAGTAAATGAATGAATGAATGGATATACTGAGGGATTGATGGATCAATGGGTGGGCGGAGTAAACGAATGAGCAAATTTATTGGTTAATGGGTTCAAAAAATCAGCAATTTCCTTTTCCATGAAGAACTGAACGTTTTAAGATGAAGGGTTCAACTTACTGGTGACATATAATAGGGCGTTCCAACAAATGTTTTAGCAAAGCTTGTATCATGATTCAATACTCGTGCCAGTCCAAAATCACCAAGTTTGCAATTGTTATTGGAATCTAGGAAAACATTTGCAGGCTTGAGATCTCTATGAAGAACAGAGCTTCCACCCCTGGACTGCAAGTGACACTCACTGAGAGCCAATGATAGTTGGTAGAGTGCTTTCCAGATGAACGCCTCGTCGACAAATTTTCTTAAAGAAAAAAAGACAAAATGATAAGCAAAGCTAATTTGTGAGACAGGTCTTCCAAAATAAAAAATTGAAGCAACTCGAAACTTTCAGAACGTGTTAAAACCGTACAGAAGGGCTCAGACGATTTTACTTTAGAGAAGATGGCAACAACTTTGAATTCTCAGAAAGTGTTCGAAACTATACAAAGTATTAGTGCAGCTATAGTAGAAGTGTCAAAAATCCTTTAAAGGGGTCCTAGTATTTTTACTTTCAGGAGTATATTTCTAAAATAATTGATATCCTCTTAAAAATCCAAAGGAATTAACCCTTTGTGTGCCGTTACCTTGTTTTTGTACCCCAATCCATTTGCTGAGGGGTAATTTTTTTTAGTAACCTGATTTGCCGATGTCAGATATATACGACATGCAAATTTTAACTCGTGTTGCCGCATGTCGGATATATACGACAAGGATATTTTATTCCTATTTGCCAATGTTTGACATTTGTATTTGACATTTGTTTTATATATATTTTATGATAGACTAAAATAAACCTGAAATAAATCTTTTGAGCACTTAATATATACTGTCACTATTACTATTTGGATTTTTTTATGTCGGATATATACGACATTGGCAAATAAGAAAACCATTTTCCTAAAAGCTGATTTCTCGGCAATAGAGCTCCCTCTCTTTTAAAGGCCTCAGCAATTAGGTAAAAAAAGTTGATGTCGGATATATCCGACATTGGCAAGTAGAGTGAAAATTTGCATGTCGGATATATACGACATCGGCACGGAAAGGGTTAAAGAGTGGCGTGCTTTTCTGGGCTAGGGGACTAAAGTAGCAAATCTAATCTACAAACCTTTGTTTCCTGTACTTCAAAATATATGCTGCTAAATCACCACCTTCACAAAACTCCATTACAATGTATATCTTAGTTGACCCTCGATCAATGATTCTGTCGTGGTATCGAACAATGTTTGGATGTTTGAGCTCTCGCAGTAAATTGACTTCAGAAACGAGTAGTTTCTTCTCTTCATCTGTCATGGAGCCGTACTCAAGCTCCTTCCAAACCCTGATCTACAAATGAAGTTCAATAGAATATTTAATAGCAGCACAAATTCAATGTAATAATTTTAAGGTAAAAAATCACTTCTTTAAATGCTTTGAATTGAATTTTGTTGGCAATTTCCTTAGAAAAAGCTTATCCTAGGTTATGACCCAGCATAATCCTGCTGTCTTTACTGACATAAAGGTTTTTGGAAAAACAAAGAAAGTGCTACTTGACAATTTTTCTGTTTCCATTTTATAAGGCATAAAATTTTGCTAAACATGATTCATAAATCATACCTACATGTAAAAATATACTAGAACTGAGTAAAATGAATTTTTACCTTGCCATCAGTTTTCCTTTTTATCTTTTTACATGTGCCATATGACCCACTTCCAATCGTGCACACAACATCATAATCATCCAATTTATTACCAGGCATATTGTTTTTTAGACACTTCTCACATTGACTGATTATTATGACGTACACTTTTTAATTTTAATCTGAACAAAATGGAGTTTTAAAGACATAAAGTTTTTTAGCAGCATAAGCCTGTCTAAACAATTATGAGGCAGTTGGCTTAACTAGGAAGACCAATGCAGAATAAC
This sequence comes from Clytia hemisphaerica, assembly GCF_902728285.1. Taxonomy (NCBI): domain Eukaryota; kingdom Metazoa; phylum Cnidaria; class Hydrozoa; order Leptothecata; family Clytiidae; genus Clytia; species Clytia hemisphaerica. The sequence continues at coordinate 797,023 of NW_027103728.1, read as the reverse complement.
TGAATGGCATATTTTCAAAAATATATTTACGAAGGTGTCAAGAGGAGATTAACTAACATTTTCTACTTCAAGCATAAAAGAGAAGTTGAATCCATTTTCGAAAAACGAGACAATGGTTGATCCCTATTCTACAGACCAAATTCTTGGAGATAAACGGACCACATAAATCTTTTTACTTCTCAAAATTATGAAATATGTTATCAAAATTTTGGCAGTACAGAACTAACTTTACAAACACCCATACTAACAACTACAAATAAAACTGTAGTCTGGAATAAGTCCTCAAAAGTTAGGCACATAAAAGGATTCTCAGACTGATCTATTCCTGATCTATTTATTCCTGTTTTCTTCTAATTTTGAATAGATACCCCTTAAATAAACGCCCATCCCTTTCCTCTAGGACCTGCACGTTTATTTGAAACAAGTAGCTGTACGGAGAAATGCCAACTTTCACATATCTCCACACTGCCTCCCTGATGCAATGTTTGAACAATTTGATTTCTCATCCATTTTAAATTTTTAGAAAAAGTCACTGAAATTTTCCAGCTTTTTCCAGAAAATTTTTCTTTTAGAATAACTATTTCTTCAATTTTCCAATTTTGGGCCAAAAGTTGAACCCTGATTTTCTAATTTTCGGAAATACTTCCCAAAACAGGGGGGGGTCCATGTACAAAACAGCGGCATGTATCAATACTTTGTAGCAAATTTCGATTTTAAACACCCACCCACCCCTATAGTACAAAATGTACAAAATACTATCCAGCAAACTCCCAAAAACACCCCAACACCCCCTATATTTTACAATATACTATCCAGTACTATCCAGTAAACTCCCAAATACACCCTGACACCCCCTGTATAATACAATATACTATCAAGCAAACTGCCAAATATACCCCAACACCCCCCTTAAATAGTACAATATACTATCCAGAAAGCTACCAAATATACCCCTACAAACACCCCTTCATAAAATAATAATTTCAGCCAAAAAACTTGAAACTTTGGGGCAAGTTTTTTATTCTTCCCATAAAAAAATTTTCAAAAACTTTTCTCCAAAATTGACAAAAACAAATGAGAATTTAAAAAAATTTTCGACAAAAATCTAAAATAAATCACAATTTGATTTGATTTTGACTTTTTAGTACACAAATACTAAGCATAAAATCAGAAATTTGACCCTGACACCCCCATGTATAGTACACAAGTACTAAACAGCAAAATTTTTTTGAAAACACCCACCCACCCCATGATACATGCCGCTTTTTTGTACATGGACCCCCCCCCCTGCCCAAAAATCAGACTAGAGTTTGCTTCTGGCTTAACTTTGCATCTTGTTCTTGATAATTTTTGAGTTTGAAAGAGTTTGAAAGAAAACCACAAAAATTCCATACGACAAAAAATGGAAAAACTAGGAGTTGAAAAATATAATCAAAAGAAAAGGAAACCAGCATGAAAAACAGATTTGAAATCCCTTATTTTCAAGTAAAAGCATTGCTTCATTTTTTTTACCTTCCAAAAACAACTAAAATAAAAACAGTCTGTCTTTAGAGGGCAAAGATTTCTTTATACTTATTTTTTGAAAGAGTACAGGTCTAATTGAATAAGAAACATTGCAAAAAGAACGAGCATCAGTGGAGGCTAAACATGCATAGCCCTCAAATGAAGACCTGGCTGGTCATTAAAATACAAAGTTAAATCAAAACAAACCTGATTTACAAAATTTGCAGGTGGTAAAATGTATATCTCCTAATCATAAGTGATGTCATGCACAATTATGTTTAATATCATTATTATTTATTAAATTTGAGGTTACATCCAGCAGCCATCGAGAGACAAGCTGAGAGCGGAGCTCCGTAGTTCATTTGTTTTGAAATTTTGCTGCTTTGGATGGTCAGGCCTTTGATGATGGCTATGCAAGTTTTCCTCCACTGATGCAAGTGCTTCACGGTATTAATTGAGTAATCAATGCTTGAGATTTCTCTTTTTATTTGAAAGAAAAAGGGTCAACGTCATAGTTGGACTTTTATTGGGCAGTTCCAGAAAAATAACCATAACTCCCGCCCCCTCCCCCTTTGGACAACATAGATTTTTCGAATTTTTTTTCGAAATCAAAAAATAAAAAAAATTAAGGGTTTTTTCTCCTTATTCTGTCATCAGTATCAGAAATCCATAAAAAGTTGCTCTATTTTCTTGCCAGGTATAGGAAAACCCTGGATTTTTCCCTAAGAAATCTTTAATGTAACGGAAATCCTGAAGTTTCTCAAAGGTAAATTGTTACAGAAAATCCATGTCGTCCACAGGAGGTAGCAGACTATAATAACTGGAACTGAACTACCCCATTTCGATAGAGAAAACTGTTTGGTAAAAAAATAAATATATAAAAAGAATAGGACCAACAGATTTGACAAAAGAACAAACAGTATAACGACCCAAGTCTTTTGATGAGGGCGCTGAGTGTTTGTCTGATATCAAGCCCACAGAAGAATAGAAGATAGATTGCCAAACACCTCCCAAATGACCCAGTTTTCAGAGCATGTCATGGTTGCCCCCAAAGGAAAATTTCCAATACAAAGCTCTGCCAGGACCCTCCCAGCGCTCCGGAAACATCTGGAACAAAAAGCGCCGTTTTTTTTGTGCTCCAGGAACACCGGAAGATTCCGGAGCACTTCCGAGCATGATTTTCAACATTTGGTCTGCACTGGAACTACGGAACTTACCAGAGCAAGATATCTGTGATGTAATTACGATAGCGCCGACTCATGTGACTCAGTGAAACCTCGCGTTTTTCTTATTTTTTCGAAATTTCAACTATGCTTTCGAATATATTGTGACAAATTCAATTTCATTAATGGGTGAACCATCATCCTCAATAAAGACTGTAAGTATGTTATTAAAACATATAGCTGCATATTTCTTTTATAGCAACTCCCAAAGATTTTTCAACTATTTTGTTTTCAAAACCTAACCTATCTTGTAGAGCTTTGAAAAAGAAAGAAAATGGGTCATAGGCCTCCAGAGGATAAGTGGTTGTAAAGATATTCAAATTTTAGTGTCAAAAATTTGACTAAAAATGTCAAAAAAAAGGTTAGGAAAATAGCTTGGAAAAATTCAAAAAATGTGTCAAAAAAGAAAAAAAAGATATTTCCCAGTCAGGCTTCTTTAATTTGGCATATCTCTTTTTCTAAAGTAGCTAGGTCGGCATATGCCGACATGGGTACTTTCAATTTCCTTGCCGATGTCGAGATTTGCCGACATGGGCACTTTCCATTTCTTTGCTGCAAAATTTAACACTTCTACAAAGATTTTGTATTAGATGGTTTGAAATGAAAAAAGATAATAGTTAAAAGCTTTTCTATGTTGAGAAATAACTATTCAACAATGTTCAACTCTTGGCTGATACTTCATATATTATTCAGAAAATGAAGTCAAAAACGCTAACTTTTGCCCATGTCGGCCTATGTCGACATCTGGCAAATAGGTCGAACCTTCTTTTTTTCCCGTGGCAAATAGGTCGAACCTTAAAACATACGAACGACAGTTAAAGGGCTAGAGACCTGAAATTTGGAGGGAGAATTCTTTGATGGTGTTAGAATATTATTATAAAAAAATATTTTTTAAATATTTAGTATATTTATGAAAATAACGAAAGATATATCTTTTTTTGAAAAAAGAGGACATTGCATTGTTTTATTTTTGTTTTTGAAGAAAATTGCCTTGAAAAAGTTGAAATTAGTCAAAAAAGGTGATAGGACCCATTTTCAAGGGGCCTCTGGAAATCGAGGAACAAAAGGTTAAAAGTAAAGAATAAGT